>NC_137662.1:1623632-1701132 GCF_963422515.1 Blennius ocellaris | reverse complement strand
ATGTATCCTGAACAGGCTGTATTGAATCGGCAGTATTGCGCTGGCGTCTCACATGTTACATGATTTTAGGCTTCAGGTGAGTTAAAGGCCCAGTGAAATGTAAAACACTACTTTGCAAAAAACGATAGTTGGGTTCTACTTGTAAGGTTCCTCCGACTCTGCCCCACCACTGTTGTTGCATAACAAAGTTATTTGAATTCTGAATCTCCAGCCGAGGAAGTCGGGGGAATCCTTCTTCGTGGGCGTGACGTCAAGAGTTGTGCAGATCTCCATCTGTTGTGTTTATATCGGCTTGTTTCCTCTTAAATATCCAAGTTTTAACAGTGTTTTGAAGTTATAGTCGGCGTTTTATGAGCCTTGATGAAAGATTGAGCCTGGAAGAGACCGAGAGAGGAGAAAAGGAGCACGGGGGGAGCCGCTAGCTCGGGCGGCTAGTAGACGATCAAGTAATACCTGGACTCATCTTCGGTGATTCTGCGCAGTGGGAAAAGCGCTTCGACATGCTGGAACCACAAAGCCGGTCGTTCTGCCAAAAGTCAGGAGCCTGGAGCAAGCTATGGAGTAGGAAGCAGCTGGGGACCTGGCGCTGCAGAACTATTGTATTATTTACTATTATAAGGCATTTCATCTTCGCAATATTCGTGGCAAAGAGTTATTAAGTGCTTCCGTGAACGCCAACGTCATTTCATGCCATCCCGTGGAGCTAGAACGCGCCAAACCGGTCAAACCGCTCCGTCCACACCGGGGCCTGTTACCGCCGCTACATCCTCGGCCTCGAGTGAGAAGGCAGAGCCCAGCCCCATGGCCCACGCGGCTGACACAGACACCTTCAAACGTGAGTTGCTCGCCTCTCTCCGGGAGGATTTTGTCGCCATGATGAAAACGGAGGTTAGAGCGGTGCTCGAAAATGAGATGGCGTCTATCAGAACAGATATGCATGCTATCAGAACGGGGTTTGAAGACTTTAAGACGACGGTGAACACGGAAGTGGCTACCATACGCGTCACTCTGAACGAAACTGAGCGCAGTTTGACAGCTTGTTCTGATGATGTTGAGACACTAAAACGTCTGGGGGTCCTCACTGACTCACTACAGGATAAGTGTGAGGATCTTGAGCTGAGATCAAGAAGGAATAACGTCAGGATTATAGGAGTACCAGAGGGTCCCGATAGCTGCTCTCCAGCCACTGTATCCAGCCTGCTGCAGAAAGCCTTCAGCTTGGAAGATGCGCCCCTGGTGGACAGATCTCACAGATCCTTGCAACCAGTGCCCAGACAGGGAAAGTCCCCCAGGACCATCGTGGCACGTCTTCATTACTACAGAGACTGTGCTGCAATATTACGTCTCGCTAGAGAAAAACAGAAGATGAAGGTGGATGACGTGTCCATTTCAGTCTTTCCCGACTTCACAGCCCGGGTGGCCAAGGCCAGATCAGCCTTCAACTCTGCCAGACAACAGCTCAGAGGCCTCAACGGAGTTCGTTTCGGCATACTTCACCCTGCAAAACTACGCATCACATTCAACGGCAACGAGAAGACCTTCACTGACTCCCGAGAAGCCGAAGCCTACATCACGAGCTCAATCATCCCCTTCACAACTCAGTCAGGCTGAGTATACGGTCTTAGTAAGGTTCTGAGTTGGGGGATCATTATTAGAAGTTGAATATCAGACTCATTTACTTGGACTACAATAATTGCAATGTCAAGGAGTAATAGTATTACTGTTATTATATATTATTTTATTTTATTTATTTATTTATTTTAAAGGTTTTTATTTTTTTTTATTTTCTTTTATTTATTTTTTATTTTCTTTTATTATTATCGTTATTATATATATATATATAATTATTATTATTACTATTGTCTTATTGTGGTTCTTATATTTCCCTTTTTTTATTTACTTTTATTTATTTGAATTC
Source organism: Blennius ocellaris (assembly GCF_963422515.1). Lineage (NCBI taxonomy): Eukaryota > Metazoa > Chordata > Actinopteri > Blenniiformes > Blenniidae > Blennius > Blennius ocellaris. The sequence goes on along the minus strand of NC_137662.1, from coordinate 1,699,214 downwards.
TAAGCGGTTTTCTCATTTGATCCTCATTATTATTTTATATTTTGTATAATTTTTTTAATTTTATTTATTTACTTATTTTTTATTTTATTTTATTTGTTTATTTTATTTTATTATTATTAATTTATTTTTTTTATTTATTACTCTGATCATACACTTATCACTTTTCTTTACTTTTCTTCAATATATCTATATTTTACATCCACATTTATTTATTTTTTTACTTAATTCATCTATTTATCGATATACTTTACTTTATTGTTTCTCTCTCCCTTGCAATGTGAAACTGTTTCCTTCCAAGTTTTGACTGCTCGGTTTCAAAGTTCTAGTTAATGCTACCAGCGATCACTGCACATTAAACGGACTGACTATTGTGCCTTATAACCTAAAGTGTATCAGTTCTGCTGGCCAAGCCCACCTAGGGGTTTTCTTTTGTTTTTCCTGGTTACAGCTACGGTTCATGTGCTTTTTCGTCCTTAGTTTAAGGGGAATTAGTGCGATCTCTCAGTTGGGGAGAGATCTGCATAGGCTCATCCGACACCTGTTTTATTTTATTTTCTCTTTTTGTTTTTTCTTTATCTTAACCTACCCTCCTTTTTTTCGTAACATTCTATGTCAATGGGGCTGCGTACTGTTCAAATATCACCTGATCATTTTTCCACTTTTTGATCCCTATGGCTATGTCCGGTCCTAGCTCTTTGGGTTCCATACGGCTTATCAGTTGGAATATAAAGGGAATTCAACATCCAATTAAACGTAGCCGAGTGTTTTCCCATTTGAAGTCCTTGAGTCCACAGATAGTTTTTCTACAAGAAACCCACCTGCGCACTAACGAGCAGAACAAACTTAAGAAGAATTGGATCAGTCAGATTTTTTGTTCAAAATATGGAGATAGATCTAGGGGTACAGCTATTCTAGTCCATAAAGATCTCCCTTTTGTTCCAACATCCACAATTGCAGATGTGAATGGCAGGTTTATTATTGTATCCGGTAGGCTGTTTGGCACTCAGATTGTTTTAGCTAATATCTATGGACCCAATTGGGATAACACACAATTTTTTACAGAATTTTTTGCAAAACTGCCTGATCTACATTCACATCATTTGATTTTGGGCGGGGACCTTAACTGTGTGTTGCACCCAGATCTAGATAGATCCAAAACCAGACCCAATAGTACACCATCTAAGGCTGCCAAGATTCTTCACTCATTTATGGAATCATATAATCTGGTGGACCCATGGAGAACTTTAAATCCCACAGCTAAACAGTTTTCATTTTTCTCACCGGTTCATCGTTCCTATTCAAGAATCGACTTTTTCTTACTCAGCAATGAATGCTTTCAATATGTCACCAACTGTAAATACAATAGCATTATTATTTCGGACCATGGCCCTGTACAACTCGAACTATCCCTTCCGAATAGTGTGGCACCCAGACGTACATGGCAGTTAGATCCCCTGTTGCTGACTAGTATTAAATTCATCCAGTTTATCAATAACAAAATCGATATGTTTTTAGACATAAACCAAACCCCAGGTATGTCTTATGTTACAATTTGGGAATCCCTCAAGGCCTACTTGAGGGGTCAGATTATTTCATACTCCTCGTTTGAGAAAAAGAAACGCTCACAGCGTCTTTTAGAATTATCCGAACAAATAAAAGACATTGATACAAGGCTCTCTGCAGACTACAATCCTGAACTTTACAAAGAACGACTACTCGCGCAGACTGAATACGACAATCTATCAGTTAGAAACACTGAACAGCTCTTGTTTAAATCGAAGCAAACATTCTATGAGCATGGGGAAAAGGCCAACAAACTACTCTCCCACCAACTTAAACGAGCAGCGGCTGGCAGAGTTATCTCAGAGATACGGACTGCACCTGGTGTTACATCCATCCACCCCCAAACAATAAATGATACGTTTAAAACATTCTACAGTAATCTCTACACGAGCGACAGCAATGTAGATTTGTCTGACATTGATGCATTTTTTGACAAAGTTGACTTTCCAACAGTCAGCTCTGAAGTCAAATCTCATCTGGACTCCGCAATAACAGGTCAAGAAATTTCTAGAGCTATCGGCTGTATGCAAAGTGGTAAGGCAGCGGGTCCAGATGGATTCCCTATTGAGTTTTTTAAATCCTTTTCTTCTAAATTAACTCCTATTCTCACTCTAGTTTTCCAGGAAATATTTACAAAGAAACAACTACCAGAGACAATGACTCAAGCCGTTATTTCGGTTCTGCCTAAGAAAGGGAAAGACCCCTTGGACTGCGCTTCCTATCGGCCGATTAGCATTCTTTGTTCGGACTATAAAATTCTGACCAAAATTATCTCACACCGACTTGAAGCAGTGATTCCTGACATCGTTTCCCCTGATCAAACAGGTTTTGTACCAGGTAGGCAGTCGTTTTATAATATGCGTAGACTTTTTAATGTAATCTATTCCTCTCATTCACTGCAGGATGCAGAAGTCGTGCTTTCGCTCGATGCCGAAAAAGCGTTTGATCGGATAGAGTGGAAATACCTCCTTGCTGTTCTGGATAGATTCGGATTCGGCCCAGCATTTTCCTCTTGGATTCAGCTGCTCTATAGTGCTCCCGAAGCGTCAGTACGTACCAACTCATTGGTCTCAAATTATTTCCTCCTTCATCGTGGTGTAAGACAAGGCTGCTCTCTATCACCTTACTTATTTAACTTAGCTATCGAGCCTTTGGCTATTGCCCTCAGAATGGATGAAAACATAGCCGGAATCCAAAGAGGGGGGTCTATTCATAAGACTTCTTTATATGCGGACGATCTTCTCCTCTACATATCTGATCCATTAGCTTCCTTACCTCGACTCATAGACATGCTTAATCACTTTGGAAGAATTTCGGGTTACAAACTAAATTTTTTTGAAAAGTCTGCTGTTCCCTGTGAATAAAATAGCTTTAAACTTGGATTATGATAGATTCCCATTTAAAATAGAACGCCACTCCTTCACTTACTTAGGAATCTTAGTTACTCGGTCTTTCGATGATTTATATGCCCACAACTTTAAGACATTATTAGATAGCACTAAAGTAGACTTAGTTAAATGGTCATCTCTACCTATTTCCCTTGCGGGCAGGATTAATTCAATTAAAATGTCTGTGTTACCTCGTTTCCTTTACCTATTCCAACAAATCCCTCTTTTCCTACCTAAATCATTTTTCCGTGATCTTAATACTCACATCTCCTCATTTATTTGGCACGGCTCCACTCCACGGGCTAAGAGATGTCTTTTGGAAATGCCTAGATCTAAGGGAGGACTGGGTCTGCCCAATTTTTTACTATATTACTGGTCGGCAAACATAGCTAAATTAATTTACTGGACCTCAATGTTTGAGAGCAAGAAGGGTCCCCTGTGGGCTTATATGGAAGTCTTTTCCTGTGATCTATTCTTAGATGGCACCTTCATGTCTTTTGAAGCCATCCAGCGGGATTATGATTTGCCAAGATCACATTTCTTTAGATACCTTCAGGCCCGGAGCTTTGCAAGAAGTCACTACTCGTTTCCACATTTTGATGTCAAAAACACCCTTGACATGATACTAGACCGGGACCCAACCACAAAAGGTAACATCGCTAAATTATATAAAACACTCCAAACTAATGATATCTCTTTTTTAGACAAAACTAAATCTGCATGGGAACAGGATCTCAGTCTTGAGATTACAGCTGAGACCTGGAAACAGGCCGTACAACGCATTAGCACCTCTTCATTATGTCTAAGGCATAACCTAATCCAGTTCAAGATACTGCACAGGCTGCATTCTACGAGAGCTAAGCTGTCAAAATTTCATCCCAATACAGATCCTACTTGTATAAGATGTCGCCAAAAACCTGCAACGACCGGACATATGTTTTATGAATGCACAGAACTACAGTCTTTCTGGAGCAGCATTTTCGAAGCTTTTTCCAGCATTCTCCAATCAAGAGTCAAATTTAACCCATTAACGGCTGTGTTTGGCGTACCAGAGGGAGACACAAATATAACCACCCCCCAAGCAAACTTTATAGCGTTTGCCTCACTTCAGGCGAGGAGGCTTATTCTACGTAACTGGAAATCGGTCAAACCCCCATCATTCATGTCTTGGGTAAAAGAAATGTTGTCTCTAATCCCACTGGAAAAGCTTCGATACAATAGATCTAAAGCGAGACAGAAATTTATTGATACATGGTCACCGTTTTTGGAATTCATCATCACTCTTTCTTTTTCTCCAACCGAGTGAATAATATTTTCTTCCTTTTACAACTTTACTTTTATCTTTTTTATGAGCATCCCCCAATACTTATGTGTGGACCTGTACACATCCTGTAATCATTATGTGTTCTCAGCTCAATATATAGGCCTCTGCTGGTGGTCAGTTGATCAGTGAGTGGCTCCCTGTGTTAAAAATTGAAATTGCACCCCCCCCCCTTTTTTTTTTTCTCTCTTTCTTTCTCCCCCTTTCTTTCTCCTCCTCAGGTGTCGGGATGAAGGGTGGGATGGGGCTTGTTCTGTTGCACATATGTATGTCTATTAATGTTTTGTAAATTTGAAAATTTATAAATAAAGTTGTTAAAAAAATTAAAAAAAAAAAAAAAAAATCTCCATACTTGTCAAAGCTATTATGCTCCAGAGACACAATTCATCCATAATGCATGTGTTTTACAATAAACCAATTTCTCCATTAAAAAAAAAAAAAAAAAAAAAAAAAAAATATGAAAGAATATTACTGTACTGCGTAGATTAGAGTATTCAATGGACATTAAAAAAAAAATCAAACAGGAGACAATTTATCTATTTCCTGCATGTAAAACATTGCATACAGTAAATGTAATTTCTTTGAAAACATTTTCACACATCATTAAAAGCTCGTCACATATGTTGCTTCATAACTTCTGGTGATTTGCAACGTGTGGTTTACAGACATAAATGGCAAATACTCACCGAAGCGTCACTACCGCTGGCCTCCATGTCTGATTGAAAACCCTGGGCCTCCTGCCCAGTAGTGATGATCAAATTTGAACGAATCGTTCAAAACCCGCGAGTCACTTTACTGAACGGTGACTCACGAGTTTTCACGTTCATTAACTCGTTCACTGAGTCATTTTTGCTACAGCCTCCTTGTAGCTGGGCCGCTAAGCACAGCAGCTTCCGGCTCCTGACATTCACATGAGGCTTTCAGCACACTCGAGTCAGCTTGTCGGTGTAGTTCAGCACGAATGACCTACTCACCTCCCCTGAATCGTTCAGCTCACATGCCCGAGTCAGCTCGCTCCAATCGTTCAGCTCACATGACCGACTCACCTCCCTTCAATCGTTCAGCTCACATGACCGACTCCCCTCGAAACTCGAAAGAGTCGTTCACTGAATCGGTCAGTAGCACTTCCGCTGTATCGTTCACTTCATGAGCGGTGAGCGGTGAGCCCTCCCCCCCTCCCTCACCTGAAAATCTGCAGCGGCGCTCCGCTCAGAAAGTTTCTGAGTGACAGCGGAGAAGAAGGAAAAATACATTGTTTGTTTCACAAAGCTTGAAGAAATAAATACACAATAAATTATGTTAAAAATACGACTTTGTTGCCTTCAATGCTGTCCCCTATAAGTAGTTTCACCCTTTGAAAATCACGTTATTTATTAATAGAAGTAAAACTATTTTTGAGAGTTGTGAGAAGAAAATCAAAATGCTGGAAGTGAAAGGTTTCGTATCTAACTCCTTCCCCCGAACGGCCGACCTTCTTGTGTGGGCGAGATCTCGTGCCCCAGTGTTCAAAAACACAGTGGAGGTTATGAAAACCAAACTGTGCATCGTGGCAACATCAGTGCCTTCAGAACGGATCTTTTCCATTTACTTTGGAAGATTGTTTACGAGATTTGCACTAATTCATAATTTGTGAAACGCCTTCATTTACATTTTGCACATAGTTATTTTATTCGTATTTATTCATTTAAGTGTAAGTTCCAGTTTCTGTTTACTTTCTATTCCAAATTTTCGTTTTTGACGTTTCAATTGTGATGTTTCACATTTACCTTTGAGGTTGTGACAGAAAAAAAATCAACATTTGCATTTTAAGAATTTTTTATCTTTCTGTCTTTTTTCTGCTAAAAGCAGCTTGTAGCTGTAACGCTAGCTGCTAAACACAGCAGCTTCCAGCTCCTGACATTCACATGAGGCTTTCAGCACACTCGAGTCAGCTTGGAGGTGTAGTTCAGCACGAATGACCGACTCACCTCCCCTCAATCGTTCAGCTCACATGCCCGAGTCAGCTCGCTTCAATCGTTCAGCTCACATGACCGAGTCACCTCCCTTCAATCGTTCAGCTCACATGACCGACTCCCCTCGAAACTCGAAAGAGTCGTTCACTGAATCGGTCAGTAGCACTTCCGCTGTGTCGTTCACCTCATGAGCGGTGAGCCCTCCCCCCCTCCCTCACCTGAAAATCTCCGAGTGACGGCGGAGAAAAAAAAATACATTGTTTGTTTCACAAAGCTTGTAGAGATAAATACATGAATAATACATGGATAAATACACAATAAACAATGTTAAAATACCACTGTAGCGTGTATTGTGTTACATTTAATATTGTCCCCTATAATTAGTTCTGCCCTATGAACGTCATGTTATTTATTATTAGATTATTTATTAGATACTAGTAAAAAAAGAAAATCAGAATGTTGGAAGAAAAAAAAACTATAAAAACATATGTATACATTAATATATACTGTATATCTGCCATTCTGGATGCCAGGTATTTATTCAGTTTAATCATTTATCTAATTTATTTTCTGATTCAACTAAACCTCAAAAACAACACACATAATCTAGAATAAGGAGACCAGGATCACTAAAAACTAATGTGTACTATTGTTTATTTTCCTCAGAAGTGTTTCATCATTTTACTATGAATACATGATTCTCCCCCTGGTTCATGTCACAGTTCAGCTGAGCCTCCAGGTCCTGGAGCGGGTGGAAATAGTGCGCATGCGCAACTGAATCAAATGACTCAAATGACTCAAATGACTCAAATGACCGATTCACTTGGGTGAACGACTCAAAAACCCGTGAGTCCGTTCGAGGAGTCGGGTTTCTCATCACTACTGCCCAGTGTTGCACTGGTCACGTGACCAACAAAGCTTCCCCTGATTGGATGTTGGGTGAATGAGACAGGTATCGATTGCATCGTCCTGATGACGCAGACATTCTGGCTGTTTTGCAGCCCAATTTTTTTTTTGCAGATGAATTTTTAGACACATTGAATTTTTACACACTGAGAGTTTTTGTTTTAGACAGCTTTTCAAATTCAAAGTCTGATTTCGATGGTAAAAATATTCAGAGTTAGAAACTAGAATTCAGAATCTGATGACAGTTTGACTTCCGTATGGATCCATCAGGCCAGAGGAGGAGGGATTATCTCCTCTTTCTTTTTCTTTAACTCCTTTTCATTGGGAGGAATTTTCAGCAACTGCTTGTGTTTCCACTGTGTCGGCCAAACTTTTTGCAAATGACGCAACTTGCTGTTGTTTCATTTTCACTTTGATAATAGAGCCACACCTCTTCCTCTCTGGCTCTGCCGTTCTTCTGCTCTCTGCTGCCTGACTCACTGAAGGTGTCACATGAAAACAGTGGAGGGGAGGAGGAGGAGGAGGGTGAGGAGGAGGAGGGAGAGGAAGAGTAGGAGGGTGAGGAGGAGGAGGAGGGAGAGGAGGAGTAGGAGGGAGGAGAGGAGGAGAAGTTGAGGATAGGAGGGGGAGGAGGAGAAGTGGAGGAGAGGAGGCAGAGGAGGAGGGGGAGGCAGAAGAGGAGAGGAGGTGGAGGGAGAGGAAGAGGAGGAGGGGGAGGCAGAAGAGAGGAGGAGGGAGAGGAAGAGGAGGAGGAGGAAGAGGAGGGAGGAGCAGCCAAGTGAGGTCTGTGCAGATGAGCTTGCAGTGTACATGCTTAGAGAACCTGAGAACAGGTATCATCTCATTCCTCTGGTATCGTTTGATCTTCATACTAACGTGGGTATTGATATTTGGATGGATCTGCCACCACTACTTCATGGAGTCAGTCAGTCACCAGTCAGACAGTCAGTCACCAGTGAAACAGTCAGTCAGTCGTGCTCTGGGTGGAGCTCCCCGCTCTGACGAACAGCCGTGCTGATAAGCAGCAGCAGCAGCACATACATATAGAAGGGAAATATCAGGACTATATACAAATATACACAGACGGATCAAAGGAAGCAACAACAGGAGCTACTGGAGCAGCAGAGGTGGGGCCGGACATGAAGGAGGGATGAGTGGAACAACATCAGACCACTGAGGGTGTTTACAGTGGAAATGTATGTCATCCTGATGGTTGGAGTGGGTGAGAAGGGAGAGGGTAAGGAAGGGTCTGGCGAGAAGGGAGAGGGTAAGGAAGGGTCTGGCGAGAAGGGAGAGGGTAAGGAAGAGTCTGGTGAGAAGGGAGAGGGTAAGGAAGGGTCTGGTGAGAAGGGAGAGGGTAAGGAAGGGTCTGGCGAGAAGGGAGAGGGTAAGGAAGGGTCTGGCGAGAAGGGAGAGGGTAAGGAAGAGTCTGGCGAGAAGGGAGAGGGTAAGGAAGGGTCTGGTGAGAAGGGAGAGGGTAAGGAAGAGTCTGGCGAGAAGGGAGAGGGTAAGGAAGGGTCTGGTGAGAAGGGAGAGGGTAAGGTAGGGTCTGGTGAGAAGGGAGAGGGTAAGGAAGGGTCTGGTGAGAAGGGAGAGGGTAAGGAAGGGTCTGGTGAGAAGGGAGAGGGTAAGGAAGGGTCTGGTGAGAAGGGAGAGGGTAAGGAAGGGTCTGGTGAGAAGGGAGAGGGTAAGGAAGAGTCTGGCGAGAAGGGAGAGGGTAAGGAAGGGTCTGGTGAGAAGGGAGAGGGTAAGGTAGGGTCTGGTGAGAAGGGAGAGGGTAAGGAAGGGTCTGGCGAGAAGGGAGAGGGTAAGGAAGGGTCTGGCGAGAAGGGAGAGGGTAAGGAAGAGTCTGGTGAGAAGGGAGAGGGTAAGGAAGGGTCTGGTGAGAAGGGAGAGGGTAAGGAAGGGTCTGGCGAGAAGGGAGAGGGTAAGGAAGGGTCTGGTGAGAAGGGAGAGGGTAAGGAAGGGTCTGGTGAGAAGGGAGAGGGTAAGGAAGGGTCTGGTGAGAAGGGAGAGGGTAAGGAAGGGTCTGGTGAGAAGGGAGAGGGTAAGGAAGAGTCTGGCGAGAAGGGAGAGGGTAAGGAAGGGTCTGGTGAGAAGGGAGAGGGTAAGGAAGGGTCTGGTGAGAAGGGAGAGGGTAAGGAAGGGTCTGGTGAGAAGGGAGAGGGTAAGGAAGAGTCTGGCGAGAAGGGAGAGGGTAAGGAAGGGTCTGGTGAGAAGGGAGAGGGTAAGGTAGGGTCTGGTGAGAAGGGAGAGGGTAAGGAAGGGTCTGGTGAGAAGGGAGAGGGTAAGGAAGGGTCTGGCGAGAAGGGAGAGGGTAAGGAAGGGTCTGGTGAGAAGGGAGAGGGTAAGGAAGGGTCTGGTGAGAAGGGAGAGGGTAAGGAAGGGTCTGGCGAGAAGGGAGAGGGTAAGGAAGGGTCTGGTGAGAAGGGAGAGGGTAAGGAAGGGTCTGGTGAGAAGGGAGAGGGTAAGGAAGGGTCTGGTGAGAAGGGAGAGGGTAAGGAAGGGTCTGGTGAGAAGGGAGAGGGTAAGGAAGGGTCTGGTGAGAAGGGAGAGGGTAAGGAAGAGTCTGGCGAGAAGGGAGAGGGTAAGGAAGGGTCTGGTGAGAAGGGAGAGGGTAAGGAAGGGTCTGGTGAGAAGGGAGAGGGTAAGGAAGAGTCTGGCGAGAAGGGAGAGGGTAAGGAAGGGTCTGGTGAGAAGGGAGAGGGTAAGGTAGGGTCTGGTGAGAAGGGAGAGGGTAAGGAAGGGTCTGGTGAGAAGGGAGAGGGTAAGGAAGGGTCTGGTGAGAAGGGAGAGGGTAAGGTAGGGTCTGGTGAGAAGGGAGAGGGTAAGGAAGGGTCTGGTGAGAAGGGAGAGGGTAAGGAAGGGTCTGGTGTGCAGTGAGATCAGCGGCAGTATTGAAGAGCCTCAGGTGGGGGGTATCACAGTGCAGATATCAGGTAATGGCAGAGCTTTCAGAGGCAAAAAACAGGGAGCAGAAATAGTTTTTGGTGGGTTCCTGCACATGTGGGGATCACTGGAAATGAGAAGGCTGACAGGCTGGCTAAGAAAGCAACAACCAAAGCAAACATGGGTATAAACATCATGTTGGCAAGAACAGAAGGGAAATCTATAGTAAGGAGAGAAGCACAAAAAATGGCAACAACAGTGGGACAAGGAAGAAAGAGGAAGACATGTGTTCCACATTCCAAAGAGATGGGGGGTATGAGGAGAGGAGGAGGCAGTAGGGAAGAAGAGATCACGTATACCAGATGAAGAATTGGGCACATATCTGAACAGTAATAAATACATCATGGGGAAACCTCCAACAGGCAATTCCAGTTGATGTCAAGTACCAGAAATGATGGAGCATGTGCTGCTGACCTGCAGGAGGTATGGGCAGGCCCGCCTTATCCAACGGGCTAGCAGGGGCTAGAGCCCAGGGGCCTACTATTGTCAAGGGCCTATCAGAATTAAGGAAAAAAGGAAAAAGAAAGGATGATTTGTCGATTTTCATGTCAATCACTTCACTTTGCTGCATGACGAACCGGATGATAGTGATGCGCTCCTACATGTGTACCTGCAGTAGGCCCGCCCTACCTGGCCCAGAGGGCCAAATCAGATAGAATCGAATTCCATATTATATTGTAATTTGTTTGTTTTACCTGTCAATCACATGCTGCGGCGTCAACTGACCAATTAGCTAGAATTTGTCATAGCATCACATTGATGCTGTGACAAATTCTAACCAATCCAAGCGCATAGAAAGACGTTATGTACGTAACGCATCTATTCACTTATAACACTTCTTGATGGCGACTCGTAGCGAGAGACAGAAATGTCGGGGAAGAAACAGTTTGAGAGCGGTGCACAGAAAAGAAAGACGCAAAAGGAGAAGGAGCGTCGTGATAAAGAACTTATGAGCCATATGCCGAAGCTAACTGGCTTTTTTAAATCAAAAACCAGAGGTGGAACCAGCGCCGCGGACGCAGGCACCTACCTCCACAAGCCTCGGCGAACTGGCACCCGCAGCCGCTGCAGCCGCTGCAGCCAGTGCCCCTGACACGCAGGCCGCGCAGCTGACAGCGAGAGCGGAGAGGAGATCGTTGGCTCTCAATCCGGTGAGGAGGAGCTGCTAGAGGAGGTGCTTTACGGACATAATTAAAGACTTCTCAACCAGAAAGTCAAGAAAAAGACCCTTTTAAGATGTATAGCTTTGCTCATATTTATTATTTCTGCCATATTTTTGAAGCATGTTTTCTGTTGTTTGCAAGAGACAGTCTGTTTTAGTTGAGTTGTAGTTGTTTTTTTTTTTTAATTAAAGATTGAGATTTTGATACACATTGCAAGATGTCATTTATCATTAATTTTTGACACATGTAGGAGTTGCAGGGTTGGGTTTTTTATGCGATTCAGGGTTAGGGTTTGCGCTGAGCGGGGGGGGGGGGGGGGGGGGGGGGGGGGCTACAATTCTGTTCACGCCCCGGGGCCTATGGGTACATTAAGGCGGGCCTGGGTATGGGGGAGAAAGAAGGGATATGATGGAGGGACTGAGGAGAGGAGGAATGGAGAGAGGAGGAATGAAGCAGACACTGGTGTGGGGAGAAAGGGGAAGAGGCAGGAAATGTTTAAGCAGCTTCCTAAAAGCACCGAGGTTATTGGGGTAAATATAGTGGTGGGACTTGATAGGGGGATGTAAAACCAGTAGATGGCGGTAATGCAACATACATGGATGCAGGCTACCGTAAAAATAAATAGAAGGAAGAAGGGATAGAAGCAGCAGCGGTCAGAGCCGGTACTGCAGGCCGGAGGAGGAGCTCCACCTTCGGGCAGAGCCGGTACTGCAGGCCGGAGGAGGAGCTCCACCTTCGGGCAGAGCCGGTACTGCAGGCCGGAGGAGGAGCTCCACCTTCGGGCAGAGCCGCCGTTGAGTCCCGCTGAGCGACGGGAGGACGGAGGAGCGGCACCGGGACTGCGGAGGAAGCGGAGCAGTGTCGCCTCGTTTCTCTTGGATTCCGGCGGGTTTGGACTGAAATCAGCGGGATGGGGAACCGAGCGTCCCGGGAGGATTTCGAGTGGGTTTATTCGGACCAGCCGCACGCCGACCGGAGGAAAGAGATTCTGGGTGAGCCGCTAACCGTTAGCAGGGTGTCTTCACCGGATATCGCACGATTTCGGTTCTTAGTAGTGAACCCAGCTTCCGTTATGTTCTGTGTGAAGGTGCTCAGCGGCTAACTGACCCGGTAACTAGCCTGGCAACTGACCCGGTAACTAGCCTGACAACTGACCCGGTAACTAGCCTGACAACTCGCCCGGTAACTAGCCTGACAACTGACCCGGTAACTAGCCTGACAACTGACCCGGTAACTAGCCTGACAACTCGCCCGGTAACTGACCCGATAACTAGCCTGACAACTGACCCGATAACTAGCCTGACAACTGACCCGGTAACTATCCTGGTAACTGACCCGGTAACTAGCCTGGTAACTGACCCGGTAACTATCCTAGTAACTGACCCCGTAACTGGCCTGTTAACTGACCCAGTAGCAAGCTTGGGTAACTAGCCCCGTAACTGACCCAGTAAGTAACAGTTTGGGAGCGCTTATGCAACATCCGAGACTAGGTGAAGTGGCGGGTGTCACATGACTTGTCCCATGAACACACCCCCCCCCCCCCCCCCCCCCCCCCCCGACGGTGAAGTGGTGAAGACATGGTGGCCATTGTGCTGAGTGATTGTAAAGTGTTGAACAAAGATCCTCATTGACTCCTCTGATGAATTATTCATGTTCAGTATCAGGAGATACTAGTCCTGAGAGGGTCAGGGAACAAGTGCCTCTCTTTGTTCTATGTTCAGGGAACAAGTTCCTCTCTTTGTTCTATGTTCAGGGAACAAGTTCATCTCTGTTCTATGTTCAGGGAACATGTTCCTCTCTTTGTTCTATGTTCAGGGAACAAGTTCATCTCTGTTCTATGTTCAGGGAACAAGTTCCTCTCTTTGTTCTATGTTCAGGGAACAAGTTAATCTCTGTTCTATGTTCAGGGAACAAGTTCCTCTCTTTGTTCTATGTTCAGGGAACAAGTTAATCTCTGTTCTATGTTCAGGGAACAAGTTCCTCTCTTTGTTCTATGTTCAGGGAACAAGTTAATCTCTGTTCTATGTTCAGGGAACAAGTTCCTCTCTTTGTTCTATGTTCAGGGAACAAGTTAATCTCTGTTCTTTGTTCAGGGAACAAGTTCCTCTCTTTGTTCTATGTTCAGGGAACAAGTTAATCTCTGTTCTATGTTCAGCGAACAAGTTCCTCTCTTTGTTCTATGTTCATGGAACAAGTTGCTCTCTTAATTCTATGTTCATGGAACAAGTTCCTCTCTTTGTTCTATGTTCAGGGAACAAGTTCATCTCTGTTCTATGTTCAGGGAACAAGTTCATCTCTTTGTTCTATGTTCAGGGAACAAGTTCATCTCTTTGTTCTATGTTCAGGGAACAAGTTCATCTCTGTTCTATGTTCAGGGAACAAGTTCATCTCTGTTCTATGTTCAGGGAACAAGTTCATCTCTGTTCTATGTTCAGGGAACAAGTCAATCTCTGTTCTATGTTCAGGGAACAAGTCAATCTCTGTTCTATGTTCAGGGAACAAGTTCCTCTCTTTGTTCTATGTTCAGGGAACAAGTTAATCTCTGTTCTATGTTCAGGGAACAAGTTCCTCTCTTTGTTCTATGTTCAGGGAACAAGTTAATCTCTGTTCTTTGTTCAGGGAACAAGTTCCTCTCTTTGTTCTATGTTCAGGGAACAAGTTAATCTCTGTTCTATGTTCAGGAACAAGTTCCTCTCTTTGTTCTATGTTCATGGAACAAGTTGCTCTCTTAATTCTATGTTCATGGAACAAGTTCCTCTCTTTGTTCTATGTTCAGGGAACAAGTTCATCTCTGTTCTATGTTCAGGGAACAAGTTCATCTCTTTGTTCTATGTTCAGGGAACAAGTTCATCTCTTTGTTCTATGTACAGGGAACAAGTTCATCTCTGTTCTATGTTCAGGGAACAAGTTCATCTCTGTTCTATGTTCAGGGAACAAGTTCATCTCTGTTCTATGTTCAGGGAACAAGTCAATCTCTGTTCTATGTTCAGGGAACAAGTCAATCTCTGTTCTATGTTCACACTATGTCACTATGACTAAGGCTTGCAGTGTGTTGGTGCTGCTCCTGCCACCACCTGGCATCTAAACCACAAGTACCAGTAGGACCTTCAGTAGTTACCTGTACCAGGACCTGCACTAGTTACCTGTACCAGGACCTGCAGTAGTTACCTGTACCGGGACCTGCAGTAGTTACCTGTATCTGCAGTAGTTACCTGCAGTAATTACCTGTATCTGCAGTAGTTACCTGCACCGGGACCTGCAGTAGTTACCAGGACCTGCAGTAGCTACCTGTACCAGGACCTGCAGTAGCTACCTGTATCTGCAGTAGTTACCTGCAGTCGTTACCTGCAGTAGCTACCTGTATCTGCAGTAGTTACCTGCAGTAGTTACCTGTATCTGCAGTAGTTACCTGTACCGGGACCTGCAGTAGTTACCAGGACCTGCAGTAGTAACCTGTATCTGCAGTAGTTACCTGCAGTCGTTACCTGCAGTCGTTACCTGCAGTCGTTACCTGTATCTGCAGTAGTTACCTGTACCGGGACCTGCAGTAGTTAGCAGGACCTGCAGTAGCTACCTGTACCGGGACCTGCAGTAGTTAGCAGGACCTGCAGTAGCTACCTGTACCGGGACCTGCAGTAGTTACCTGTATCTGCAGTAGTTACCTGTACCGGGACCTGCAGTAGTTACCTGTATCTGCAGTAGTTACCTGTACCGGGACCTGCAGTAGTTAGCAGGACCTCCAGTAGTTACCTGTACCGGGACCTGCAGTAGTTAGCAGGACCTGCAGTAGCTACCTGTACCAGGACCTGCAGTAGTTACCTGTACCAGTACCTGCAGTAGTACCTGTACGATGACCTGCAGTAGTTACCTGTACCAGGACCTGCAGTAGTACCTGTACGATGACCTGCAGTAGTTACCTGTACCAGGACCTGCAGTAGTACCTTTATGTTGAAAGACTATCCAGCTCACGATGTCTGATGTGGTTTCTTCTGCAGCCAAATACCCGGAGATCAAGTCCCTGATGGGTCCGGACCCCCGGCTGAAGTGGATTGTGGTCTTGATGGTGGTGATCCAGTTCCTGGCCTTCTACCTGGTCCAGAACCTGGACTGGAAGTGGGTCTTGTTCTGGACGTACGCGTTCGGTAGCTGCATCAACCACTCCATGACGCTGGCCATCCACGAGATCTCTCACAACACAGCCTTCGGCAACAACAAGGCCTTGTGGAACCGCTACTTCGCCATGTTCGCCAACCTGCCCATCGGCCTGCCGTACTCGGCCTCCTTCAAGCGCTACCACCTGGACCACCATCGCTATCTGGGCGGGGACGGCGTGGACGTGGACATCCCCACCCACTTCGAGGGCTGGTTCTTCTGCACGCGCCTCCGCAAGTTGGTGTGGATCGTCCTGCAGCCGCTGTTCTACGCCGTCCGGCCGCTCTGCATCAACCCCAAGCCCGTCAGCCAGCTGGAGCTCACCAACGTGGCGCTGCAGCTGGCCTTCGACGGGCTGCTGTTCTGGCTGGGCGGAGCCAAGCCGCTGGTCTACATGCTGGTGGGCTCCCTGCTCGGCATGGGCCTGCACCCCATCTCCGGACACTTCATCGCCGAGCACTACATGTTCCTCAAGGGCCACGAGACCTACTCCTACTACGGCTCCCTCAACCTGCTCACCTTCAACGTGGGCTACCACAACGAGCACCACGACTTCCCCAGCATCCCCGGACGCCGGCTGCCCATGGTGAGCTGAAACACGCTGCCGAGACACGCTGCCGAAACACGCTACTGAAAATGCTGCCGAAACACGCTACTGATACTGAAACACGCTGCCGAAACACGCTGCCGAAACACGCTACTGAAACACGCTACTGAAAATGCTGCCGAAACACGCTACTGATACTGAAACACGCTGCCGAAACACGCTACTGATACTGAAACACGCTACTGAAACACGCTGCCCAAACTACTGAAAATGTCGGTCTGATACCTAACATGAGATCAGTTGCGTGGCGCCCCCCAGTGTTCAACCAGCGAACAAGCGTTGGATGAACGTCCTTCCTGAACTCTTCTGATTTTAACGGATTCCTGACGTCTCAACAGCCACTGCAGTTAGTCAACATGGTGGAGAACCAGCTTCACTGCTGAAACGATGAAGACGAAGGGAGAGTGGCTTCACTGCTGAAACGATGAAGACGAAGGGAGAGTGGCTTCACTGCTGAAATGATGAAGACGAAGGGAGAGTGGCTTCACTGCTGAAACGATGAAGACCAAGGAGAGTGGCTTCACTGCTGAAACGATGAAGACGAAGGGAGAGTGGCTCCAGACCAAACGATGAAGACGAAGGGAGAGTGGCTCCAGACCAAACGATGAAGACGAAGGGGGAGTGGCTCCAGACCAAACGATGAAGACGAAGGGGGAGTGGCTCCAGACCAAACGATGAAGACGAAGGGGGAGTGGCTCCAGACCAAACGATGAAGACGAAGGTAGAGTGGCTCCAGACCAAACGGTGAAGACGAAGGGAGAGTGGCTCCAGACCAAACGATGAAGACGAAGGTAGAGTGGCTCCAGACCAAACGATGAAGACGAAGGTAGAGTGGCTCCAGACCAAACGATGAAGACGAAGGGAGAGTGGCTCCAGACCAAACGATGAAGACGAAGGGGGAGTGGCTCCAGACCAAACGATGAAGACGAAGGGGGAGTGGCTCCAGACCAAACGATGAAGACGAAGGGGGAGTGGCTCCAGACCAAACGATGAAGACGAAGGTAGAGTGGCTCCAGACCAAACGGTGAAGACGAAGGGAGAGTGGCTCCAGACCAAACGATGAAGACGAAGGTAGAGTGGCTCCAGACCAAACGATGAAGACGAAGGTAGAGTGGCTCCAGACCAAACGATGAAGACGAAGGGAGAGTGGCTCCAGACCAAACGGTGAAGACGAAGGGAGAGTGGCTCCAGACCAAACGATGAAGACGAAGGTAGAGTGACTCCAGACCAAACGGTGAAGACGAAGGTAGAGTGGCTCCAGACCAAACGATGAAGACGAAGGGAGAGTGGCTCCAGACCAAACGATGAAGACGAAGGGGGAGTGGCTCCAGACCAAACGATGAAGACGAAGGGGGAGTGGCTCCAGACCAAACGATGAAGACGAAGGGGGAGTGGCTCCAGACCAAACGATGAAGACGAAGGGAGAGTGGCTCCAGACCAAACGATGAAGACGAAGGGAGAGTGGCTCCAGACCAAACGGTGAAGACGAAGGGAGAGTGGCTCCAGACCAAACGATGAAGACGAAGGTAGAGTGGCTCCAGACCAAACGGTGAAGACGAAGGTAGAGTGGCTCCAGACCAAACGGTGAAGACGAAGGTAGAGTGGCTCCAGACCAAACGATGAAGACGAAGGGGGAGTGGCTCCAGACCAAACGATGAAGACGAAGGTAGAGTGGCTCCAGACCAAACGATGAAGACGAAGGGGGAGTGGCTCCAGACCAAACGGTGAGTTAAGTAAACAGTGAAGTGGTAAATGTTATCTCAGCTTGTTCAGCTTATCACACTGGAGCGTGTCGAGTTCGTCATAAAGATAAGAGGCTGTAAAACCTCCGTGGAGCTCAAGGAGCTGCTGGAGCCCAGGAAGCTGCTTGTGAAGTGGCTGCAGCTCCATGGAGATGTTTGGACCTCCTCCTCCTCCTCGTCCAGGGTTCTTCTACCTTCTACCCTGGGAGCCGTTTGGACCCCAGTCACACTGAACACAATCTCTGGAGCCCAAAACCTTGTGGACATCAAACAATGAGACTTTAACCTCTGAGCTGCAGGAAATACTGAGGAGTGGAGGATCAATGGAGGATCAATGGAGGATCAACTAAACCTCTTTACAATGAACGACAACTTTAAATCAAAGCAGTAAGGAGAGAGGGTGAGACCACTGTCTGTGGCAGTGAAGAGAGAGAGTGAGACCACTGTCTGTGGCACTGAGGAGAGAGAATGAGACCACTGTCTGTGGCAGTGAGGAGAGAGAGTGAGACCACTGTCTGTGGCACTGAGGAGAGAGGGTGAGACCACTGTCTGTGGCACTGAGGAGAGAGAATGAGACCACTGTCTGTGGCAGTGAGGAGAGAGAGTGAGACCACTGTCTGTGGCACTGAGGAGAGAGAGTGAGACCACTGTCTGTGGCAGTGAGGAGAGAGAGTGAGACCACTGTCTGTGGCAGTGAGGAGAGAGGGTGAGACCACTGTCTGTGGCACTGAGGAGAGAGAGTGAGACCACTGTCTGTGGCAGTGAGGAGAGAGAGTGAGACCACTGTCTGTGGCAGTGAGGAGAGAGGGTGAGACCACTGTCTGTGGCACTGAGGAGAGAGAGTGAGACCACTGTCTGTGGCAGTGAGGAGAGAGAGTGAGACCACTGTCTGTGGCAGTGAAGAGAGAGAGTGAGACCACTGTCTGTGGCACTGAGGAGAGAGGGTGAGACCACTGTCTGTGGCACTGAGGAGAGAGGGTGAGACCACTGTCTGTGGCACTGAGGAGAGAGAATGAGACCACTGTCTGTGGCAGTGAGGAGAGAGAGTGAGACCACTGTCTGTGGCACTGAGGAGAGAGAGTGAGACCACTGTCTGTGGCAGTGAGGAGAGAGAGTGAGACCACTGTCTGTGGCAGTGAGGAGAGAGGGTGAGACCACTGTCTGTGGCACTGAGGAGAGAGAGTGAGACCACTGTCTGTGGCAGTGAGGAGAGAGAGTGAGACCACTGTCTGTGGCAGTGAAGAGAGAGAGTGAGACCACTGTCTGTGGCACTGAGGAGAGAGGGTGAGACCACTGTCTGTGGCACTGAGGAGAGAGAATGAGACCACTGTCTGTGGTAGTGAGGAGAGAGAATGAGACCACTGTCTGTGGCAGTGAGGAGAGAGGGTGAGACCACTGTCTGTGGTAGTAAGGAGAGAGAGTGAGACCACTGTCTGTGGCAGTGAGGAGAGAGGGTGAGACCACTGTCTGTGGCAGTGAGGTGAAAGAGTGAGACCACTGTATGTGGCAGTGAGGAGAGAGAGTGAGACCACTGTCTGTGGCAGTGAAGAGAGAGAGTGAGACCACTGTCTGTGGCACTGAGGAGAGAGGGTGAGACCACTGTCTGTGGCACTGAGGAGAGAGAATGACACCACTGTCTGTGGCAGTGAGGAGAGAGGGTGAGACCACTGTCTATGGTAGTAAGGAGAGAGAATGAGACCACTGTCTGTGGCAGTGAGGAGAGAGGGTGAGACCACTGTCTGTGGTAGTAAGGAGAGAGAATGAGACCACTGTCTGTGGCAGTGAGGAGAGAGGGTGAGACCACTGTCTGTGGTAGTAAGGAGAGAGAATGAGACCACTGTCTGTGGTAGTAAGGAGAGAGAATGAGACCACTGTCTGTGGTAGTGAGGAGAGAGAATGAGACCACTGTCTGTGGTAGTGAGGAGAGAGAGTGAGACCACTGTATGTGGCAGTGAGGAGAGAGAGTGAGACCACTGTATGTGGCAGTGAGGAGAGAGAATGAGACCACTGTCTGTGGTAGTGAGGAGAGAGAGTGAGACCACTGTCTGTGGCAGTGAGGAGAGAGAGTGAGACCACTGTATGTGGCAGTGAGGAGAGAGAATGAGACCACTGTCTGTGGTAGTGAGGAGAGAGAATGAGACCACTGTCTGTGGTAGTAAGGAGAGAGAATGAGACCACTGTCTGTGGCAGTGAGGAGAGAGGGTGAGACCACTGTCTGTGGTAGTAAGGAGAGAGAATGAGACCACTGTCTGTGGTAGTAAGGAGAGAGAATGAGACCACTGTCTGTGGCAGTGAGGAGAGAGGGTGAGACCACTGTCTGTGGCACTGAGGAGAGAGAATGAGACCACTGTCTGTGGCAGTGAGGAGAGAGGGTGAGACCACTGTCTGTGGTAGTGAGGAGAGAGAATGAGACCACTGTCTGTGGCAGTGAGGAGAGAGGGTGAGACCACTGTCTGTGGCAGTGAGGAGAGAGAATGAGACCACTGTCTGGCAGTGAGGAGAGAGGGTGAGACCACTGTCTGTGGTAGTGAGGAGAGAGAATGAGACCACTGTCTGTGGCAGTGAGGAGAGAGGGTGAGACCACTGTCTGTGGTAGTGAGGTGAAAGAGTGAGACCACTGTCTGTGGCAGTGAGGAGAGAGGGTGAGACCACTGTCTGTGGTAGTGAGGAGAGAGAATGAGACCACTGTCTGTGGCAGTGAGGAGAGAGGGTGAGACCACTGTCTGTGGTAGTGAGGTGAAAGAGTGAGACCACTGTCTGTGGCAGTTAGGAGAGAGGGTGAGACCACTGTCTGTGGTAGTGAGGAGAGAGAATGAGACCACTGTCTGTGGCAGTGAGGAGAGAGGGTGAGACCACTGTCTGTGGTAGTAAGGAGAGAGAGTGAGACCACTGTCTGTGGCAGTGAGGAGAGAGGGTGAGACCACTGTCTGTGGCAGTGAGGTGAAAGAGTGAGACCACTGTATGTGGCAGTGAGGAGAGAGAGTGAGACCACTGTCTGTGGCAGTGAGGAGAGAGAGTGAGACCACTGTCTGTGGCAGTGAGGAGAGAGAGTGAGACCACTGTCTGTGGCAGTGAGGAGAGAGAGTGAGACCACTGTCTGTGGTAGTGAGGAGAGAGGGAGTGAAGGACCACTGTCTGGTGAAGGACCAGTATTAAATGTAACTAAATACTGGGTCTTGCTTCACGTGGTGAAGTATTGAAGTATTGAAGTATTGACACATCCCTCAGTAACTGAAACTCTACATTTGTTCTTTCTTGAGACGCTTGTTCACTGCGATATATTCATTATTCAGTGTTTCACTCAACAGTTTACAGTGACGTCTGATGATTTGAAGCAGGTCCAGTGTTTAGTGTGGAACATGAACTAGTGACGTCACATCTCCACTGTTTTACGACACATCTCCACTGTTTTACGACACATCTCCACTGTTTTACGACACATCTCCACTGTTTTACGACACATCTCCACTGTTTTACGACACATCTCCACTGCTTTACGACACATCTCCACTGCTTTACGACACATCTCCACTGTGCTTTACGACACATCTCCACTGCTTTACGACACATCTCCACTGCTTTACGACACATCTCCACTGTGTTTTACGACACATCTCCACTGTGTTTTACAACACATCTCCACTGCTTTACAACACATCTCCACTGCATTACAACACATCTCCACTGCGCTTTACAACACATCTCCACTGCGCTTTACAACACATCTCCACTGCGCTTTACAACACATCTCCACTGCGCTTTACAACACATCTCCACTGCGCTTTACAACACATCTCCACTGCTTTACAACACATCTCCACTGCGCTTTACAACACATCTCCACTGCGCTTTACAACACATCTCCACTGCTTTACAACACATCTCCACTGCTTTACAACACATCTCCACTGCGCTTTACAACACATCTCCACTGCGCTTTACAACACATCTCCACTGCGCTTTACAACACATCTCCACTGCTTTACAACACATCTCCACTGCTTTACAACACATCTCCACTGCGCTTTACAACACTACAGTCTGGTTCTGGCGTCAAGTCGTTCTGGGTTCACAGTCTACGTCAAATATACTGCTTTGTCCTCAAAGTCTGCACTCGTCCATCACAAACGTGTACTAGTGCGTAGAAACGTGTACTAGTGCGTAGAAACGTGTACTAGTGCGTAGAAGCGAGTACTAGTGTGTAGAAACGTGTACTAGTGCGTAGAAACGTGTACTAGTGCGTAGAAACGTGTACTAGTGCGTAGAAGCGAGTACTAGTGCGTAGAAGCGAGTACTAGTGCGTAGAAACGAGTACTAGTGTGTAGAAACGTGTACTAGTCTTGGACTGGCGTTAAGATGGAGCCCTGCTCTATCATCCCTCCCACATACTCTGGACCTCCACCCTTCCTCCACCCTGACTCCACCCTTCCTGTGTCCCCAGGTGAAGCAGATTGCAGCAGAGTACTACGACGACCTTCCTCAGTACTCGTCGTGGGTGAAGGTTCTGTACGACTTCATCATGGACGAGTCGCTGAGTCCGTATTCTCGCATCAAGAGGAAGCTGAAGGGCGACGTCAAGCAAGAGTGACCCGCCTGCCGCGCCTCCGCCTGCCGCGCCTCCGCCTGCCGCTACAGCTGATTAATGCTCCGCGTCCCTGGTTTTGCTCTCTGCTGCCGCCACTCACCACTTCATTTAGGTCAAAACATTAAGGTCAGGGTTCAGTCTTAGTGGCAATGAAAGAGTTAATTCGTGTGTGTGTGTGTGTGTGTGTGTGTGTGTGTGTGTGTGTGTGTGTGTGTGTGTGTGTGTGTGTGTGTGTGTGTGTGTGTGTGTGTGTGTGTGTGTGTGTGTGTGTGTGTGTGTGTGTGTGTGTGTGTGTGTGTGTGTGTGTGTGTGTGTGTGTCCTTCCTGCAGGTAGAAGCGTTGCTTGCAGCAGTATCTTTCCAGAGACACCAGGCGCTTGTGTCCTTTATTTTCTTTCAACATCACATTTTTAACAGCCTACAATGTGTCAGCTCAGTGACCTTTGACCCTTGAGACTAACATGAGGGGGTCAGCTCGGTGACCCTTGACGGCTCGTTACAGTTTGTGCAAATGTGTTTTTAAATAAGTTACTATCACAGTTCCACCTGATGATACACGTTCTGGCGCAGAGGCAGGGAGTATTTATGCTCCATGAGTACTTCCTGTACGTCGTTCAAAACAAGAGCCTCTTAAAGTCACGCTTAGCTTTTTAATTTTTATTGTTGGAACCCGAAAGCTTCTGAATAAGCTTTGTGCCTTTAACATGACTTTTTTTTAATCTCTCAATCTGTTTTATGAATTGAATGAAATAAAATGGTATAAAGACGTGTTGTGTGATGATCAGTGGAGACGTTTGTTCTTGTGGCCAAGGACGCAGGACGCTGCTTCTGTCTGGTTGTTTTCATGAACATGAGCTGATTTAACTTCAAACATCAAGTTTCACTTGTGAGAAATGAGGTCAGAAGAACTATGACCTCCACTGTAGTTGGAATTTTTCACATTGGTTTTAATTCATATTGATTTTGTGCGACACTGACAGTGAATGTTGAGGAGCATCATGGCTCAAGGGCTCAAGACCTGGACGTCACAACGGAGGAAAGTCAAACCCACAACGAAGCTTGAGGTTTTTACACTTTTAACATTTCAGACCTTCAATACAAAACACCAATCATCTGCTGAGGAGCATCTGAGATCCAGCCGACGCTGAGGATCATCTGCTGAGAGACTCTCTGAGCTGCTCGTACATCCTCTGGTCCTGCAGGGGGGGAGGGAGGGAGGGGGGGAGGGGGGGGGTCAGTGTTTGAATGCAGAGCCGAGCTCTGCTGCGTCTCGACAGTCGACTCGTTCAGACACTGTTGAAAATTGCAACTGATTTTCCGTCAACAGACGGAAACGCAGCATCATGTGACCCGACTGGTTTCCTCCGATAGCAGGAGGGTGTGTGTGTGTGTGTGTGTTCCCTCTGCTCACACACTCACCTTCTTGGAAATGGATGGTCGGATTTTCCTGAACGCATCATCAAAGTTCTGTCTGCTCACTCGGATGTCGACCACAGGTTCACAGTAAGTGAGGTCTGAAAAAAACAGGAAGTCACATGATCAGTCATGTTTAGCCAGGCTGCAGCTCGTTATGACGACGTGTTTACCAACACACTGGATTGAAATTATTTCAATATTGGAAGATTTCTCCTGAAAACACATCAAGCAATCAACTGATATTTTCATCTAAATCACGTGTTGGACTCCGGTCCTGGGCTGCAGCCCTGCATGTTCTCCATCTCCACCCCCCCTCCCGCCCCTGCAGTTAGACAGTGCGATGCATTGAAAGACTTGAGGAAAATGGAGTTTTTACCAGCAGGAGATGAAGGACGTCCAGACTTCATGTGAGTCCGCAGAGCGTTTAGAGACGCTTCTCTGACCAGGGCAGACAAGTCAGCGCCACTGAGAGACAGAGAGACAGAGAGAGAGAGAGAGAGAGAGAGACCTTCTTTTAACCTTTAAACAGTCCTTTAGTTTCTCATTGTCATCTTTTCAAGTTTGATTTTAAAAGAAAAGATAATAAAAAAAATATTCTCAGTCATTTCATAAGTCCGTCAATAAAATGGTGGGTGTGCGCTGGTTTCCCTGGGGAGACCCTAACCTGCGGGAGCCAGACCCTTTTCACCTGCAGGTAAATGTGGATCAATGGGTGAAGCGTTGAGTTGCTGTGGCTCCAGGAGGAGAAGAGCCGCCGACACACAAGACAGATGGCAAACCTAACCCAAGGCTGCATCGTGAAAACTGTTTCTATGGGTGCAGCCTCAGGGCTTCTTCTGCAGTGAGACCCTGACAAGTAACTCCATGAAGCAGCCCGGGCACTACCACACTGGAGACGTGTCGGCACGAGTGAGGAACTTTACAAACGTAAAGCTGTCGGACCTTAAGCCAAGACAGACGGTAAGGACGAGAGCTACCAGTGTGTCAAACCATCGGCCTCTGCTTGGGCCAAATGAAGAAAGCCTCTCAGTTGGTGAAGAGCTCGTCCTCCCTGCAGCGGCCATGGCTGGACTGATGGGCGACCAGAAAGCAGCCGCGAGAAAATCCCCGTCGAACAACATCGTGTCCCGTCAGATTGATGATATGTGGGTTAATATATTAACCGGGGGCTCAACCACCACCGGGGGCTCAACCACCACCCGGGGCTCAACCACCACCCGGGGGTCAGCCACCACCCGGGGGTTCAACCACCACCGGGGGTCAACCACCACCCGGGGCTCAACCACCACCCGGGGGTCAGCCACCACCCGGGGGTTCAACCACCACCGGGGGTCAACCACCACCCGGGGGTCAGTCACCACCCGGGGCTCAGCTACCACCCGGGGCTCAACCACCACCCGGGGGTCAGCCACCACCCGGGGGTTCAACCACCACCCAAGGCTCAGCCACCACCCGGGGCTCAGCTACCACCCGGGGCTCAGCCACCACCCGGGGCTCAGCCACCACCCGGGGGTCAGCCACCACCCGGGGGTTCAACCACCACCGGGGCTCAACCACCACCCGGGGCTCAACCACCACCCGGGGGTCAGCCACCACCCGGGGGTTCAACCACCACCGGGGGTCAACCACCACCCGGGGGTCAGTCACCACCCGGGGCTCAACCACCACCCGGGGGTCAGCCACCACCCGGGGGTTCAACCACCACCCGAGGCTCAGCCACCACCCGAGGCTCAGCTACCACCCGGGGCTCAGCCACCACCCGGGGCTCAGCCACCACCCGGGGGTCAACCACCACCCGGGGCTCAGCTACCACCCGGGGCTCAACCACCGCCCGGGGGCTCAGCCACCACCCGGGGGTTCAACCACCACCCGAATGCCTTGTTTGATGGAGGGAGGAGGTGAGCCCTCCTCTGGGAGGGACGCCATCACTTCTCCAACAAAAAACCCCTGATTACTAATGAAAAACCTCTTTTCCTACAAACTGATGAATGAAACTCTTCTTACCTTCACGTGGAGGAACCAGAGGAAGAGAAACACCGAAGATCAAAGTGCAGAAACAGTTTATACACTCAAAAATCTCCAAATGCTCCACAGCCACTCACACACTCCCAGCACACACACACACACACATATATACAGTGGGGCAAAAAAGTATTTAGTCAGCCACCAATTGTGCAAGTTCTCCCACTTAAAAAGATGAGGGAGGCCTGTAAGTTTCATCATAGGTATTCCTCAACTATGAGAGACAGAATGAGAAAAAAAAATCCAGAAAATCACATTGTCTGGTTTTGAAAGAATTTATTTGCAAATGATGGTGTAAAATAAGTATTTGGTCAATAACAAAAGTTCATCTCAATACTTTGTTGTAGACCCTTTGTTGGCAATGACAGAGCTCAAATGTCTTCTGTAAGTCTTCACCAGGTTTTCACACACTGTTGCTGGTATTTTGGCCCGTTCCTCCATGCAGATCTCCTCTAGAGCCGTGATGTTTTGGGGCTGTCGCTGGGCAACACGGACTTTCAACTCCCTCCAAAGATGTTCTATGGGGTTGAGATCTGGAGACTGGCTAGGCCACTCCAGGACCTTGAAATGCTTCTTACGAAGCCACTCCTTGGTTGTGTTTGAGATCATTGTCATGCTGAAAGACCCAGCCACGTTTCATCTTCAATGCCCTTGCTGATGGAAGGAGGTTTTCATTCAAAATCTCACCATACATGACCCCATTCATTCTTTCCTTTACACGGATCAGTCGTCCTGGTCCCTTTGTAGAAAAACAGCCCAAAGCATGATGTTTCCACCCCCGTGCTTCACAGTAGGTCTGGTGTTCTTTGATGTTTCCACCCCCGTGCTTCACAGTAGGTCTGGTGTTCTTTGATGTTTCCACCCCCGTGCTTCACAGGAGGTCTGGTGTTCTTTGATGTTTCCACCCCCATGCTTCACAGTAGGTCTGGTGTTCTTTGATGTTTCCACCCCCGTGCTTCACAGGAGGTCTGGTGTTCTTTGATGTTTCCACCCCCATGCTTCACAGTAGGTCTGGTGTTCTTTGATGTTTCCACCCCCGTGCTTCACAGTAGGTCTGGTGTTCTTTGATGTTTCCACCCCCATGCTTCACAGTAGGTCTGGTGTTCTTTGATGTTTCCACCCCCGTGCTTCACAGGAGGTCTGGTGTTCTTTGATGTTTCCACCCCCATGCTTCACAGTAGGTCTGGTGTTCTTTGATGTTTCCACCCCCGTGCTTCACAGTAGGTCTGGTGTTCTTTGATGTTTCCACCCCCATGCTTCACAGTAGGTCTGGTGTTCTTTGATGTTTCCACCCCCGTGCTTCACAGGAGGTCTGGTGTTCTTTGATGTTTCCACCCCCGTGCTTCACAGTAGGTCTGGTGTTCTTTGATGTTTCCACCCCCGTGCTTCACAGTAGGTCTGGTGTTCTTTGATGTTTCCACCCCCTTGCTTCACAGTAGGTCTGGTGTTCTTTGATGTTTCCACCCCCGTGCTTCACAGTAGGTCTGGTGTTCTTTGGATGCAACTCAGCATTCTTTCTCCTCCAAACACCACGAGTTGAGTTTTGACCAAAAAGTTCTATTTTGGTTTCATCTGACCATACGACATTCTCCCAATCCTCTTCTGGATCGTCCAAATGCTCTGTAGCAAACTTCAGACGGGCCTGGACATGTCCTGGCTGAAGCAGGGGGACACGTCTGGCACTGCAGGATTGAGTCCCTGGCGGCGTAGTGTGTTACTGATGGTACCTTTGTTACTCTGGTCCCAGCTCTCTGCAGGTCCTTCACTAGGTCCCCCGTGTGCTTCTGGGAGTTTTGCTCACCGTTCTTGTGATCATTGTGACCCCACGGGGTGAGATCTTGCGTGGAGCCCCAGATGGAGGGAGATTATCAGTGGTCTTGTATGTCTTCCATTTTCTAATAATTGCTCCTACAGTTGATTTCTTCACACCAAGCTGCTTCCCTACTGCAGATTCAGTCTTCCCAGCCTGGTGCAGGTCTACAATTGTGTTTCTGGTGTCCTTGGACAGCTCTTTGGTCTTGGCCTAGTGGAGTTTGGAGTGGGACTGTTTGGGGTTGTGGACAGGTGTCTTTCATACTGAGAACCAGTTCAAACAGGTGCCATTAATACAGGTAAGGAGTGGAGGACAGAGGAGCCTCTTAAGCCCCGTCTCCACCGCACAGAAAGTACCAGCCTAGACCGGTCTAAACCGCTCCGGTTCGCGTCTCACGACATGTAATGCAGTCTAAACCGCTCCAGACCGCTCCAAAGGCGACCGCTTTTCCGCTACCCATCCGTTGGGGTACCAGGACCACGGAACGGGTCTGAGGTTGAGCTGCTGTCTGCTGATTGGTCAGTGATTTACTACACGCCCTCAATATTTTAATGTGCTGGCTGGATGAATCCTCTGCTGTCAGTGTGGTCAGCTGTGCTCTGGTTGTTTTTATTTTCCTTTTCTTTTCTTTGCTGCTCAACTTTAGTGTTTGTTGTGAAAGAGCGGACTTGAGGCAGGGGGAGACCGAGGGGAGGGACTTTGCATCGCGTTGGAGTTTTCTGTTTGCAGCATAGCGCTCGCCGTGGCGCTGATGCGCATCCGGGACACCGGAGTCTGGAGCTTTGGTCTCCGGCGCTGACCGCGCTCCGGCAGCTCCGCTTCCCAGAGGCGGTCAGCGTTCTGTTCAGCCGCGGTCAGTGGAGCTTTATCGCGGGGACGGACCGCGGAAGCCATGAAAAGGAGCTCGGAGCCTCCGTGTTCCGGCGCTGTGCTGCCGGAACACGGAGGCGCCGGAGTGTAGAACCTCCTCAGACTCCCGTGTCTGTGCCTCAGCCAACCGGGGGGAACGCTCCGGCCACTTGCCCCGCCCCCCAGCGCTCGAGTGCGGGGCACGTCGCCCCAAGTCCCCGGCAAGCGGC
Source organism: Blennius ocellaris (assembly GCF_963422515.1). Lineage (NCBI taxonomy): Eukaryota > Metazoa > Chordata > Actinopteri > Blenniiformes > Blenniidae > Blennius > Blennius ocellaris. Next base: position 1,670,557 of record NC_137662.1, on the reverse strand, counting down.
CGAGCGACTCGCTCTCTCACAACAAACACGGAAGTTGCGCTGCAGCTCTCCGCTGCAAAAAATGACTGCTGCAAAAAGTAACTTTTTTTTTTTCCGCTGCAAAAAATAACAGTGCAAAGTGGAGAATTTAAACAACAGAGGATTCATAAGATCTACATCTGACGACGTTCTTTTCTGTTATAATGTCACATTTCTGCGGAGCTCATAAGCCCCGCCCACTTTCCATGCTCCTCTCTGCAGTGGGGACGCGACCCAAAATTTCGGTCGGGGTCTCTATTCCGAACTGCTCCGTACCGCTCCGCTCCGCCCCGGCACTTGTGTGCGGTGGAGACGGGGCTTTAAAGAAGGAGTTACAGTCTGTGAGAGACACAAATCTTGCTTGTTTGTAAGTGACAAATACTTATTTTCCACCATAATTTGCAAATAAATTCTTTCAAAACCAGACAATGTGATTTTCTGGATTTTTTTTTCTCATTCTGTCTCTCATAGTTGAGGTATACCTATGATGAAACTTACAGGCCTCCCTCATCTTTTTAAGTGGGACAACTTGTACAATTGGTGGCTGACTAAATACTTTTTTGCCCCACTGTATATATATATACATACACAGTGGGGAGAAGAAGTACTTGACACACTGCTGGTTGTTGAAGTACTTCCTCTTACAAAGCATGTAGAGGTGTGTAATGTGTATCACAGGTCCTCTTGTACTGTGAGGGACACAATCTAAAACTAGAATGCAGAACATCTCAGTGGAGGATTTTTAAATCATTCATTTCCATTGTATTCATGACACAAGTATTTGATACATCAGACAAACAGAACTCAATATTTGGTAGAGAAACACTGCAGCAGGGATTCTGGCCACTCCTCCATACAGATGTTCTCCAGAGCGTTCAGGTTTCAGGGCTTTCATCTCTCTGTAGAGATTTTCTATTGGATTCAGGTCTGGAGACTGGCAAGGCCACTCCAGGACCTGGAGACGCTTCCTACGGAGCCACTCCAGGACCTGGAGACGTTTCCTACGGAGCCACTCCAGGACCTGGAGACGCTTCCTACGGAGCCACTCCAGGACCTTGAGACGCTTCCTACGGAGCCACTCCAGGACCTGGAGACGCTTCCTACGGAGCCACTCCAGGACCTGGAGACGCTTCCTACGGAGCCACTCCAGGACCTGGAGACGCTTCCTACGGAGCCACTCCAGGACCTTGAGATGAGACCTTGAGAAGACCATCTTCAGTGCTCTTACTGAGGGAAGGAGGTTGTTGGCCCAGGTCTCACCATACATGGCCTCATCATCCTCCCTCAATACGGTCAGTCGTCCCTTTGCAGAAAGCATCCCCAAACAATGATGTTTCACCTCCATGTTCACAGTTGGATGGTGTTGTTGGGGTTGTACTCATCCTTCTTTCTCCAAACAAGGTGAGAGGAGTTTAGACCAAACAGCTCCACTGTTGTCTCATCACACCACATGACCTTCTCCCAGTCCTCCTCTGAATCATCCACATGGTCGTTGGCAGACTTCAGACGGGCCTTGACATGTTGTCTTGAGCAGGAGGACCTTGACATGTTGCCTTGAGCAGGGGGACCTTGACATGTTGTCTTGAGCAGGGGGACCTTGACATGTTGTCTTGAGCAGGAGGACCTTGACATGTTGTCTTGAGCAGGGGGACCTTGACATGTTGTCTTGAGCAGGGGGACCTTGACATGTTGTCTTGAGCAGGAGGACCTTGACATGTTGTCTTGAGCAGGAGGACCTTGACATGTTGTCTTGAGCAGGAGGACCTTGACATGCTGTCTTGAGCAGGAGGACCTTGACATGTTGTCTTGAGCAGGAGGACCTTGACATGCTGTCTTGAGCAGGAGGACCTTGACATGTTGTCTTGAGCAGGAGGACCTTGACATGTTGTCTTGAGCAGGAGGACCTTGACATGTTGTCTTGAGCAGGGGGACCTTGACATGCTGTCTTGAGCAGGGGGACCTTGACATGCTGTCTTGAGCAGGAGGACCTTGACATGCTGTCTTGAGCAGGAGGACCTTGACATGCTGTCTTGAGCAGGAGGACCTTGACATGTTGTCTTGAGCAGGAGGACCTTGACATGCTGTCTTGAGCAGGAGGACCTTGACATGCTGTCTTGAGCAGGAGGACCTTGACATGTTGTCTTGAGCAGGAGGACCTTGACATGTTGTCTTGAGCAGGGGGACCTTGACATGCTGTCTTGAGCAGGGGGACCTTGACATGTTGTCTTGAGCAGGGGGACCTTGACATGCTGTCTTGAGCAGGAGGACCTTGACATGCTGTCTTGAGCAGGAGGACCTTGACATGCTGTCTTGAGCAGGGGGAGCTTGCGTGCACTGCAGGATTATAATCCATGATGGCGGAGTGTTACTGATGGTTTTCTTTGAGACGGTGGTCCAGCTCTCTCCAGGTCATTGACCAGGTCCTGCCGTGTGGTTCTGGCCTCATCCCTCACTGTCCTCATGATCATTGAAGCCCCACGAGGACAGATCTTGCATGGCGCTCCAGAGGGAGATCGACCGTCGTCTTGAACTTCTTCCATTTCCTGATAATTGCACCAACAGTTGTTGCCTTCCCACCAAGCTGCTTCTCTTGTCCTGGAGCCCAGCCTTGTGTAGGTCTACAGTTTATCCCTGATGTCCTTGCCTCTTGTCCTGGAGCCCAGCCTTGTGTAGGTCTACAGTTTATCCCTGATGTCCTTGCCTCTTGTCCTGGAGCCCAGCCTTGTGTAGGTCTACAGTTTATCCCTGATGTCCTTGCCTCTTGTCCTGGAGCCCAGCCTTGTCCAGGTCCACAGTTTATCCCTGATGTCCTTGCCTCTTGTCCTGGAGCCCAGCATTGTGTAGGTCTACAGTTTATCCCTGATGTCCTTGCCTCTTGTCCTGGAGCCCAGCCTTGTGCAGGTCCACAGTTTATCCCTGATGTCCTTGCCTCTTGTCCTGGAGCCCAGCCTTGTGCAGGTCCACAGTTTATCCCTGATGTCCTTGCCTCTTGTCCTGGAGCCCAGCCTTGTGCAGGTCCACAGTTTATCCCTGATGTCCTTGCCTCTTGTCCTGGAGCCCAGCCTTGTCCAGGTCCACAGTTTATCCCTGATGTCCTTACACAGTCCTCTGGTCATGGCCATTGTGGACAGGTTGGAGTGTGTGGACAGGTGTCTTTTATACAGGTAGTGAGTGGAGAACAGGAGGGCTTCTTAAAGAAGAACTAACAGGAGCCTCAATTCTTACTGGTTGATAGGCCATCAAATACTTGTGTCATGAATACAATGGAAATGAATGATTTAAAAATCCTCCACTGAGATGTTCTGCATTCTAGTTTTAGATTGTGTCCCTCACAGTAGAAGAGGACCTGTGATACACATTACACACCTCTACATGCTTTGTAAGAGGGAGTACTTCAACAACCAGCAGTGTGTCAAGTACTTCTTCTCCCCACTGTATACCCCGACCTTCTTTCTTTTTAAATATGCCTCGGCTGGATTTAGATATTTGGGGGTGTTTACCACCAATTCATTTGATCAACTTCTCTCAAAAAACTTTCTCCCCTCCTTGAAAGATGCAAGCTTTATTCTGATAGATGGGCTAATCTTCCATTATCCTTAGTAGGCAAAGTCAATTTGGTTAAAATGGTCGTTTTACTCAAGTTTTTATATCTTCTTTCCCTGCCCTTATTAAAAAGTATTTTTTTAGATCACTTGATCAATTGATAAGTTCTTTCCAATGGGGCAATAAAAGGCATCAGATCAGTAATACAGCTCCCCAAAATGCTTGGTGGCCTGGCTCTGCCTAATTCTTTGTATGATTACTGGTCTTGTAATATCCATAAACTATTACACTGGTTTAACGACATACCTGATGAGAGCTGCCCCACTTGGGTCAATATGGAAATAACCTGTTCGAAATGATCGCTTCGCTCTTTGGTTTGCTTTCAACTCCCTTTAACTGCTTCCAACTTCACCACAAACCCAGTGATCACAAACTCCATTAGAATCTGGATTGAAATGAGGGTCCAGGTCCTGTCGGGGGTGTCCTGATCTTGGTTCTCACCTGAAGCAATCACAACGCTCGTCAAAGGCCAGATGTTCCAGACTCACATCTGGGTCCAGTGGAGGCCTGGTCCCGCCCTGCAACACACCAGAGTCCTCAGTCATTATGGAGAACCAGCAGAGCGGCTCTGGACCCTCTGGACCCTCTGTCACCTTGGTGATGGTCTGCAGGATGCTGTGGCGGTCCACCGCGGGGGGCAGACCCACATACAACGTCTTGTCCAGACGACCTGGCCTCAGGACGGCAGGGTCAATGATATCTAGAGGGACAACATGAGCTGGTGTTAGGGGAGGAAGATGCTCTACAATGTGGATTAGAGGAGGAAGATGCTCTACAATGTGGATTAGAGGAGGAATATGCTCTACAATGTGGTGTCAGAGGAGGAAGATGCTCTACAATGTGGTGTTAGAGGAGGAAGATGCTCTATAATGTGGTGTCAGAGGAGGAAGATGCTCTATAATGTGGTGTTAGAGGAGGAAGACGCTCTACAATGTGGTGTTAGAGGAGGAAGACGCTCTACAATGTGGTGTTAGAGGGGGAAGATGCTCTACAATGTGGTGTCAGAGGAGGAAGATGCTCTACAATGTGGTGTTAGAGGAGGAAGACGCTCTACAATGTGGTGTTAGAGGGGGAAGATGTTCTACAATGTGGTGTCAGGGGAGGAAGATGCTCTACAATGTGGTGTTAGAGGAGGAAGATGCTCTACAATGTGGTGTTAGAGGAGGAAGACGCTCTACAATGTGGTGTTAGAGGGGGAAGATGCTCTACAATGTGGTGTCAGAGGAGGAAGATGCTCTACAATGTGGATTAGAGGAGGAAGACGCTCTACAATGTGGATTAGAGGAGGAAGATGCTCTACAATGTGGATTAGAGGAGGAAGATGCTCTACAATGTGGTGTTAGAGGAGGAAGATGCTCTACAATGTGGATTAGAGGAGGAAGATGCTCTACAATGTGGTGTTAGAGGAGGAAGATGCTCTACAATGTGGATTAGAGGAGGAAGACGCTCTACAATGTGGATTAGAGGAGGAAGATGCTCTACAATGTGGATTAGAGGAGGAAGATGCTCTACAATGTGGTGTCAGAGGAGGAATATGCTCTACAATGTGGTGTTAGAGGAGGAAGATGCTCTATAATGTGGTGTCAGAGGAGGAAGATGCTCTATAATGTGGTGTTAGAGGAGGAATATGCTCTACAATGTGGATTAGAGGAGGAAGATGCTCTACAATGTGGATTAGAGGAGGAAGATGCTCTACAATGTGGTGTCAGAGGAGGAAGATGCTCTACAATGTGGATTAGAGGAGGAAGATGCTCTATGATCCTGCAGAGTACCTGGCCTGTTGGTTGCAGCCATGATGAAAACCTGCCGTCTGGACACCAAACCGTCCATCTCTGTCAGCAGCTGGTTGACGACCCGAACACTGGCTCCAGACTGCAACGGAACCGGGCCACAACACAATTTTGCAAGTCAGAACAGAACCTGACGAGTCAGAACAGAACCAGAGGAGTCATAACAGAACCTGACGAGTCAGAACAGAACCAGAGGAGTCAGAACAGAACCAGAGGAGTCAGAACAGAACCTGACGAGTCAGAACAGAACCAGAGGAGTCAGAACAGAACCAGAGGTGTCAGAACAGAACCTGACGAGTCAGAACAGAACCAGAGGAGTCAGAACAGAACCAGAGGTGTCAGAACAGAACCTGACGAGTCAGAACAGAACCAGAGGAGTCAGAACAGAACCAGAGGAGTCAGAACAGAACCAGAGCAGCACAAGTTTGGAAGAAAGACAAAAACAGAAGTGTTTGTCATTAAAGTTGTTCCAGAAAAAGCTTTAGCAGGAGAGATGGAGTCAAAGATCAAAGAAAACACTTTCCAAGACCAAAGAGTCAAACTGGGGATGAGACGTGTCTCAGACCAGTATCCCGTCCGGATAATGCACTGCTGACCAGTATGAGCATGATACGAGTAAAACTCATCAATATCCAAATCCTCACTTGGTCACTGACTGTCTTCAGGCTCTGATTGGCCGGTCACACACAGACCCCCCCCCCCCCCCCCCCACACACACACACATCTCTGTAGTAGCTTGGACACACAAAGTGACTGTTACTCTCTTCAGTACCTCTTAGGTTTTCTTCAGCTCGCCTCTATTTCGGTTTGTTTGATATTTAAAGTTGCTTGATGAACTTGTTTCATAACGTACAGTATTTGACAAGACAGAGCTGAGAACGCCTCGTCGGTCACTGCTTCTACTCTGGCTGTGTTTTGTTTTTTCCTGTCTGGCTGCTGGTGTAAAGTCAGTTAGAAACTTTGCTGGTACTGAACGTGGCGCTTTTGAGAAGAACACAGTGAACAAGGCTATTATTTCCTGTTTACCACCACTGGATGTTTACATGAATCACTAAGTTCACACACCATTAAAATATAAACAGTCTTACAGACCACTTACACACATACACACATATAGCTGAACACACAAAGTAGCTTTATTAATATGTTTATTGTATGTGGCTGTTCATAAAAATAAATAAAATATTATAAATATTACAAATTAAGCTTTATATTCTAAACTCAAGGTTCACATACTCAGAGTTGATTGAACTAATTCAGATCAGCTGTTCTGGAACTGGAAACTCAGAGTTCCTCGTATCAGAGTCAGTCAACTCAGAGTTCAGACAGAGACTCAGTCCCCCCCCCTCCACCCCTCCCTACCAGCCAGCTCAAAGTAGTACTTCCCTGGCTGTGTACTTCCCTGGCTGTGTACTTCCCTGACTGAGTACTTCCCTGGCTGGTAGTACTTCCCTGACTGTGTACTTCCCTGACTGAGTACTTCCCTGACTGTGTACTTCCCTGACTGTGTACTTCCCTGACTGAGTACTTCCCTGGCTGTGTACTTCCCTGGCTGTGTACTTCCCTGGCTGGTAGTACATCCCTGGCTGTGTACTTCCCTGGCTGGTAGTACTTCCCTGGCTGGTAGTACATCCCTGGCTGGTAGTACTTCCCTGGCTGGTAGTACTTCCCTGGCTGGTAGTACTTCCCTGACTGTGTACTTCACTGGCTGGTAGTACTTCCCTGACTGAGTACTTCCCTGACTGAGTACTTCCCTGGCTGTGTACTTCCCTGGCTGTGTACTTCCCTGGCTGGTAGTACATCCCTGGCTGTGTACTTCCCTGGCTGGTAGTACTTCCCTGGCTGGTAGTACTTCCCTGACTGTGTACTTCCCTGGCTGGTAGTACTTCCCTGACTGAGTACTTCCCTGGCTGTGTACTTCCCTGGCTGGTAGTACATCCCTGGCTGGTAGTACATCCCTGGCTGGTAGTACTTCCCTGACTGTGTACTTCCCTGGCTGGTAGTACTTCCCTGGCTGGTAGTACTTCCCTGGCTGGTAGTACTTCCCTGGCTGTGCACTTCCCTGGCTGGTAGTACTTCCCTGGCTGGTAGTACTTCCCTGGCTGGTAGTACTTCCCTGGCTGTGTACTTCCCTGGCTGGTAGTACTTCCCTGACTGGTAGTAGTTCCCTGGCTGAGTACTTCCCTGACTGAGTACTTCCCTGGCTGTGTACTTCCCTGGCTGGTAGTACATCCCTGGCTGTGTACTTCCCTGGCTGTGTACTTCCCTGGCTGTGTACTTCCCTGGCTGGTAGTACTTCTCTGGCTGGTAGTACTTCCCTGGCTGTGTACTTCCCTGACTGGTAGTACTTCCCTGGCTGGTAGTACTTCCCTGTAGAGCTGCTCCACTGTCCCCACCTCGTGTCCAGAGCGTCGAGGACACAGAGCGTCCACCTCGTCAAAGAAGATCACACAGGGAGACGAGTTACTGGCTCTCTGGAAGACCTGACGGACCGCACGCTCACTCTCCCCCACGTACTGCACGCACACACACACACACACACACACACACACACACACACACACACACACACACACACACACACACACACACACACACACACACACACACACACACACACACACACACACACACACACACACACACACACACACACACACACACACACACACACACACACACACACACACACACACACACACACACAGGAGTGAGACATTAAGTGGTGACAGGAGTTTGAGGAACTCAGACTGACACTACAGACTACAGACACTACAGACTACAGACTACAGACACTAGACACTATAGACTACAGACACTACAGACTACAGACACTATAGACTACAGACTACAGACACTATAGACTACAGACACAACAGACTACAGACACTATAGACTACAGACACTATAGACTACAGACACTACAGACTACAGACACTAGACACTATAGACTACAGACACAACAGACTACAGACACTAGACACTATAGACTACAGACACTACAGACTAAAGACACTACAGACTACAGACACTAGACACTATAGACTACAGACACTACAGACTACAGACACTAGACACTATAGACTACAGACACAACAGACTACAGACACTAGACACTATAGACTACAGACACTACAGACTAAAGACACTACAGACTACAGACTACAGACACTAGACACTATAGACTACAGACACTACAGACTACAGACACTACAGACTACAGACACTAGACACTATAGACTACAGACACTACAGACTACAGACACTATAGACTACAGACTACAGACACTATAGACTACAGACACAACAGACTACAGACACTATAGACTACAGACACTACAGACTACAGACACTAGACACTATAGACTACAGACACAACAGACTACAGACACTAGACACTATAGACTACAGACACTACAGACTAAAGACACTACAGACTACAGACACTAGACACTATAGACTACAGACACTACAGACTACAGACACTAGACACTATAGACTACAGACACTACAGACTACAGACACTATAGACTACAGACTACAGACACTATAGACTACAGACACTAGACACTATAGACTACAGACACTACAGACTACAGACACTAGACACTATAGACTACAGACACTACAGACTACAGACACTAGACACTATAGACTACAGACACTACAGACTACAGACACTACAGACTACAGACACTACAGACACTACAGACAACAGACTCTACAGACAGAACGACTCACCATGTTAAGCAGCTCCGGTCCTTTAACAGAGATGAAGTTGAGACCGGACTCGTTAGCCACCGCCTAAACAAACAAACACAGAGCTTTAAAACAGGACGGGGAGGATGGATGTGACTGGCTGGATGAATGTGACTGGCTGGATGAATGTGACTGACTGGATGAATGTGACTGGCTGGATGAATGTGACTGACTGGATGAATGTGACTGACTGGATGAATGTGACTGGATGGATGAATGGGACTGACTGGATGAATGGGACTGGATGGATGAATGAGACTGGATGGATGAATGGGACTGGCTGGGTGAATGGGACTGGCTGGATGAATGTGACTGGCTGGATGAATGTGACTGGATGGATGAATGTGACTGGCTGGATGAATGTGACTGGCTGGATGAATGGGACTGACTGGATGAATGTGACTGGCTGGATGAATGGGACTGGCTGGATGAATGTGACTGGCTGGATGAATGGGACTGGCTGGATGAATGGGACTGGCTGGATGAATGGGACTGGCTGGATGAATGGGACTGGCTGGATGAATGGGACTGGCTGGATGAATGGGACTGGATGGATGAATGGGACTGGATGGATGAATGTGACTGGCTGGATGAATGGGACTGGATGGATGAATGGGACTGGATGGATGAATGTGACTGGCTGGATGAATGTGACTGGATGGATGAATGGGACTGACTGGATGAATGGGACTGACTGGATGAATGGGACTGGCTGGATGAATGGGACTGGCTGGATGAATGGGACTGACTGGATGAATGTGACTGACTGGATGAATGGGACTGACTGGATGAATGTGACTGGATGGATGAATGTGACTGGCTGGATGAATGGGACTGACTGGATGAATGTGACTGGATGGATGAATGGGACTGGCTGGATGAATGTGACTGACTGGATGAATGTGACTGACTGGATGAATGTGACTGGCTGGATGAATGGGACTGACTGGATGAATGGGACTGGCTGGATGAATGGGACTGGCTGGATGAATGTGACTGGCTGGATGAATGGGACTGGATGGATGAATGGGACTGACTGGATGAATGTGACTGGCTGGATGAATGTGACTGGATGAATGGGACTGGCTGGATGAATGGGACTGGATGGATGAATGGGACTGGATGGATGAATGGGACTGGATGGATGAATGGGACTGGCTGGATGAATGGGACTGGCTGGATGAATGTGACTGGCTGGATGAATGTGACTGGATGGATGAATGTGACTGGCTGGATGAATGTGACTGGCTGGATGAATGGGACTGACTGGATGAATGTGACTGGCTGGATGAATGGGACTGACTGGATGAATGTGACTGGCTGGATGAATGTGACTGGATGGATGAATGGGACTGGCTGGATGAATGGGACTGGCTGGATGAATGGGACTGACTGGATGAATGGGACTGGATGGATGAATGTGACTGGCTGGATGAATGTGACTGGATGGATGAATGGGACTGGATGGATGAATGGGACTGGCTGGATGAATGGGACTGACTGGATGAATGTGACTGGCTGGATGAATGTGACTGGATGGATGAATGTGACTGGATGGATGAATGTGACTGGCTGGATGAATGTGACTGGCTGGATGAATGGGACTGGATGGATGAATGGGACTGGCTGGATGAATGGGACTGGCTGGATGAATGGGACTGGATGGATGAATGTGACTGTCTGGATGAATGGGACTGGCTGGATGAATGGGACTGGCTGGATGAATGTGACTGGCTGGATGAATGGGACTGGCTGGATGAATGGGACTGACTGGATGAATGTGACTGGCTGGATGAATGGGACTGACTGGATGAATGTGACTGGCTGGATGAATGGGACTGGCTGGATGAATGGGACTGACTGGATGAATGTGACTGGCTGGATGAATGTGACGTCACCTTGGCGAGCAGAGTCTTTCCGCAGCCTGGCGGTCCAGCTAGCAGGACGCCTGACGGAGCGCTGAGACCGAGAGCACGGAACTGTTCTGGAGAACGAACCGGAGCCTGCAGGACGGACAGACGGATGTCAGACCTATCAGAGATGTACTGTGTTTACAGATGTGTATGTGCATTACTCTGTACAACAGGGAATTTTTCACTTCATTTCAATAACTACTGGAGAAATGTGGTAAAAATATTGATCTTTTGTCGCAGTGCAGCAGAGAAACCACCGCGATCTCTGCGTCTAACATCAAACCACGTGGCTCGTTACCATGACGACTGACTGCGACGTCAAACCACACAGCTCTTTACTACGACGAAGGATTGCAATGGCAAACCACGCGCTCATTACCATGACGACCGAATCTTACGATACTGAGACGTTCTGCTTCACAGAGAACAAAAGTTCCAGTGGAGTGGAAACAAGGAAGACAAAAATGAACACATGAACGACGGGATGAATGCAGGTTAGACGAGATATTGAGAAGGTGGAGGCGAGTGGTACCAGGATGGCCATGGCCAGCTCCTCCCGCACGTCCTGCAGGGCGCCCACGTCCTCCCAGGTGACGTCGGGCACGGTGGCGAAGCCCTCCCGCTTGGCGGACGGCTGCACGCTGCCCAGGGCGAGCTGGAAGTCGGCCATGACGATGGAGAGACGCTGCAGCTCCTCCTCCGTCAGGCTCTCTGTGCTCTTCAGCAGGAGGCGCAGGTGGAACAGCTCCCCCTGCTGGAGGCCGCAGGCAACGCAGCCCAACCACAACAGGCTGTTCACCTCGTCCGATAACACCTCCACCCTTTATCTAGAGACCTCCACCCTTCATCTAGAGACCTCCACCCTTCATCTAGTGACCTCCACCCTTCCCCTAGAGACCTCCACCCTTCCCCTAGAGACCTCCACCCTTCATCTGGCGACCTCCACCCTTCATCTGGCGACCTCCACCCTTCATCTAGAGAGCTTCACCCTTTATCTAGAGAGCTTCACCCTTCATCTAGTGACCTCCACCCTTCATCTAGTGACCTCCACCCTTCATCTGGCGACCTCCACCCTTCATCTGGCGACCTCCACCCTTCATCTAGAGACCTCCACCCTTCATCTAGAGACCTCCACCCTTCAACTAGAGACCACCACCCTTCATCTAGACCTCCACCCTTCCCCCAGAGACCTCCACCCTTCATCTAAAGACCTCCACCCTTCCCCTAGAGACCTCCACACATTATCTATAGACCACCACCCTTCATCTAAAGCCCTCCACCCTTTATCTAGAGACCTCCACCCTTCATCTAGCGACCTCCACCCTTCCCCTAGAGACCTCCACTCTTCAACTAGAGACCACCACCCTTCATCTACAGACCTCCACCCTTCCTCTACAGACCTCCACCCTTCCTCTACAGGCCTCCACCCTTCCTCTACAGACCTCCACCCTTCCTCTAAAGCCCTCCACCCTTCCCCTACAGACCTCTACTCTCCTGCTGCTGTTCCAGTGGAGAGGTTCTAATAAAGCCGATGTTGGGAGTGTAAACCAGGACTACCTGTTCAGGACCTGCTGCAGGGTTTTGTTTCAGATCTTGGTCCAGGTCCTGGTTCAGATCTTGGTTGACGTGAGTGTCCTGGGTTGGTTGGACCTCCGCCCCAATCTGGGATGGGGCTGGCCCCACCCGGGCCTCCAGCAGCACTCGGTTGACGGCGCTCATGGCGGCCTCGCGGCACAGCGCCATGAGGTCGGCGCCCACGTAGCCCGGGGTCAGTCGGGCAAGATGGCTGAAGTCAAAGTCGTCTGGAAGCTTCAGCTTACGACATAACGTCTTCAAGATCCTGGGGGGAGAGAGAGAGGGATGAAACTGCTGTTCAGACTTCCAGCGTTGACGATGTAGGACAAAGTGGCGTGCTCGAGTCCCCCAGAACTGTAGACAACCTGTAAACACCACTCTGATTGGAGCAGCGGATCACACTACAGTTGTGATGCGGCAGTGAAAGGACTGGTTTTAAAGCCAAAACGAATCACCCTCTGGCTCCGGGAAGACACGGCGGCACTCACCCTGGACTCAAGAAACCCTGTACTGACGTCAGTGGATGCACTCTGCGAGACGGTGAACAACTTCCCTGCTGCAGGGTCCCTGGCGGGGGAAACTTGGAGTGCACGGCCAGCGCTGAGAAAACAGTGGAGTCACTGAGGACTCAGAATAAGCTGCTCCAGGACCGCCTGGACCATATGGAGAACAGGTCCTGGAGAGTCACTCTACAGATTCTAAACATCCCTGAGGGCAGCAAGTAGGAGCAGGACCCAACCAAGGTTACATCTGGGCTGCTGATGAAAAGAATGGGCCCGGGTGTCTTCTGCAAGCCTCGCCCCTGAACCCGGACCAGGAGGTAACCAGGACCTTCCTGGACCTCAGTGCAGCCACTGGGAAGAAACCAGCCACGTTCAACAAAGGCAAACAAGCTCTTTACCAGAAAGGAGTGAAGCTGCTGTTTCCTGCTGGCCTCAAAGTTAGCCCCAAGGAGGAATCCTTCACTTTTGACCCTCCGGAGGACACAGGCCTTCTATAACGAGCGGCTGAAGGACAAGGAGTGACGTTAAGACGCTCCCGGCCGCTGTCCGTGTCCAGAGTCTTGCTCCCAGTTTGACCAGGTGATGCTAGCTGCTCCCGTTACTGTACTTCACACTGTGGACTTATTATTGCATGGCATCTTTTTTTTTGATCAATGCCTTTTTATAGTTTTTACTACACGGTTAAACAAAGAAAGCTCCATTTAGACATGGAGATCAGATACTCAGCCCGACGAGTAGACAGAGTATTCCGTTCGGTTTGCAATCCAACACATTTCTTAGCCAGTTCTGGAGAAAGAGCGTGACACATTTCCCTTTGTGCAGAACATGAAATGATTTGACCCCTTGCATATGCTTTTAGTGATTCCCAGATAGTACATCTCCAAATATTGAGTTCTGTTTGTCTGATGTATCAAATACTTGTGTCATGAATACAATGGAAATGAATGATTTAAAAATCCTCCACTGAGATGTTCTGCATTCTAGTTCTATTTCATCCCTGCTGACCGCCAGAGGCGGTGCTTAAGCACTGAATATTCTCCTTCGCGCATGCGCAGTGCGAGCATGTATACCAACAATGTCACCTGTGACCCCTGGATGACCCGGAGGAAGTTTATATCTTCAGGTGTCACTCCAGGGCACTTTCCTTTTTTTCTTCTCGCGAGCAGTTTTGCTGGAAGATTGTACAGCTGCCGTTGCTTGGAGCTCCGTGACCGTGGTAGGTCGGAGCAGCGATCATTCGCCCTCCAGGAGCTGCGACGGTGAGTGTTTGTGTAGCAGTAGCTTCACTCATTAGCAACCTCTGTTGGCATAGGCCGCGTTAGCGCCGCCTCCCCCCAGCATACGGTTTGTGTCTGGTCCTGCCGACGTGCGCTGGACGAGGTAAGTAGGCTCTTATTCGGCAGACCGGCGGTTTGTTTAAAAAAAAAAAAAAAAAAAAAAGAGGGAGAGAGATTGTCGGCCGCGTTTGCACAGCCTCCTCCCGACGCTTAAGTTAGCGACTTTGTTTGCTGGTGGGCCGTGTGCGCACGCCCAGAACCCAGCGTGCGTTTTTTGTTTACATTAGCTTCACCGGCTGTAAGCTAGTGACATCCTCTGTTGGAAAGCCCGGTTCGGGTGAGGACCACGGTACGGTGGTTGTTTTTTGTTTGTTTTATTTGGGCTTCTACTGTGCAGGCAGCGTGCGCGCTCCCTTCCCCAGTATACTGTCCTTATACTCGCCCGCTCTGCGGCGGTCGCGCTCAGCTAAGCTGAGAAGTGTGTAGTATCACCGGACAGGCGGCGTACGCGCCCCCTCCCTCTGTTTAACGAGGACAGCTGTGAGTAGCGTCCTGTCAGTGCAGCTACAATGGATGGCTCTCACGGCTGCACATCCTGTGGGGCTTCTTTACAGCCTGAGGATGGCCACGACCTGTGCCCCGCATGTCTCGGTTCTGAGCATCTGCGGGAGGCACTGTCGGCCAAACCCTGCATGAACTGCAGCTTTTTGCCTTGGGCAGTAAGAGTTGCCAGGTTGGCGGGGGTGGAAGGCTCAGTAGCTGAAGTCGACATCCCCCCGGGCCAGCCACCTCCGGCCCGTCGGACACGCTCTAAGCGGCGGGCAGAGGCTACGGGGGCTGCCCCCTCCAGGAGGAAAGCGAAGTCTGACCGTGATGGGTTATCCTCTAAAGTAGAGCAACTGTCTGCTGAATTGGCCCACATGAGATCGCTGCTGGCTGACAGCCAGCCAGTTGTCCCCCTGGTGGCTGAAGTGGCACTCTCGCCCGCAATGCCAGTGCTGCTGCCCGAGGAGGATACACTCTCTTTGGCAGCCTCGGCTAGCCATTTCTGCGATTATGGGGAGGATTTGGATGCTGGACCCCAGATGTCTGAGCAGGGCTCCCACTCCTCAGATCAGAGTTCAGGGGCTGAGGGGGAAGACAACTCCATGCGCGCCATCATGTGCCTGGTTCTACAGCGGTTGCACACAGCTGTCCCGCAGCAGGCAGAGGCTGCACCGGCAAGCGCCTTCTTCAGACGCAGGCCCGCCCCCACAGCCTTCGCAATTCCACATTCAGAGGATTATCTGAAGGAGTTACAAGCCTGTTGGAGGGACAGTAAGGCTTGCTCCCGTCTCTCTGCAGACGGGCGGACCCTGGCCGCCATGCATAATGCAGCAGGGGCTGGCCTGGATCGTGCTCCGGCCATCGAGCCTGCCATTGCTTCTCTTATTGTTTCTCCAGATGAAGCACTGCGAAGGGATGCTCGGTGCCCTCGACCCCAGTGTCGAATAACTGATGACCTTCTTACGAGGGCTTATGATGCTGGAGCACGTGCTGGTCGCATGGGGAACTCCCTATCACACCTCATGTTGGCCCTCTCGGCATCACTGCAGGAGGGCAATGTAACTGCAGATGCGGCCGCCTTTTGTGATGCTTCATTGGAAGCTTTTGGGCTCATGTCTAGAGAGCTTGGTAGAATGATGTCCATTTTGGTCCAAACTCGTCGGCAGGTTTGGCTGTCCCAGTCGAACTTGATCGAGGCAGCCAGAAAAATGCTGCGCAGCCTTCCAGTAGAACCGGGGCAGATGTTTGGTTCTGCGGCCCAGGAAGCACTGGAACGGACCATCCAGGCGGGGCAGACCAGGCAGCAGCTTGCTGGGCTTAGCCGGATGCCTCCTCCTGATAGACCCCCGGCCAGCAGGCTTCGGGGTCCCCCGGCTGCTTTTCGCCCCCACGTGCTGCCGACAACCCGCTCCACTGGTCGTCGTGATGTCCAGCGTCCCGCACAGCGGCCAACCCGGGACTTTCGGGGCTCCGCTCGCTTGCCCCCCAGACGATTTCGAGCTCCGGAGCCGGTCCGACCCCCCGCTAGGGCCCCACGGGGCCGGGGGAATGGGGATTGAGGCCTTGGGGCCGGCGGTGGGGTATTTTTCGCATCAGCAGCTCCGACAGTGGGCTGCTCATGCTTCAGACCCATGGGTGGTTGCCACCCTGACCCACGGGTACAAACTTCAATTCCGCCGCCGGCCCCCCACATCCGGCCGGGTCAGAATGACATCCATCAGCGACCCGGCAAAGGCTCTCGCATTAGACCGGGAGTTGTCCTCCCTCCAGGCCAAAGGCGCCATCGAGCCTGTGGACCCTCGGTCTTATCACAGAGGGTTCTACTCAACGTATTTTCTGGTGGTGAAAAAAACTGGTGGGTTCCGCCCAATCCTGGACCTCAGAGGGTTGAACAAATTTATGAAGGTCATACCTTTCCACATGCTGACCACAGCAGATGTCCTGAGCACGGTGGCGCATGGGGACTGGTTCACGTCGATCGACCTCAAGGACGCGTACTTTCACGTACCAATAGCTTGGCATCACAGGCAGTTTCTGCGCTTCGCATACCGCGGCCGCCACTGGCAGTTCAGGGTGCTGCCCTTCGGGCTCTCTCTCTCCCCAAGGGTCTTCACAAGATGTGTGTCTGCAGCTCTTGCACCTCTACAGTCTCAGGGTTTGAAGGTTCTCCCGTACCTGGACGACTGGCTGATCTGTGCTCCATCCCGTGCCCAGGCGTCCCGGGACACGGAGCGTCTCCTGTCCCATGTGGCTCGACTCGGCCTCAAGGTGAATGTGGGGAAGAGTTGCCTGGTGCCTTCCCGGGTCACAGATTTTATTGGGGTTTCATTGAACAGCATAACAATGACAGCGAGACCCTCCCCCCACCGTGTAGACGATATTTATCACCAGCTGGCCTTATTCAGAGAGGACCGCTGGCTGACTTATGTCACATTCCTCCGTCTTCTGGGCAAGCTAACGTCAGTCTCAGGGGTAGTTCCTCTGGGCATGCTGTCGCTGCGCCCGCTACAGAGGTGGCTGAACAGCTTCCGCTTAGATGCCAAGCTGCACAGGCACAGGAAAATCAGGGTGTCACGGCGGTGTCTCTGCGCCCTGGCTCCGTGGAGGGACAGGGCTTACATGCTCAAGGGTGTCTCTATGGGCTCTGTTCCATCTCGCAGGGAGGTGATTACCACAGACGCGTGCCCCTCGGGATGGGGTGCGGTGTGGCAGAGCAGGACGGCCCATGGGCGATGGCCTGTGGAAGACCAAAATGCACACATCAATGTGTTGGAGCTGCGTGCAGTTCACCTGGCTCTCAGGCACTTCTTACCACACCTGAGGGACAAGCATGTCCTAGTGAGGTCGGACAACACGGCGACGGTGTATCACATAAACCATCAAGGTGGTACGAAGTCTGCACAGCTGCTGAAAGTGGCGAGGGAGCTCCTCACATGGGCGGCCCCCCGCTTAATCAGCATAAGGGCAATGCATATACCGGGGGAGCAGAACCACCTGGCAGACTTCCTCTCCCAGCAGAAACCTCCGTCAGGGGAGTGGCGCCTCCACCCGGAGGTAACACACATTATATGGAGCCTATTCGGCAGGGCAGAGGTGGACCTCTTCGCTTCGGAGCAGTCAACCCACTGCCCCCTGTGGTTCTCCTTGGCCGAGACAACCAGTCCCTTAGGCCAGGACGCGTTGGCTCATCCTTGGCCAGATGGCCTCTTGTATGCCTTCCCTCCGTTTCCTCTGATTCGGTTGGTACTCCACAGGGCCCTTCAGGGTGGCCACAGCATCCTACTTATAGCTCCCTTCTGGCCAGGAAGGAGCTGGTTTCCGCTGCTGCACAGCCTCTGTCGAGGCACGCCTTGGCGCCTTCCCGACAGGAGGGATCTCCTGTCCCAACTGGCAGGGCAGATATGGCACCCCAATCCGCAACGCCTTCAACTGTGCGTTTGGCTGCTGGGGGCCCCGAGGCGCTCCTGAGCGTCTGTGCCGACCCAGTTAGGAATACTATTATGAATGCAAGAGCGCCATCCACTCGCCTCCAGTATGAGAACAGATGGAAACTGTTTTCCGACTGGTGTGTGAGGCGGGATGAGGACCCAGTGCGCTGCTCTGTGCCAACTATTCTGGACTTCCTCCAGTCCCTTCTGGACAAAGGGCTTTCACATTCAACACTAAGAGTCTATGTCGCTGCAATATCTGGTCGACATATGATGGTTGACAATGGCGCTATTGGTAGCCACAAGCTGGTTTCCCTTTTCTTGAGAGGGGCTTGGAGGTTGCATCCTCCGAGAGCCATGAGGTCCCCGGCATGGGATCTTCCCCTGGTGCTGGAGACGCTACGCCTTCCGCCATTTGAGCCCTTGGCACAGGTAGCGCTGAAGTGGGTTACTCTGAAGTCAGCTTTCCTTCTGGCCATTTCCTCCGCAAAGCGTGTCAGTGAGCTGCACGCCCTGTCAATCAGCGACACATGTCTGAGGTGGAATTCGGATGGCTCAGGAGTCACTCTGTGGCCAAACACAGCTTTTCTTCCAAAGGTGCTGTCCCGTACCCACCTCAACCAGCCCATTCGGCTGGCACGGTTCGACCCTTCATCCGGGGAGCCAGAGGTTCGGCCTGAACTGTTGTGTCCAGTGCGAGCACTGAAGGCCTACATTGCAGCTACTGCGAAATTTCGGCGGTCTGATCAGCTCTTTCTCTGTTATGGTGGTCCTAACAGAGGCAATGCTGTCTCCAAACAGCGCCTGTCCCACTGGGTTGTCGACGTAATTGGCCATGCATATCGGGCAAGTAATCGTCACCTCCCATCTGGTGTGCGGTGTCACTCTACCAGGAGTGTGGCTACGTCATGGGCTTCCCTGAGGGGAGTGCCCCTGGAGGATATCTGTGCCGCGGCCTCATGGGCATCGCCGGGGACCTTCTCCAGATTCTACAGGGTGAATGTGGCCACACCCCATCCATTGGCTGTGGTCCTTCAGCCAGAGTCCTGTTAACCTACACACTGAGGAGTGGTGAGCAGAATTCTTCGTGACTTTTCTGGTATTAGTCATTCAGTGCTTAAGCACCGCCTCTGGCGGTCAGCAGGGATGAAATAGAACGAAGAGTTACGGATGTAACTATGGTTCTATGAATCCCGAATGACCGCCAGAGCTCTTTGTCACTCAGAATCCTCGTGTGCTTGCGAGAAGATTCTGTAGGAAAGTGCCCTGGAGTGACACCTGAAGATATAAACTTCCTCCGGGTCATCCAGGGGTCACAGGTGACATTGTTGGTATACATGCTCGCACTGCGCATGCGCGAAGGGGAATATTCAGTGCTTAAGCACCGCCTCTGCCGGTCATTCGGGATTCATAGAACCATAGTTACATCCGTAACTCTTCGTTTTAGATTGTGTCCCTCACAGTAGAAGAGGACCTGTGATACACATTACACACCTCTACATGCTTTGTAAGAGGGAGTACTTCAACAACCAGCAGTGTGTCAAGTACTTCTTCTCCCCACTGTGTATGTATATATATATACAGTGGGGCAAAAAAGTATTTAGTCAGCCACCAATTGTGCAAGTTGTCCCACTTAAAAAGATGAGGGAGGCCTGTAAGTTTCATCATAGGTATTCCTCAACTATGAGAGACAGAATGAGAAAAAAAAGTCCAGAAAATCACATTGTCTGGTTTTGAAAGAATTTATTTGCAAATGATGGTGTAAAATAAGTATTTGTCACCTACAAACAAGCAAGATTTGTGTCTCTCACAGACTGTAACTCCTTCTTTAAGAGGCTCCTCTGTCCTCCACTCCTTACCTGTATTAATGGCACCTGTTTGAACTGGTTCTCAGTATGAAAGACACCTGTCCACAACCCCAAACAGTCCCACTCCAAACTCCACTAGGCCAAGAACAAAGAGCTGTCCAAGGACACCAGAAACACAATTGTAGACCTGCACCAGGCTGGGAAGACTGAATCTGCAGTAGGGAAGCAGCTTGGTGTGAAGAAATCAACTGTGGGAGCAATGATTAGAAAATGGAAGACATATAAGACCACCGATAATCTCCCTCCATCTGGGGCTCCACGCAAGATCTCACCCCGTGGGCTGAAAATGATCACAAGAACGGTGAGCAAAACTCCCAGAAGCACACGGGGGACCTAGTGAAGGACCTGCAGAGAGCTGGGACCAGAGTAACAAAGGTACCATCAGTAACACACTACGCCGCCAGGGACTCCAATCCTGCAGTGCCAGACGTGTCCCCCTGCTTCAGCCAGGACATGTCCAGGCCCGTCTGAAGTTTGCTACAGAGCATTTGGACGATCCAGAAGAGGATTGGGAGAATGTCGTATGGTCAGATGAAACCAAAATAGAACTTTTTGGTCAAAACTCAACTCGTGGTGTTTGGAGGAGAAAGAATGCTGAGTTGCATCCAAAGAACACCAGACCTACTGTGAAGCACGGGGGTGGAAACATCAAAGAACACCAGACCTACTGTGAAGCATGGGGGTGGAAACATCAAAGAACACCAGACCTTACTGTGAAGCATGTCACAGTAGGGGGGTGGAAACATCAAAGAACACCAGACCTACTGTGAAGCACGGGGGTGGAAACATCAAAGAACACCAGACCTACTGTGAAGCACGGGGGTGGAAACATCAAAGAACACCAGACCTACTGTGAAGCACGGGGGTGGAAACATCAAAGAACACCAGACCTACTGTGAAGCACGTCACAGTAGGGGGGTGGAAACATCAAAGAACACCAGACCTACTGTGAAGCACGGGGGTGGAAACATCAAAGAACACCAGACCTACTGTGAAGCACGGGGGTGGAAACATCAAAGAACACCAGACCTACTGTGAAGCACGGGGGTGGAAACATCAAAGAACACCAGACCTACTGTGAAGCACGGGGGTGGAAACATCAAAGAACACCAGACCTACTGTGAAGCATGGGGGTGGAAACATCAAAGAACACCAGACCTACTGTGAAGCACGGGGGTGGAAACATCAAAGAACACCAGACCTACTGTGAAGCACGGGGGTGGAAACATCAAAGAACACCAGACCTACTGTGAAGCACGGGGGTGGAAACATCAAAGAGCCCAAAGCATGATGTTTCCACCCCCGTGCTTCACAGTAGGTCTGGTGTTCTTTGATGTTTCCACCCCCGTGCTTCACAGTAGGTCTGGTGTTCTTTGGATGCAACTCAGCATTCTTTCTCCTCCAAACACCACGAGTTGAGTTTTGACCAAAAAGTTCTATTTTGGTTTCATCTGACCATACGACATTCTCCCAATCCTCTTCTAGATCATCCAAATGCTCTGTAGCAAACTTCAGACGGGCCTGGACATGTCCTGGCTGAAGCAGGGGGACACGTCTGACACTGCAGGATTGAGTCCCTGGCGGCGTAGTGTGTTACTGATGGTACCTTTGTTACTCTGGTCCCAGCTCTCTGCAGGTCCTTCACTAGGTCCCCCGTGTGCTTCTGGGAGTTTTGCTCACCGTTCTTGTGATCATTTTGACCCCACGGGGTGAGATCTTGCGTGGAGCCCCAGATGGAGGGAGATTATCGGTGGTCTTATATGTCTTCCATTTTCTAATAATTGCTCCCACAGTGGATTTCTTCACACCAAGCTGCTTCCCTACTGCAGATTCAGTCTTCCCAGCCTGGTGCAGGTCTACAATTTGGTTTCTTTTGTCCTTGGACAGCTCTTTGTTCTTGGCCTAGTGGAGTTTGGAGTGGGACTGTTTGGGGTTGTGGACAGGTGTCTTTCATACTGAGAACCAGTTCAAACAGGTGCCATTAATACAGGTAAGGAGTGGAGGACAGAGGAGCCTCTTAAAGAAGGAGTTACAGTCTGTGAGAGACACAAATCTTGCTTGTTTGTAGGTGACAAATACTTATTTTACACCATCATTTGCAAATAAATTCTTTCAAAACCAGACAATGTGATTTTCTGGACTTTTTTTTCTCATTCTGTCTCTCATAGTTGAGGAATACCTATGATGAAACTTACAGGCCTCCCTCATCTTTTTAAGTGGGACAACTTGCACAATTGGTGGCTGACTAAATACTTTTTTGCCCCACTGTATATATATATACATACACAGTGGGGAGAAGAAGTACTTGACACACTGCTGGTTGTTGAAGTACTTCCTCTTACAAAGCATGTAGAGGTGTGTAATGTGTATCACAGGTCCTCTTCTACTGTGAGGGACACAATCTAAAACTAGAATGCAGAACATCTCAGTGGAGGATTTTTAAATCATTCATTTCCATTGTATTCATGACACAAGTATTTGATACATCAGACAAACAGAACTCAATATTTGGTACAGAAACACTGCAGCAGGGATTCTGGCCACTCCTCCATACAGATGTTCTCCAGAGCGTTCAGGTTTCAGGGCTTTCATCTCTCTGTAGAGATTTTCTATTGGATTCAGGTCTGGAGACTGGCAAGGCCACTCCAGGACCTTGAGACGCTTCCTACGGAGCCACTCCAGGACCTTGAGACGCTTCCTACGGAGCCACTCCAAGACCTGGAGACGCTTCCTACGGAGCCACTCCAGGACCTGGAGACGCTTCCTACGGAGCCACTCCAGGACCTGGAGTGGCTCCTACGGAGCCACTCCAGGACCTTGAGATGAGACCTTGAGAAGACCATCTTCAGTGCTCTTACTGAGGGAAGGAGGTTGTTGGCCCAGGTCTCACCATACATGGCCTCATCATCCTCCCTCAATACGGTCAGTCGTCCCTTTGCAGAAAGCATCCCCAAACAATGATGTTTCACCTCCATGTTCACAGTTGGATGGTGTTGTTGGGGTTGTACTCATCCTTCTTTCTCCAAACAAGGTGAGAGGAGTTTAGACCAAACAGCTCCACTGTTGTCTCTTCACACCACATGACCTTCTCCCAGTCCTCCTCTGAATCATCCACATGGTCGTTGGCAGACTTCAGACGGGCCTTGACATGTTGTCTTGAGCAGGAGGACCTTGACATGTTGTCTTGAGCAGGGGGACCTTGACATGTTGTCTTGAGCAGGGGGACCTTGACATGTTGTCTTGAGCAGGGGGACCTTGACATGTTGTCTTGAGCAGGAGGACCTTGACATGTTGTCTTGAGCAGGGGGACCTTGACATGCTGTCTTGAGCAGGGGGACCTTGACATGCTGTCTTGAGCAGGGGGACCTTGACATGCTGTCTTGAGCAGGAGGACCTTGACATGCTGTCTTGAGCAGGAGGACCTTGACATGTTGTCTTGAGCAGGAGGACCTTGACATGCTGTCTTGAGCAGGAGGACCTTGACATGCTGTCTTGAGCAGGAGGACCTTGACATGCTGTCTTGAGCAGGAGGACCTTGACATGCTGTCTTGAGCAGGAGGACCTTGACATGCTGTCTTGAGCAGGGGGAGCTTGACATGCTGTCTTGAGCAGGAGGACCTTGACATGCTGTCTTGAGCAGGAGGACCTTGACATGATGTCTTGAGCAGGAGGACCTTGACATGCTGTCTTGAGCAGGGGGAGCTTGCGTGCACTGCAGGATTATAATCCATGATGGCGGAGTGTTACTGATGGTTTTCTTTGAGACGGTGGTCCAGCTCTCTCCAGGTCATTGACCAGGTCCTGCCGTGTGGTTCTGGCCTCATCCCTCACTGTCCTCATGATCATTGAAGCCCCACGAGGACAGATCTTGCATGGCGCTCCAGAGGGAGATCGACCGTCGTCTTGAACTTCTTCCATTTCCTGATAATTGCACCAACAGTTGTTGCCTTCTCACCAAGCTGCTTCTCTTGTCCTGGAGCCCAGCCTTGTGTAGGTCTACAGTTTATCCCTGATGTCCTTGCCTCTTGTCCTGGAGCCCAGCCTTGTGTAGGTCTACAGTTTATCCCTGATGTCCTTGCCTCTTGTCCTGGAGCCCAGCCTTGTGCAGGTCTACAGTTTATCCCTGATGTCCTTGCCTCTTGTCCTGGAGCCCAGCCTTGTCCAGGTCCACAGTTTATCCCTGATGTCCTTGCCTCTTGTCCTGGAGCCCAGCCTTGTCCAGGTCCACAGTTTATCCCTGATGTCCTTGCCTCTTGTCCTGGAGCCCAGCCTTGTGCAGGTCTACAGTTTATCCCTGATGTCCTTGCCTCTTGTCCTGGAGCCCAGCCTTGTGCAGGTCTACAGTTTATCCCTGATGTCCTTGCCTCTTGTCCTGGAGCCCAGCCTTGTGCAGGTCCACAGTTTATCCCTGATGTCCTTGCCTCTTGTCCTGGAGCCCAGCCTTGTCCAGGTCCACAGTTTATCCCTGATGTCCTTACACAGTCCTCTGGTCATGGCCATTGTGGACAGGTTGGAGTGTGTGGACAGGTGTCTTTTATACAGATAGTGAGTGGAGAACAGGAGGGCTTCTTAAAGAAGAACTAACAGGAGCCTCAATTCTTACTGGTTGATACGCCATCAAATACTTGTGTCATGAATACAATGGAAATGAATGATTTAAAAATCCTCCACTGAGATGTTCTGCATTCTAGTTTTAGATTGTGTCCCTCACAGTAGAAGAGGACCTGTGATACACATTACACACCTCTACATGCTTTGTAAGAGGGAGTACTTCAACAATCAGCAGTGTGTCAAGTACTTCTTCTCCCCACTGTATACCCCGACCTTCTTTCTTTTTAAATATGCCTCGGCTGGATTTAGATATTTGGGGGTGTTTACCACCAATTCATTTGATCAACTTCTCTCAAAAAACTTTCTCCCCTCCTTGAAAGATGCAAGCTTTATTCTGATAGATGGGCTAATCTTCCATTATCCTTAGTAGGCAAAGTCAATTTGGTTAAAATGGTCGTTTTACTCAAGTTTTTATATCTTCTTTCCCTGCCCTTATTAAAAAGTATTTTTTTAGATCACTTGATCAATTGATAAGTTCTTTCCAATGGGGCAATAAAAGGCATCAGATCAGTAATACAGCTCCCCAAAATGCTTGGTGGCCTGGCTCTGCCTAATTCTTTGTATGATTACTGGTCTTGTAATATCCATAAACTATTACACTGGTTTAACGACATACCTGATGAGAGCTGCCCCACTTGGGTCAATATGGAAATAACCTGTTCGAAATGATCGCTTCGCTCTTTGGTTTGCTTTCAACTCCCTTTAACTGCTTCCAACTTCACCACAAACCCAGTGATCACAAACTCCATTAGAATCTGGATTGAAATGAGGGAAAGCCTGGGCCTCCATAGAGCCTCAGTCCTCTCCCCCATGTGAATAACCATCTTTTTCTACCTTCTTGCACCAATTTAACCTTTAAGTCTTGGTGTGATAAAGGGATAACAACATTTAAAGACCTTATGATCAAGGGACTTTTATGTCCTTTAGTGACCTTCAAATGTAATTGTCCTAAATCCCACCTATTTCTTTTTTCAGATAAGGCATTTTATTTGTAACCAGAACCTGAAATTCCCCAGCCACCCCCTGAAACTCTTGTGGACTCATTACTGGCTCCAGTATCTGCAGTCTTACTAATTCCATCAGTGGCAGGCCACTTTTGGGCCCTCCAGAGTCTTGGGAGCAGGAACTGGGGACCCTAACCCATTATCTAGGGATTACTGGTAAAGAGCCTTAAGGTTGGTTCAGTGCTGCTCAGTCTGCACGAGGCATGGTCTCCTGCAATGTTGTACACAGAGTCCCCTACCCTAGCCTGAAGCAGCCTCCGATTGATCCCGATGGAACATACTCTTGTCCGAGGTGCAAGCACTCTCTCACTGACCACCCCCACGTGGTTTCCTTGTCCCAGGCTTCACACATTTTGGTCTGACATTTTCAAGTCCCTTCAGCCTACAACACAACTACTACACCTGGTCCTTTCTTAACCCTGTCTGGTACCCCAGTACAGCCCAGGGCCTCCAAAGCTGTGCAGACTGTCCTTACCTTCTCCACCCTGCTGGCCAGGACCTCCATCAACCTCCATCTCACCAGAGGTGGGTCCAAGAGCTTTTACTGTCAATTAGACTGGTGAAACTAACATTCACTCATCAGGGATCACTGACGCCATTGGAGACCTCTCCTAAATTATAAAGACTCTGTGACATCTGTCTGATGCTAATGACTGAGCCCCTTTATGTTGTTTGTTTTGTTTTTCATGTATGATATAAATGTACCGTTAAACTTCTAATAAGAAAAGTTAGAAAACAAAGAAACACACAAACAACCGCAAACCAGAGGCCTGTACTACAAACCATGATTAACATACCAGGATCTCTGTTTCCTGGATTAACATACCAGGATCTCTGTTACCTGGATTAACATACCAGGATCTCTGTTACCTGGATTAACATACCAGGATCTCTGTTACCTGGATTAACATACCAGGATCTCTGTCACCTGGATTAACATACCAGGATCTCTGTCACCTGGATTAACATACCAGGATCTCTGTTACCTGGATTAACATACCAGGATCTCTGTCACCTGGATTAACATACCAGGATCTCTGTCACCTGGATTAACATACCAGGATCTCTGTCTCCTGGATTAACATACCAGGATCTCTGTTTCCTGGATTAACATACCAGGATCTCTGTTACCTGGATTAACATACCAGGATCTCTGTTACCTGGATTAACATACCAGGATCTCTGTCACCTGGATTAACATACCAGGATCTCTGTTACCTGGATTAACATACCAGGATCTCTGTTACCTGGATTAACATACCAGGATCTCTGTCACCTGGATTAACATACCAGGATCTCTGTTACCTGGATTAACATACCAGGATCTCTGTCACCTGGATTAACATACCAGGATCTCTGTCTCCTGGATTAACATACCAGGATCTCTGTTTCCTGGATTAACATACCAGGATCTCTCTGTTTCCTGGATTAACATACCAGGATCTCTGTTTCCTGGATTAACATACCAGGATCTCTGTTACCTGGATTAACATACCAGGATATCTCGGTCATCTGGATTAACATACCAGGATATCTCGGTCATCTGGATTAACATACCAGGATCTCTGTTACCTGGATTAACATACCAGGATCTCTCTGTTACCTGGATTAACATACCAGGATCTCTCTGTTTCCTGGATTAACATGCCAGGATCTCTCTGTTTCCTGGATTAACATGCCAGGATCTCTGTTACCTGGATTAACATACCAGGATCTCTCTGTTACCTGGATTAACATACCAGGATCTCTCTGTTTCCTGGATTAACATACCAGGATCTCTCTGTTACCTGGATTAACATACCAGGATATGTTACCTGGATTAACATACCAGGATCTCTGTTACCTGGATTAACATACCAGGATCTCTGTTACCTGGATTAACATACCAGGATCTCTGTTACCTGGATTAACATACCAGGATATGTTACCTGGATTAACATACCAGGATCTCTGTTACCTGGATTAACATACCAGGATCTCTCTGTTACCTGGATTAACATACCAGGATATGTTACCTGGATTAACATACCAGGATCTCTGTTACCTGGATTAACATACCAGGATCTCTGTTACCTGGATTAACATACCAGGATCTGTTTCCTGGATAAAAATACCAGGATCTGTTTCCTGGATTAACATACCAGGATCTGTTTCCTGGATTAACATACCAGGATCAGTTTCCTGGATTAACATACCAGGATATGTTTCCTGGATTAACTAATCCAGAGATTGTGGATCCTGATCAGCATTAGCAGGTTATCAAGTCACTAGTTCAACCAGAGTTTCCTTCCAGGATCAAAGCGTTGACATGAAAGGGGTGGAGCTTGCAGCGTGTGACCAATTACAGAGGGAGAAACCCTGCAGAGCAGCTGACTTTACCATAGAGGAGCAGTTAATCTGAGATTATGAAGAATTCAAAGACATCCAGCAGCTCAAAGCAGAACATTCCTGACTTGTTAATCCTGAAGTTAGCCGGATAAGAGAAAACTAGAGTTAATCCTGAAGTTAGCCGGATAAGAGAAAACTAGAGTTAATCCTGAAGTTACCTGGATAAGAGAAAACTGGAGTTAATCCTGAAGTTACCTGGATAAGAGAAAACTGGAGTTAATCCTGAAGTTACCTGGATAAGAGAAAACTAGAGTTAATCCTGAAGTTACCTGGATAAGAGAAAACCAGAGTCGCAGTATGAACTGCATGTGTGTGTGTGTGTTTCAGTCTACATGAAGTCTGCAGATTGAAACAGAACCCAGGGACTCAGGACTCTAATCTGAGATTATTTGTTGTGGTTTGAAGCAGGATGAGGGAACATGTTCACAAATGGGTCAGAACTGACTTGAGGCGTGCGGCTTGGTCCGGAATTCCCAGGCAGACCTCCCTGTCAAACCGACCAGCCCTGCGGAGTGCCGGGTCCAGAGAGTCGGGCCTGTTGGTGGCGCCAATCACCAGAACTTGAGCCGTCATCGTCAAACTGTTCAAGTCTGTCGACAACAAACAACCGGAGAGCTGCTGTGAAAACACACATCATCTGAGGTCTGTTAGCATTAGCATCATCTGAGCCACAACATCATCTGTTATCGTTAGCACCCTCTGTTGGCATTAGTATCATCTGTTGGCATTAGTACCCTCTGTTGGCATTAGTACCCTCGGTTAGCATTAGTATCATCTGCTGGCATTAGTACCCTCTGTTGGCATTAGTACCCTCTGTTGGCATTAGTATCATCTGCTGGCATTAGTACCCTCTGTTAGCATTAGTATCATCTGTTAGCATTAGTACCCTCTGTTAGCATTAGTAACCTCTTTTAGCATTAGTACCCTCTGTTAGCATTAGAATCATCTGTTAGCATTAGTACCCTTTGTTAGCATTAGTACCCTCTGTTAGCATTAGTACTCTCTGTTAGCATTAACATCATCTGTTAGCATTAGTACCCTCTGCTAGCATTAGTACTCTCTGTTAGCATTAGCATCATCTGTTAGCATTAGTACCCTTTGTTAGCATTAGTACCCTCTGTTAACATGAGCATCATCTGTTAGCATTAGTACCCTCTGTTAGCCTTAGTACCCTCTGTTAGCATGAGTATCATCTGTTAGCATTAGTACCCTCTGTTAGCATTAGTACCTTCTGTTAACATTAGTACCCTCTGTTAGCATTAGCATAATCTGTTAGCATTAGTACTCTTTGTTAGCATTAGTAACCTTTGTTAGCATTAGTACCCTCTGTTAACATTAGCATCATCTGTTAGCATTAGCATCCTCTGCTAGCATTAGCAACCTATGCTACTGTTAGTATCCTCTGTTAGCGTTAGCTCCCTCTGTTAGCATTCTCTCACCGTCCATGCAGGTCAGCAGCTGGGCCACGATCCGTCTCTCCATGTCTTTGGACGCAACCTCTCGTTTAGGCGTGATGGCGTCGATCTCATCAATGAAGACGACACAGGGAGCCGAGCTCTGCACGCACGCACGCACACGCACACGCACACGCACACACACGCACACGCACACACAGAGTCAGACTGGGAGCGGGCAGAGGAAGGAGGCTGGTGCTAAATGGCAGACTGACCACAGCCAGGTGGAAAAGCTCCCGGAGCTTCTGCTCAGACTCTCCAGACACTCCAGACACCAGCTCCGGGGCAGAAACCTTCAGCAGGGGCAGCTGCAGCTCCTGGAACAGGCACATGCAGCGTGAGTCAGTCAGTGTTTACAACCACCCGGTATTTACTTAACAGTGATATTTCTCTGGTTTCTTAAATTCACTCATAAACCGGCTACGAGCTCCACTAACGATGATTCCTGAAAACTCTGCCCACCCTGGAGATCTAGAAAAACTCTGCGTCTCCAATTGCGTCTAAAGAGGGGAGACGGACACATACAGTGGGGCAAAAAAGTATTTAGTCAGCCACCAATTGTGCAAGTTGTCCCACTTAAAAAGATGAGGGAGGCCTGTAAGTTTCATCATAGGTATTCCTCAACTATGAGAGACAGAATGAGAAAAAAAAGTCCAGAAAATCACATTGTCTGGTTTTGAAAGAATTTATTTGCAAATGATGGTGTAAAATAAGTATTTGTCACCTACAAACAAGCAAGATTTGTGTCTCTCACAGACTGTAACTCCTTCTTTAAGAGGCTCCTCTGTCCTCCACTCGTTACCTGTATTAATGGCACCTGTTTGAACTGGTTCTCAGTATGAAAGACACCTGTCCACAACCCCAAACAGTCCCACTCCAAACTCCACTAGGCCAAGAACAAAGAGCTGTCCAAGGACTCCAGAAACACAATTGTAGACCTGCACCAGGCTGGGAAGACTGAATCTGCAGTAGGGAAGCAGCTTGGTGTGAAGAAATCAACTGTGGGAGCAATGATTAGAAAATGGAAGACATATAAGACCACTGATAATCTCCCTCCATCTGGGGCTCCACGCAAGATCTCACCCCGTGGGGTCACAATGATCACAAGAACGGTGAGCAAAACTCCCAGAAGCACACGGGGGACCTAGTGAAGGACCTGCAGAGAGCTGGGACCAGAGTAACAAAGGTACCATCAGTAACACACTACGCCGCCAGGGACTCAATCCTGCAGTGTCAGACGTGTCCCCCTGCTTCAGCCAGGACATGTCCAGGCCCGTCTGAAGTTTGCTACAGAGCATTTGGACGATCCAGAAGAGGATTGGGAGAATGTCGTATGGTCAGATGAAACCAAAATAGAACTTTTTGGTAAAAACTCAACTCCTGGTGTTTGGAGGAGAAAGAATGCTGAGTTGCATCCAAAGAACACCAGACCTACTGTGAAGCACGGGGGCGGAAACATCAAAGAACACCAGACCTACTGTGAAGCACGGGGGTGGAAACATCAAAGAACACCAGACCTACTGTGAAGCACGGGGGTGGAAACATCAAAGAACACCAGACCTACTGTGAAGCACGGGGGTGGAAACATCAAAGAACACCAGACCTACTGTGAAGCACGGGGGTGTAAACATCAAAGAACACCAGACCTACTGTGAAGCACGGGGGTGGAAACATCAAAGAACACCAGACGTACTGTGAAGCATAGGGGGTGGAAACATCAAAGAACACCAGACCTACTGTGAAGCATGGGGGTGGAAACATCAAAGAACACCAGACCTACTGTGAAGCATGGGGGTGGAAACATCAAAGAACACCAGACCTACTGTGAAGCACGGGGGTGGAAACATCAAAGAACACCAGACCTACTGTGAAGCACGGGGGTGGAAACACCAAAGAACACCAGACCTACTGTGAAGCATAGGGGGTGGAAACATCAAAGAACACCAGACCTACTGTGAAGCATGGGGGTGGAAACATCAAAGAACACCAGACCTACTGTGAAGCACGGGGGTGGAAACATCAAAGAACACCAGACCTACTGTGAAGCACGGGGGTGGAAACATCAAAGAACACCAGACCTACTGTGAAGCACGGGGGTGGAAACATCAAAGAACACCAGACCTACTGTGAAGCACGGGGGTGGAAACATCATGCTTTGGGCTGTTTTTCTACAAAGGGACCAGGACGACTGATCCGTGTAAAGGAAAGAATGAATGGGGCCATGTATGGTGAGATTTTGAATGAAAACCTCCTTCCATCAGCAAGGGCATTGAAGATGAAACGTGGCTGGGTCTTTCAGCATGACAATGATCTCAAACACAACCAAGGAGTGGCTTCGTAAGAAGCATTTCAAGGTCCTGGAGTGGCCTAGCCAGTCTCCAGATCTCAACCCCATAGAACATCTTTGGAGGGAGTTGAAAGTCCGTGTTGCCCAGCGACAGCCCCAAAACATCACGGCTCTAGAGGAGATCTGCATGGAGGAACGGGCCAAAATACCAGCAACAGTGTGTGAAAACCTGGTGAAGACTTACAGAAGACATTTGAGCTCTGTCATTGCCAACAAAGGGTCTACAACAAAGTATTGAGATGAACTTTTGTTATTGACCAAATACTTATTTTACACCATCATTTGCAAATAAATTCTTTCAAAACCAGACAATGTGATTTTCTGGATTTTTTTTTCTCATTCTGTCTCTCATAGTTGAGGAATACCTATGATGAAACTTACAGGCCTCCCTCATCTTTTTAAGTGGGAGAACTTGCACAATTGGTGGCTGACTAAATACTTTTTTGCCCCACTGTATATATGTGTGTGTGTGTGTGTGCTGGGAGTGTGTGAGTGGCTGTGGAGCATTTGGAGATTTTTGAGTGTATAAACTGTTTCTGCACTTTGATCTTCGGTGTTTCTCTTCCTCTGGTTCCTCCACGTGAAGGTAAGAAGAGTTTCATTCATCAGTTTGTAGGAAAAGAGGTTTTTCATTAGTAATCAGGGGTTTTTTGTTGGAGAAGTGATGGCGTCCCTCCCAGAGGAGGGCTCACCTCCTCCCTCCATCAAACAAGGCATTCGGGTGGTGGTTGACCCCCGGATGGTGGCTGACCCCCGGGTGGTGGTTGAGCCCCGGGTGGTAGCTGAGCCCCGGGTGGTGGTTGACCCCCGGGTGGTGGCTGACCCCCGGGTGGTGGTTGAGCCCCCGGGTGGTGGCTGAGCCCCGGGTGGTGGTTGAGCCCCCGGGTGGTGGTTGAGCCCCCGGGTGGTGGCTGACCCCCGGGTGGTGGCTGAGCCCCCGGGTGGTGGTTGAGCCCCGGGTGGTGACTGACCCCTGGGTGGTGACTGACCCCTGGGTGGTGGTTGAGCCCCCGGGTGGTGGTTGAGCCCCGGGTGGTGGCTGACCCCTGGGTGGTGGTTGAGCCCCGGGTGGTGGCTGACCCCCGGGTGGTGGTTGAGCCCCGGGTGGTGGTTGAGCCCCGGGTGGTGGCTGACCCCCGGGTGGTGGCTGACCCCTGGGTGGTGGTTGAGCCCCCGGGTGGTGGTTGAGCCCCCGGGTGGTGGTTGAGCCCCCGGGTGGTGGCTGAGCCCCGGGTGGTGGCTGAGCCCCCGGGTGGTGGTTGAGCCCGGGTGGTGGCTGACCCCCGGGTGGTGGTTGAGCCCCCGGGTGGTGGTTGAGCCCGGGTGGTGGCTGACCCCCGGGTGGTGGTTGAGCCCCCGGGTGGTGGTTGAGCCCCGAGTGGTGGCTGACCCCCGGGTGGTGGCTGACCCCCGGGTGGTGGCTGACCCCCGGGTGGTGGTTGAGCCCCCGGGTGGTGGTTGAGCCCCGAGTGGTGGCTGACCCCCGAGTGGTGGCTGACCCCCGGGTGGTGGTTGAGCCCCCGGGTGGTGGCTGACCCCCGGGTGGTGGTTGAGCCCCGGGTGGTGGCTGACCCCTGGGTGGTGGTTGAGCCCCGAGTGGTGGCTGACCCCCGGGTGGTGGCTGACCACCCGGGTGGTGACTGACCCCCGGGTGGTGGCTGACCACCCGGGTGGTGACTGACCCCCGGGTGGTGGCTGACCCCCGGGTGGTGGTTGAGCCGATTTTTTTTTCTCATTCCGTCTCTCATAGTTGAGGAATACCTATGATGAAACTTACAGGCCTCCCTCATCTTTTTAAGTGGGACAACTTGCACAATTGGTGGCTGACTAAATACTTTTTTGCCCCACTGTACGTCACAATATGCAGTGGCGCATCACCGGCGTCGCCTGTGTGTGAGTGTGTTTCCTGTTTGACCTGTGATGACGACGATCCAGTGGAAGCTGCTTGTTCTTATGTTTTACATTATTTCTTAACGCCACATTCAGGAGGAGCTCCGCCCCTTTATTGTTTGAAACAAACAGACTGTGCTCCATCATCACTGAACAGGAACTAGCTCGTGCCATTCGTGACATGTTTTTCTCCCCCAGGACTCTGGTTATTATCATGGCTTCATGCTTCTCGTCACACTGCCCCCTACAGGTCTGGCTGCTCATGGCAGCTCTGAACCAGGTGGATGTGCAGGTCAGTGGAAGTGAAAATGATTTGTAAACGTAAAGGAGGAAATCAGTTGTTGTAAAAACCCGGGGACGTGTGAATGTGAGTCACCCAGCGAGGGGGTGTGAGAGGTTCACACAGCAAGCCACATGGACAAGAGGGCACTGTCCCCCCAGCCACACTGGCCAGGGACCAACTAAAGCCTGACTGAGAAGAAACTGGCTCATCGATTGGTCCCGACCAAAGAGGAAGTCCCGCCTCTTTAGCCTGTAGCAGCTTATGGTTAGCAACTGCAATATATAGTCGTCAGACCACAAATCAATGAGTCTTCCTCTGTACTTCCTCCTCTACTGCCTCTCTGCTTCCTCCTCTCTGATTCCTTCTCTACTTCCTCCTCTCTACTTCCTCCTCTCTGGTTCCTTCTCTACTTCCTCCTCCCCGATTCCTCCTCTCTGGTTCCTTCTCTACTTCCTCTCTGCTTCCTCCTCTCTGATTCCTTCTCTACTGCCTCTCTGCTTCCTCCTCTCTGGTTCCTTCTCTACTTCCTCCTCTCTGATTCCTTCTCTACTTCCTCCTCTCTGATTCCTTCTCTACTGCCTCTCTGCTTCCTCTTCTACTTCCTCCTCTCTGCTTCCTCCTCTCTGATTCCTTCTCTACTGCCTCTCTGCTTCCTCTTCTACTTCCTCTCTACTTCCTCCTCTCTGATTCCTTCTCTACTGCCTCTCTGCTTCCTCTTCTACTTCCTCCTCTCTGATTCCTTCTCTACTTCCTCTCTGCTTCCTCCTCTCTGATTCCTTCTCTACTGCCTCTCTGCTTCCTCTTCTACTTCCTCTCTGCTTCCTCCTCTCTACTTCCTCCTCTCTGATTCCTTCTCTACTTCCTTTCTGCTTCCTCCTCTCTGCTTCCTCCTCTCTGATTCTTTCTCTACTTCCTCTTCTACTGCCTTCTCTACTTCCCCCTCTACCTCCTCCTCTACTTCCCCCTCTACTGCCTCTCTTCTTCCTCCTCTACCTCCTCTCCACTTCCTCATCTACTGCTTCTCTGCTTCCTCCTCACTACTTCCTCCTCTGACTTTGATCTGGATCAGAGTTCCGGGAGTTTCACACGTGAACAAAGGAAGCAGATCCTCCCTGAAGTGAACTCTGGTCTGGACCAAACAGGGCTGGTGTGACTCAGAGGGTGAGGCTGGTGTCAAATGATGGTGAGGCTGGTGTGACTCAGAGGGTGAGGCTGGTGTCAAATGATGGTGAGGCTGGTGTGACTCAGAGGGTGAGGCTGGTGTCAAATGATGGTGAGGCTGGTGTGACTCAGAGGGTGAGGCTGGTGTCAAATGATGGCAGCATGAGGGGAAGGCAGACTCACCCCGGCCACAGCCTGGGCCAGCAGGGTCTTTCCACATCCGGGGGGGCCGTGGAGCAAGAAACCCCGGGGGGGCACCATGCCCAGCCGCTGGTACACCTCTGGGTGGCGCATGTGGATCAGCAGGCGACACAAGTCCTGGAACAGACACACAACCTCAACCACTGGAACACACACAACCACTGGAACAGACACACAACCTCAACCACTGGAACAGACACACAACCTCAACCACTGGAACAGACACGCAACCACTGGAACAGACACGCAACCACTGGAAAAGACACAACCACTGGAACAGACACACAACCTCAACCACTGGAACAGACACACAACCTCAACCACTGGAACAGACACACAACCTCAACCACTGGAACAGACACGCAACCACTGGAACAGACACAACCTCAACCACTGGAACAGACACGCAACCGCTGGAACAGACACGCAACCGCTGGAACAGACACACAACCTCAACCACTGGAACAGACACGCAACCTCAACCA
Organism: Blennius ocellaris; assembly: GCF_963422515.1. Lineage (NCBI taxonomy): Eukaryota > Metazoa > Chordata > Actinopteri > Blenniiformes > Blenniidae > Blennius > Blennius ocellaris. Next base: position 1,634,453 of record NC_137662.1, on the reverse strand, counting down.
CTGGAACAGACACGCAACCACTGGAACAGACACACAACCACTGGAACAGACACACAACCTCAACCACTGGAACAGACACACAACCTCAACCACTGGAACAGACACGCAACCGCTGGAACAGATACACAACCTCAACCACTGGAACAGACACGCAACCACTGGAACAGACACGCAACCACTGGAACAGACACGCAACCACTGGAACAGACACACAACCACTGGAACAGACACACAACCACTGGAACAGACACAACCACTGGAACAGACACACAACCTCAACCACTGGAAGAGACACACAACCACTGGAACAGACACACAACCACTGGAACAGACACACAACCTCAACCACTGGAACAGACACGCAACCACTGGAACAGACACGCAACCACTGGAACAGACACACAACCACTGGAACAGACACACAACCACTGGAACAGACACACAACCTCAACCACTGGAACAGACACACAACCTCAACCACTGGAACAGACACGCAACCACTGGAACAGACACGCAACCGCTGGAACAGACACGCAACCGCTGGAACAGACACGCAACCGCTGGAACAGATACACAACCTCAACCACTGGAACAGACACACAACCTCAACCACTGGAACAGACACGCAACCACTGGAACAGACACGCAACCACTGGAACAGACACGCAACCACTGGAACAGACACACAACCACTGGAACAGACACACAACCACTGGAACAGACACAACCACTGGAACAGACACAACCACTGGAACAGACACACAACCTCAACCACTGGAACAGACACACAACCACTGGAACAGACACACAACCTCAACCACTGGAACAGACACACAACCTCAACCACTGGAACAGACACGCAACCACTGGAACAGACACGCAACCACTGGAACAGACACACAACCACTGGAACAGACACACAACCACTGGAACAGACACACAACCTCAACCACTAGAACAGACACGCAACCACTGGAACAGACACACAACCTCAACCACTGGAACAGACACACAACCGCTGGAACAGACACGCAACCGCTGGAACAGACACGCAACCGCTGGAACAGACACACAACCTCAACCACTGGAACAGACACGCAACCACTGGAACAGACACACAACCACTGGAACAGACACACAACCTCAACCACTGGAACAGACACACAACCTCAACCACTGGAAGAGACACACAACCACTGGAACAGACACACAACCTCAACCACTGGAACAGACACACAACCTCAACCACTGGAACAGACACACAACCTCAACCACTGGAAGAGACACACAACCACTGGAACAGACACACAACCTCAACCACTGGAACAGACACACAACCGCTGGAACAGACACGCAACCGCTGGAACAGACACGCAACCGCTGGAACAGACACACAACCACAACCACTGGAACAGACACGCAACCACTGGAACAGACACGCAACCACTGGAACAGACACGCAACCACTGGAACAGACACACAACCACTGGAACAGACACAACCACTGGAACAGACACACAACCTCAACCACTGGAACAGACACACAACCACTGGAACAGACACACAACCACTGGAACAGACACGCAACCGCTGGAACAGACACACAACCGCTGGAACAGACACACAACCGCTGGAACAGACACGCAACCGCTGGAACAGACACGCAACCGATGGAACAGACACACAACCACTGGAACAGACACACAACCTCAACCGCTGGAACAGACACACAACCTCAACCGCTGGAACAGACACAACCTCAACCGCTGGAACAGACACAACCTCAACCGCTGGAACAGACACGCAACCTCTGGAACAGACACGCAACCTCAACCACTGGAACAGACACACAACCTCAACCACTGGAACAGACACGCAACCACTGGAACAGACACGCAACCTCAACCACTGGAACAGACACACAACCGCTGGAACAGACACGCAACCGCTGGAACAGACACGCAACCGCTGGAACAGACACGCAACCTCAACCACTGGAACAGACACGCAACCTCAACCACTGGAACAGACACACAACCTCAACCACTGGAACAGACACGCAACCACTGGAACAGACACACAACCTCAACCACTGGAACAGACACACAACCGCTGGAAAAGACACGCAACCGCTGGAACAGACATGCAACCGCTGGAACAGACACACAACCTCAACCACTGGAACAGACACGCAACCACTGGAACAGACACGCAACATCTGGAACAGACACGCAACCACTGGAACAGACACACAACCACTGGAACAGACACAACCACTGGAACAGACACACAACCTCAACCACTGGAACAGACACACAACCACTGGAACAGACACACAACCTCAACCACTGGAACAGACACGCAACCACTGGAACAGACACACAACCACTGGAACAGACACACAACCTCAACCACTGGAACAGACACACAACCACTGGAACAGACACACAACCTCAACCACTGGAACAGACACGCAACCACTGGAACAGACACGCAACCGCTGGAACAGACACGCAACCGCTGGAACAGACACGCAACCGCTGGAACAGACACGCAACCGCTGGAACAGACACACAACCGCTGGAACAGACACACAACCGCTGGAACAGACACACAACCTCAACCGCTGGAACAGACACAACCTCAACCACTGGAACAGACACGCAACCTCAACCACTGGAACAGACACGCAACCGCTGGAACAGACACGCAACCGCTGGAACAGACACGCAACCGCTGGAACAGACACGCAACCGCTGGAACAGACACGCAACCTCAACCACTGGAACAGACACGCAACCACTGGAACAGACACGCAACCACTGGAACAGACACGCAACCACTGGAACAGACACGCAACCACTGGAACAGACACGCAACACTGGAACAGACACACAACCACTGGAACAGACACACAACCACTGGAACAGACACACAACCACTGGAACAGACACAACCACTGGAACAGACACACAACCACTGGAACAGACACACAACCTCAACCGCTGGAACAGACACGCAACCGCTGGAACAGACACGCAACCGCTGGAACAGACACGCAACCGCTGGAACAGACACGCAACCGCTGCAACAGACACGCAACCGCTGCAACAGACACGCAACCGCTGGAACAGACACACAACCGCTGGAACAGACACACAACCGCTGGAACAGACACAACCGCTGGAACAGACACAACCGCTGGAACAGACACACAACCGCTGGAACAGACACACAACCGCTTCAACAGACACACAACCGCTTCAACAGACACACAACCGCTGGAACAGACACACAACCGCTGGAACAGACACACAACCGCTTCAACAGACACACAACCGCTTCAACAGACACACAACCGCTTCAACAGACACACAACCTCAACCGCTGGAACAGACACACAACCTCAACCGCTGGAACAGACACGCAACCGCTGGAACAGACACGCAACCGCTGGAACAGACACGCAACCGCTGGAACAGACACGCAACCGCTGGAACAGACACGCAACCGCTGGAACAGACACGCAACCGCTGGAACAGACACACAACCACTGGAACAGACACAACCGCAACCTCTGGAACAGACACAACCGCAACCTCTGGAACAGACACACAACCTCTGGAACAGACACACAACCTCTGGAACAGACACGCAACCGCTGGAACAGACACGCAACCGCTGGAACAGACACGCAACCGCTGGAACAGACACACAACCGCTGGAACAGACACACAACCACTGGAACAGACACACAACCTCAACCACTGGAACAGACACACAACCTCAACCGCTGGAACAGACACACAACCTCAACCGCTGGAACAGACACAACCTCAACCGCTGGAACAGACACACAACCGCTGGAACAGACACGCAACCGCTGGAACAGACACGCAACCGCTGGAACAGACACACAACCGCTGGAACAGACACGCAACCACTGGAACAGACACGCAACCACTGGAACAGACACGCAACCACTGGAACAGACACGCAACCACTGGAACAGACACGCAACCACTGGAACAGACACGCAACCACTGGAACAGACACGCAACCACTGGAACAGACACGCAACCACTGGAACAGACACACAACCACTGGAACAGACACACAACCACTGGAACAGACACACAACCACTGGAACAGACACGCAACCGCTGGAACAGACACGCAACCGCTGGAACAGACACGCAACCGCTGGAACAGACACGCAACCGCTGGAACAGACACGCAACTGCTGGAACAGACACGCAACCGCTGGAACAGACACACAACCGCTGGAACAGACACACAACCACTGGAAAAGACACACAACCTCAACCGCTGGAACAGACACACAACCTCAACCGCTGGAACAGACACACAACCTCAACCGCTGGAACAGACACAACCTCAACCGCTGGAACAGACACGCAACCTCTGGAACAGACACGCAACCTCTGGAACAGACACGCAACCTCTGGAACAGACACACAACCTCTGGAACAGACACACAACCTCTGGAACAGACACACAACCTCAACCTCTGAAACAGACACACAACCTCTGGAACAGACACACAACCGCTGGAACAGACACGCAACCGCTGGAACAGACACGCAACCGCTGGAACAGACACACAACCGCTGGAACAGACACACAACCTCAACCGCTGGAACAGACACACAACCGCTGGAACAGACACACAACCGCTGGAACAGACACACAACCGCTGGAACAGACACACAACCGCTGGAACAGACACACAACCGCTGGAACAGACACACAACCACTGGAACAGACACACAACCGCTGGAACAGACACACAACCGCTGGAACAGACACAACCGCTGGAACAGACACACAACCGCTGGAACAGACACAACCACTGGAACAGACACACAACCACTGGAACAGACACACAACCGCTGGAACAGACACACAACCGCTGGAACAGACACACAACCGCTGGAACAGACACACAACCGCTGGAACAGACACAACCGCTGGAACAGACACAACCACTGGAACAGACACAACCACTGGAACAGACACACAACCACTGGAACAGACACACAACCGCTGGAACAGACACACAACCGCTGGAACAGACACACAACCGCTGGAACAGACACACAACCGCTGGAACAGACACACAACCGCTGGAACAGACACACAACCGCTGGAACAGACACACAACCGCTGGAACAGACACACAACCGCTGGAACAGACACACAACCGCTGGAACAGACACACAACCGCTGGAACAGACACACAACCGCTGGAACAGACACACAACCGCTGGAACAGACACACAACCGCTGGAACAGACACAACCGCTGGAACAGACACAACCGCTGGAACAGACACACAACCGCTGGAACAGACACACAACCGCTGGAACAGACACACAACCGCTGGAACAGACACACAACCGCTTCAACAGACACACAACCTCAACCGCTGGAACAGACACAACCGCTGGAACAGACACAACCGCTGGAACAGACACAACCACTGGAACAGACACACAACCGCTGGAACAGACACACAACCGCTGGAACAGACACACAACCGCTGGAACAGACACACAACCTCAACCGCTGGAACAGACACACAACCGCTGGAACAGACACACAACCGCTGGAACAGACACACAACCACTGGAACAGACACACAACCTCAACCACTGGAACAGACACACAACCTCAACCACTGGAACAGACACACAACCTCAACCGCTGGAACAGACACACAACCTCAACCGCTGGAACAGACACAACCTCAACCGCTGGAACAGACACACAACCGCTGGAACAGACACACAACCGCTGGAACAGACACGCAACCGCTGGAACAGACACGCAACCGCTGGAACAGACACACAACCGCTGGAACAGACACGCAACCACTGGAACAGACACGCAACCACTGGAACAGACACGCAACCACTGGAACAGACACGCAACCACTGGAACAGACACGCAACCACTGGAACAGACACGCAACCACTGGAACAGACACGCAACCACTGGAACAGACACGCAACCACTGGAACAGACACACAACCACTGGAACAGACACACAACCACTGGAACAGACACGCAACCGCTGGAACAGACACGCAACCGCTGGAACAGACACGCAACCGCTGGAACAGACACGCAACCGCTGGAACAGACACGCAACTGCTGGAACAGACACGCAACCGCTGGAACAGACACACAACCGCTGGAACAGACACACAACCACTGGAAAAGACACACAACCTCAACCGCTGGAACAGACACACAACCTCAACCGCTGGAACAGACACACAACCTCAACCGCTGGAACAGACACAACCTCAACCGCTGGAACAGACACGCAACCTCTGGAACAGACACGCAACCTCTGGAACAGACACGCAACCTCTGGAACAGACACACAACCTCTGGAACAGACACACAACCTCTGGAACAGACACACAACCTCAACCTCTGAAACAGACACACAACCTCTGGAACAGACACACAACCGCTGGAACAGACACGCAACCGCTGGAACAGACACGCAACCGCTGGAACAGACACGCAACCGCTGGAACAGACACACAACCGCTGGAACAGACACACAACCGCTGGAACAGACACACAACCGCTGGAACAGACACACAACCGCTGGAACAGACACACAACCGCTGGAACAGACACACAACCGCTGGAACAGACACACAACCACTGGAACAGACACACAACCGCTGGAACAGACACACAACCGCTGGAACAGACACAACCGCTGGAACAGACACACAACCGCTGGAACAGACACAACCACTGGAACAGACACACAACCACTGGAACAGACACACAACCGCTGGAACAGACACACAACCGCTGGAACAGACACACAACCGCTGGAACAGACACACAACCGCTGGAACAGACACAACCGCTGGAACAGACACAACCACTGGAACAGACACAACCACTGGAACAGACACACAACCACTGGAACAGACACACAACCGCTGGAACAGACACACAACCGCTGGAACAGACACACAACCGCTGGAACAGACACACAACCGCTGGAACAGACACACAACCGCTGGAACAGACACACAACCGCTGGAACAGACACACAACCGCTGGAACAGACACACAACCGCTGGAACAGACACACAACCGCTGGAACAGACACACAACCGCTGGAACAGACACACAACCGCTGGAACAGACACACAACCGCTGGAACAGACACACAACCGCTGGAACAGACACACAACCGCTGGAACAGACACAACCGCTGGAACAGACACAACCGCTGGAACAGACACACAACCGCTGGAACAGACACACAACCGCTGGAACAGACACACAACCGCTGGAACAGACACACAACCGCTTCAACAGACACACAACCTCAACCGCTGGAACAGACACAACCGCTGGAACAGACACAACCGCTGGAACAGACACAACCACTGGAACAGACACACAACCGCTGGAACAGACACACAACCGCTGGAACAGACACACAACCGCTGGAACAGACACACAACCTCAACCGCTGGAACAGACACACAACCGCTGGAACAGACACACAACCGCTGGAACAGACACAACCACTGGAACAGACACAACCGCTGGAACAGACACAACCGCTGGAACAGACACAACCACTGGAACAGGCCCTTCATCAAGGGAAGACGTTAACAGGGCTGCTCTCTGAAAGGTTCCTCACCGTTAGCATTTCTTCGTTTCCTCCGACGTCCTCAAACACAACGGCAGAATACTGCAGCTCGGCGGACGTGGGATTGGCTGAGGAGTGAAACAGCAAGTTACTCGCTGCCCCCCCGCTCTATAGCATCTTCCTCCTGCAAGTTCCAGGTTCAACACTCCGGTACCTTTCTTCTTGCCGGGTCGAGGCTCTGCGGTGTCACTCCGGCTCTTCGTCCTCTTCCTGCCCTGAGGCTTCTGTGGCTGCCGCAGCAACTCATCCGTCTCCTGAAAGATTTTTCACTTTGAACAATCTCATGAAGTAACTTTTCATCTTCAGCTAAACAAATACCAAAACACTGAACTGACCCCTGAATTCCACAGGGGTCAAACTGTTCCTCTCCTGTCCACCGGGGGCCTCGCTACTTCACTCTGCTGCTGAACCCAGCAGCACAGAAGCCTGTTAGCTTAACATTCACACCACAGCTACATTGAGGTTGTCCAGCGCTCGAGTGCGGGGAACGTCGCCCCAAGTCGCCGGCAAGTGGCCGAGCGTTCGCTCTCTCAAAACAAACACGGAAGTTGTGCTGCAGCTCTCCGCTGCAAAAAACAACAGCTGCAAAAAGTAACTTTTTTTTTTTCCGCTGCAAAAAATAACAGTGCAAAGTGGAGAATTTAAACAACAACAGAGGATTCATAAGATCTACATCTGACGACATTCTTTTCTGTTATGTCACATTTCTGCAGAGCTCATAAGCCCCGCCCACTTTTCTCGCTCCTCTCTGCAGTGGGAACGCGACCCAAAATTTCAGTCGGGGTCTCTATTCCGTACTGCTACGTACCGTCCCGGCACTTGTGTGCGGTGGGACCGGGGCTATAGTTAGTTTAGCACTAGCATCACAGCTACATTGAGGTTATAGTTAGTTTAGCATTAGCATCACAGCAACATTGAGGTTATAGTTAGTTTAGCATTAGCATCACAGCTACATTGAGGTCATAGTTAGTTTAGCATTAGCATCACAGCTACATTGAGGTCATAGTTAGTTTAGCATTAGCATCACAGCTACATTGAGGTTATAGTTAGTTTAGCATTAGCATCACAGCAACATTGAGGTTATAGTTAGTTTAGCATTAGCATCACAGCTACATTGAGGTCATAGTTAGTTTAGCATTAGCATCACAGCTACATTGAGGTCATAGTTAGTTTAGCATTAGCATCACAGCTACATTGAGGTTATAGTTAGTTTAGCATTAGCATCACAGCTATATTGAGGTTATAGTTAGTTTAGCATTACAGCTACGTTGAGGATTATAGCTAGTTTAGCATTAGCATCACAGCTACATTGAGGTTATAGTTAGTTTAGCATTAGCATCACAGCTACATTGAGGTTATAGTTAGTTTAGCATTAGCATCACAGCTATATTCAGGGATCTAATTAGCATTAGCATTACAGGTACGTTGAGGGCTATAGTTAGTTTCGCATTGGAATCACAGCTATATTGATCTTGCAAGTCATGATTAAAAACTGGCTGGAACTTCAGGCTCGTCACAGATTGTGTGTAATAAACATGAACATTAATCTGATGTATGACATAATTTGTACGTTGCACTTTTCAGTATGAGTTGGTTTGTTCTGCTCTCATCACAGACGGCCTCAATTAGACCAACGAGCTGCACTCCTCTGTTACAGTGTCCAGTAGGACTCTTCAGTTCCAGACCTGGAGGGCCAGTGTCCTGCGGGTTTTAGCTTTCCAGCTTCAGAGGCTTCGACTCGTGATGATGACATCATCAAACTTGTAAAACAGACCAACAACGAGCCGTATTGCATTCAGGTGTGTTGCTGCTGTGAGGGACCGAAACCTGCAAGAGACCTAGACCCCCAGGCCCAGAACTGAAGACCCCTGGTGTACAACTTCAGGGTATGGACCTGGACCTAGACCCGGATCTAGACCTGGACCTGGACCTAGACCCGGATGTTGTATTTCTCTGTCAACAGCTCCTGGAAGTGGCGGGTGTATGTGGAGCTACTTGAATAAAGTTGAACTGAATTGAATTCGACCACCTGCACGACGCTAGCCAGAGGTTAGTTTCTGTTACGTACGTTGGCTGCCGGCTCGTCGTCACACAGGTCAATGACACCGCTCTTCTTGGGGCCGCGGCCCCGGTCCACGAACCAGCCGCCAGGGGACACCAGGGTGGACGGGGCTGCACTGCTGGGAGGGGGCGGGGGCGGGGGCGTGCCGTCGTCAGGGGGCGGGGCCTTCCGATACAGAGACGTCAGAGAGCTGTTCATGTGGTTGGCGGACTGTGGGAAAGCAGGAGGATTACAGTCAGTGCATCTAAGCAGCAGGGGGCAGCAGTGAGTCACACTCTGGTTCTAGAGTTCCTCATCAGCTGATGAGAGTCGCCCTCAAATTATCTTGAAAAGTGACAACCGATGGTGGTACTTCTACCGCAGAGCAACATATTTTAAATGAAATACAGGGTACTAGCTGCTAACCGCGAGCCATTAGCGGCTAGAAGTTATCAGCTAAGGTTTAACTGCTACATTTACCAGAGTTGGTTTGCGATATCTGCCGGTTGACGACAATCAAAAGCTCCCATCTGCTTGTTCAGGTTATTAATTATAACTTGAATGAGAAATATTGGCGTTTTACAAACATTTCACTGGACGGGACCGAACTGCTGTTTCTGTGTAGTGGGATTACTACAGATCATCATGAGATCTACTAATAGCCTCTTCATAATCTGTAGTTTAAAAATTACAGAAGATCGAGACAGAAGACGGGATGTAGAACTACAGATTATAGAGCCAGTAGACGGCATGTAAAACTACAGATTATAGAGCCAGTAGACGAGATGTAGAACTACAGATTATAGAGACAGTAGACGGGATGTAGAACTACAGATTATAGAGCCAGTAGACGAGATGTAGAACTACAGATTATAAAGACAGTAGACGGGATGTAGAACTACAGATTATAGAGCCAGTAGACGGGATGTAAAACTACAGATTATAGAGATAGTAGACGGGATGTAAACTACAGATTATAGAGACAGTAGACGAGATGTAGAACTACAGATTATAGAGCCAGTAGACGGGATGTAAAACTACAGATTATAGAGACAGTAGA
>NC_137662.1:1591132-1616132 GCF_963422515.1 Blennius ocellaris | reverse complement strand
GGTAGGTCTTAATAACAAGGAGAGAAGAGATAATAAGTGTGAAGGTAGGTCTTAATAACAAGGATAATAGAAGAGATAATAAGTGTGAAGGTAGGTCTTAATAACAAGGATAATAGAAGAGATAATAAGTGTGAAGGTAGGTCTTAATAACAAGGAGAGAAGAGATAATAAGTGTGAAGGTAGGTCTTAATAACAAGGATAATAGAAGAGATAATAAGTATGAAGGTAGGTCTTAATAACAAGGATAATAGAAGAGATAATTAGTATGAAGGTAGGTCTTAATAACAAGGATAATAGAAGAGATAATAAGTGTGAAGGTAGGTCTTAATAACAAGGATAATAGAAGAGATAATTAGTGTGAAGGTAGGTCTTAATAACAAGGATAATAGAAGAGATAATAAGTGTGAAGGTAGGTCTTAATAACAAGGATAATAGAAGAGATAATAAGTATGAAGGTAGGTCTTAATAACAAGGATAATAGAAGAGATAATAAGTATGAAGGTAGGTCTTAATAACAAGGAGAGAAGAGATAATAAGTATGAAGGTAGGTCTTAATAACAAGGATAATAGAAGAGATAATAAGTATGAAGGTAGGTCTTAATAACAAGGATAATAGAAGAGATAATAAGTATGAAGGTAGGTCTTAATAACAAGGAGAGAAGAGATAATAAGTATGAAGGTAGGTCTTAATGACAAGGAGAGAAGAGATAATAAGTATGAAGGTAGGTCTTAATAACAAGGATAATAGAAGAGATAATAAGTGTGAAGGTAGGTCTTAATAACAAGGATAATAGAAGAGATAATAAGTGTGAAGGTAGGTCTTAATAACAAGGAGAGAAGAGATAATAAGTATGAAGGTAGGTCTTAATAACAAGGATAATAGAAGAGATAATAAGTGTGAAGGTAGGTCTTAATAACAAGGAGAGAAGAGATAATAAGTATGAAGGTAGGTCTTAATAACAAGGATAATAGAAGAGATAATAAGTATGAAGGTAGGTCTTAATAACAAGGAGAGAAGAGATAATAAGTATGAAGGTAGGTCTTAATAACAAGGAGAGAAGAGATAATAAGTATGAAGGTAGGTCTTAATAACAAGGATAATAGAAGAGATAATAAGTGTGAAGGTAGGTCTTAATAACAAGGATAATAGAAGAGATAATAAGTGTGAAGGTAGGTCTTAATAACAAGGAGAGAAGAGATAATAAGTATGAAGGTAGGTCTTAATAACAAGGATAATAGAAGAGATAATTAGTGTGAAGGTAGGTCTTAATAACAAGGATAATAGAAGAGATAATTAGTGTGAAGGTAGGTCTTAATAACAAGGAGAGAAGAGATAATAAGTGTGAAGGTAGGTCTTAATAACAAGGATAATAGAAGAGATAATTAGTGTGAAGGTAGGTCTTAATAACAAGGATAATAGAAGAGATAATTAGTGTGAAGGTAGGTCTTAATAACAAGGAGAGAAGAGATAATAAGTGTGAAGGTAGGTCTTAATAACAAGGAGAGAAGAGATAATTAGTGTGAAGGTAGGTCTTAATAACAAGGATAATAGAAGAGATAATAAGTATGAAGGTAGGTCTTAATAACAAGGATAATAGAAGAGATAATTAGTGTGAAGGTAGGTCTTAATAACAAGGAGAATAGAAGAGATAATAAGTATGAAGGTAGGTCTTAATAACAAGGATAATAGAAGAGATAATAAGTGTGAAGGTAGGTCTTAATAACAAGGAGAGAAGAGATAATAAGTGTGAAGGTAGGTCTTAATAACAAGGAGAGAAGAGATAATAAGTGTGAAGGTAGGTCTTAATAACAAGGAGAGAAGAGATAATAAGTGTGAAGGTAGGTCTTAATAACAAGGAGAGAAGAGATAATAAGTGTGAAGGTAGGTCTTAATAACAAGGAGAGAAGAGATAATAAGTATGAAGGTAGGTCTTAATAACAAGGAGAGAAGAGATAATAAGTGTGAAGGTAGGTCTTAATAACAAGGAGAGAAGAGATAATAAGTGTGAAGGTAGGTCTTAATAACAAGGAGAGAAGAGATAATAAGTGTGAAGGTAGGTCTTAATAACAAGGATAATAGAAGAGATAATTAGTGTGAAGGTAGGTCTTAATAACAAGGATAATAGAAGAGATAATAAGTATGAAGGTAGGTCTTAATAACAAGGATAATAGAAGAGATAATTAGTGTGAAGGTAGGTCTTAATAACAAGGAGAGAAGAGATAATAAGTGTGAAGGTAGGTCTTAATAACAAGGATAATAGAAGAGATAATTAGTGTGAAGGTAGGTCTTAATAACAAGGATAATAGAAGAGATAATAAGTATGAAGGTAGGTCTTAATAACAAGGATAATAGAAGAGATAATTAGTGTGAAGGTAGGTCTTAATAACAAGGATAATAGAAGAGATAATAAGTGTGAAGGTAGGTCTTAATAACAAGGATAATAGAAGAGATAATTAGTGTGAAGGTAGGTCTTAATAACAAGGATAATAGAAGAGATAATTAGTGTGAAGGTAGGTCTTAATAACAAGGATAATAGAAGAGATAATAAGTGTGAAGGTAGGTCTTAATAACAAGGATAATAGAAGAGATAATTAGTGTGAAGGTAGGTCTTAATAACAAGGATAATAGAAGAGATAATAAGTATGAAGGTAGGTCTTAATAACAAGGATAATAGAAGAGATAATTAGTGTGAAGGTAGGTCTTAATAACAAGGATAATAGAAGAGATAATAAGTGTGAAGGTAGGTCTTAATAACAAGGATAATAGAAGAGATAATTAGTGTGAAGGTAGGTCTTAATAACAAGGATAATAGAAGAGATAATTAGTGTGAAGGTAGGTCTTAATAACAAGGAGAGAAGAGATAATAAGTGTGAAGGTAGGTCTTAATAACAAGGAGAGAAGAGATAATAAGTGTGAAGGTAGGTCTTAATAACAAGGATAATAGAAGAGATAATTAGTGTGAAGGTAGGTCTTAATAACAAGGAGAGAAGAGATAATTAGTGTGAAGGTAGGTCTTAATAACAAGGATAATAGAAGAGATAATTAGTGTGAAGGTAGGTCTTAATAACAAGGAGAGAAGAGATAATTAGTGTGAAGGTAGGTCTTAATAACAAGGAGAGAAGAGATAATAAGTGTGAAGGTAGGTCTTAATAACAAGGATAATAGAAGAGATAATTAGTGTGAAGGTAGGTCTTAATAACAAGGAGAGAAGAGATAATTAGTGTGAAGGTAGGTCTTAATAACAAGGATAATAGAAGAGATAATAAGTGTGAAGGTAGGTCTTAATAACAAGGATAATAGAAGAGATAATTAGTGTGAAGGTAGGTCTTAACAACAAGGATAATAGAAGAGATAATAAGTGTGAAGGTAGGTCTTAATAACAAGGATAATAGAAGAGATAATTAGTGTGAAGGTAGGTCTTAATAACAAGGAGAGAAGAGATAATTAGTGTGAAGGTAGGTCTTAATAACAAGGATAATAGAAGAGATAATAAGTGTGAAGGTAGGTCTTAATAACAAGGATAATAGAAGAGATAATTAGTGTGAAGGTAGGTCTTAATAACAAGGATAATAGAAGAGATAATAAGTGTGAAGGTAGGTCTTAATAACAAGGATAATAGAAGAGATAATAAGTATGAAGGTAGGTCTTAATAACAAGGAGAGAAGAGATAATAAGTATGAAGGTAGGTCTTAATAACAAGGAGAGAAGAGATAATAAGTGTGAAGGTAGGTCTTAATAACAAGGATAATAGAAGAGATAATAAGTATGAAGGTAGGTCTTAATAACAAGGAGAGAAGAGATAATAAGTATGAAGGTAGGTCTTAATAACAAGGAGAGAAGAGATAATAAGTGTGAAGGTAGGTCTTAATAACAAGGATAATAGAAGAGATAATAAGTATGAAGGTAGGTCTTAATAACAAGGATAATAGAAGAGATAATAAGTGTGAAGGTAGGTCTTAATAACAAGGATAATAGAAGAGATAATTAGTGTGAAGGTAGGTCTTAATAACAAGGAGAGAAGAGATAATTAGTGTGAAGGTAGGTCTTAATAACAAGGAGAGAAGAGATAATAAGTGTGAAGGTAGGTCTTAATAACAAGGATAATAGAAGAGATAATTAGTGTGAAGGTAGGTCTTAATAACAAGGAGAGAAGAGATAATAAGTATGAAGGTAGGTCTTAATAACAAGGATAATAGAAGAGATAATAAGTGTGAAGGTAGGTCTTAATAACAAGGATAATAGAAGAGATAATAAATGTGAAGGTAGGTCTTAATAACAAGGATAATAGAAGAGATAATTAGTATGAAGGTAGGTCTTAATAACAAGGATAATAGAAGAGATAATTAGTGTGAAGGTAGGTCTTAATAACAAGAATAATAGAAGAGATAATAAGTATGAAGGTAGGTCTTAATAACAAGGAGAGAAGAGATAATAAGTATGAAGGTAGGTCTTAATAACAAGGATAATAGAAGAGATAATAAGTATGAAGGTAGGTCTTAATAACAAGGAGAGAAGAGATAATAAGTGTGAAGGTAGGTCTTAATAACAAGGATAATAGAAGAGATAATAAGTGTGAAGGTAGGTCTTAATAACAAGGATAATAGAAGAGATAATAAGTGTGAAGGTAGGTCTTAATAACAAGGATAATAGAAGAGATAATTAGTATGAAGGTAGGTCTTAATAACAAGGATAATAGAAGAGATAATAAGTATGAAGGTAGGTCTTAATAACAAGGAGAGAAGAGATAATAAGTATGAAGGTAGGTCTTAATAACAAGGATAATAGAAGAGATAATAAGTGTGAAGGTAGGTCTTAATAACAAGGAGAGAAGAGATAATTAGTGTGAAGGTAGGTCTTAATAACAAGGATAATAGAAGAGATAATAAGTATGAAGGTAGGTCTTAATAACAAGGATAATAGAAGAGATAATAAGTATGAAGGTAGGTCTTAATAACAAGGAGAGAAGAGATAATAAGTATGAAGGTAGGTCTTAATAACAAGGATAATAGAAGAGATAATAAGTGTGAAGGTAGGTCTTAATAACAAGGAGAGAAGAGATAATTAGTGTGAAGGTAGGTCTTAATAACAAGGATAATAGAAGAGATAATAAGTATGAAGGTAGGTCTTAATAACAAGGAGAGAAGAGATAATAAGTGTGAAGGTAGGTCTTAATAACAAGGAGAGAAGAGATAATAAGTGTGAAGGTAGGTCTTAATAACAAGGATAATAGAAGAGATAATAAGTGTGAAGGTAGGTCTTAATAACAAGGATAATAGAAGAGATAATTAGTATGAAGGTAGGTCTTAATAACAAGGATAATAGAAGAGATAATAAGTATGAAGGTAGGTCTTAATAACAAGGAGAGAAGAGATAATAAGTGTGAAGGTAGGTCTTAATAACAAGGATAATAGAAGAGATAATAAGTGTGAAGGTAGGTCTTAATAACAAGGATAATAGAAGAGATAATAAGTATGAAGGTAGGTCTTAATAACAAGGAGAGAAGAGATAATAAGTATGAAGGTAGGTCTTAATAACAAGGATAATAGAAGAGATAATAAGTGTGAAGGTAGGTCTTAATAACAAGGAGAGAAGAGATAATTAGTGTGAAGGTAGGTCTTAATAACAAGGATAATAGAAGAGATAATAAGTATGAAGGTAGGTCTTAATAACAAGGAGAGAAGAGATAATAAGTGTGAAGGTAGGTCTTAATAACAAGGATAATAGAAGAGATAATAAGTGTGAAGGTAGGTCTTAATAACAAGGATAATAGAAGAGATAATTAGTGTGAAGGTAGGTCTTAATAACAAGGATAATAGAAGAGATAATTAGTGTGAAGGTAGGTCTTAATAACAAGGATAATAGAAGAGATAATAAGTGTGAAGGTAGGTCTTAATAACAAGGATAATAGAAGAGATAATTAGTGTGAAGTTAGGTCTTAATAACAAGGAGAGAAGAGATAATTAGTGTGAAGGTAGGTCTTAATAACAAGGATAATAGAAGAGATAATTAGTGTGAAGGTAGGTCTTAATAACAAGGATAATAGAAGAGATAATTAGTGTGAAGGTAGGTCTTAATAACAAGGATAATAGAAGAGATAATTAGTGTGAAGGTAGGTCTTAATAACAAGGATAATAGAAGAGATAATTAGTGTGAAGGTAGGTCTTAATAACAAGGAGAGAAGAGATAATTAGTGTGAAGGTAGGTCTTAATAACAAGGAGAGAAGAGATAATTAGTGTGAAGGTAGGTCTTAATAACAAGGAGAGAAGAGATAATAAGTGTGAAGGTAGGTCTTAATAACAAGGAGAGAAGAGATAATAAGTGTGAAGGTAGGTCTTAATAACAAGGATAATAGAAGAGATAATAAGTGTGAAGGTAGGTCTTAATAACAAGGATAATAGAAGAGATAATAAGTATGAAGGTAGGTCTTAATAACAAGGATAATAGAAGAGATAATAAGTGTGAAGGTAGGTCTTAATAACAAGGATAATAGAAGAGATAATTAGTGTGAAGGTAGGTCTTAATAACAAGGATAATAGAAGAGATAATTAGTGTGAAGGTAGGTCTTAATAACAAGGAAAATAGAAGAGATAATTAGTGTGAAGGTAGGTCTTAATAACAAGGATAATAGAAGAGATAATAAGTATGAAGGTAGGTCTTAATAACAAGGATAATAGAAGAGATAATAAGTGTGAAGGTAGGTCTTAATAACAAGGATAATAGAAGAGATAATAAGTATGAAGGTAGATCTTAATAACAAGGAGAGAAGAGATAATTAGTGTGAAGGTAGGTCTTAATAACAAGGATAATAGAAGAGATAATAAGTATGAAGGTAGGTCTTAATAACAAGGATAATAGAAGAGATAATAAGTGTGAAGGTAGGTCTTAATAACAAGGATAATAGAAGAGATAATTAGTGTGAAGGTAGGTCTTAATAACAAGGATAATAGAAGAGATAATTAGTGTGAAGGTAGGTCTTAATAACAAGGATAATAGAAGAGATAATTAGTGTGAAGGTAGGTCTTAATAACAAGGATAATAGAAGAGATAATTAGTGTGAAGGTAGGTCTTAATAACAAGGAGAGAAGAGATAATAAGTGTGAAGGTAGGTCTTAATAACAAGGATAATAGAAGAGATAATAAGTGTGAAGGTAGGTCTTAATAACAAGGATAATAGAAGAGATAATTAGTGTGAAGGTAGGTCTTAATAACAAGGATAATAGAAGAGATAATAAGTGTGAAGGTAGGTCTTAATAACAAGGAGAGAAGAGATAATAAGTGTGAAGGTAGGTCTTAATAACAAGGATAATAGAAGAGATAATTAGTGTGAAGTAGGTCTTAATAACAAGGAGAGAAGAGATAATAAGTGTGAAGGTAGGTCTTAATAACAAGGAGAGAAGAGATAATAAGTGTGAAGGTAGGTCTTAATAACAAGGATAATAGAAGAGATAATAAGTGTGAAGGTAGGTCTTAATAACAAGGATAATAGAAGAGATAATAAGTGTGAAGGTAGGTCTTAATAACAAGGATAATAGAAGAGATAATAAGTATGAAGGTAGGTCTTAATAACAAGGATAATAGAAGAGATAATTAGTATGAAGGTAGGTCTTAATAACAAGGAGAGAAGAGATAATAAGTGTGAAGGTAGGTCTTAATAACAAGGATAATAGAAGAGATAATAAGTGTGAAGGTAGGTCTTAATAACAAGGATAATAGAAGAGATAATAAGTGTGAAGGTAGGTCTTAATAACAAGGATAATAGAAGAGATAATAAGTATGAAGGTAGGTCTTAATAACAAGGATAATAGAAGAGATAATAAGTATGAAGGTAGGTCTTAATAACAAGGAGAGAAGAGATAATAAGTGTGAAGGTAGGTCTTAATAACAAGGATAATAGAAGAGATAATAAGTGTGAAGGTAGGTCTTAATAACAAGGATAATAGAAGAGATAATAAGTGTGAAGGTAGGTCTTAATAACAAGGAGAGAAGAGATAATAAGTGTGAAGGTAGGTCTTAATAACAAGGATAATAGAAGAGATAATAAGTGTGAAGGTAGGTCTTAATAACAAGGATAATAGAAGAGATAATAAGTGTGAAGGTAGGTCTTAATAACAAGGATAATAGAAGAGATAATAAGTGTGAAGGTAGGTCTTAATAACAAGGATAATAGAAGAGATAATAAGTGTGAAGGTAGGTCTTAATAACAAGGATAATAGAAGAGATAATAAGTGTGAAGGTAGGTCTTAATAACAAGGATAATAGAAGAGATAATAAGTGTGAAGGTAGGTCTTAATAACAAGGATAATAGAAGAGATAATTAGTGTGAAGGTAGGTCTTAATAACAAGGAGAGAAGAGATAATAAGTGTGAAGGTAGGTCTTAATAACAAGGATAATAGAAGAGATAATAAGTGTGAAGGTAGGTCTTAATAACAAGGATAATAGAAGAGATAATTAGTGTGAAGGTAGGTCTTAATAACAAGGATAATAGAAGAGATAATTAGTGTGAAGGTAGGTCTTAATAACAAGGAGAGAAGAGATAATAAGTGTGAAGGTAGGTCTTAATAACAAGGATAATAGAAGAGATAATTAGTGTGAAGGTAGGTCTTAATAACAAGGATAATAGAAGAGATAATAAGTGTGAAGGTAGGTCTTAATAACAAGGATAATAGAAGAGATAATTAGTGTGAAGGTAGGTCTTAATAACAAGGATAATAGAAGAGATAATTAGTGTGAAGGTAGGTCTTAATAACAAGGAGAGAAGAGATAATAAGTGTGAAGGTAGGTCTTAATAACAAGGATAATAGAAGAGATAATAAGTGTGAAGGTAGGTCTTAATAACAAGGATAATAGAAGAGATAATTAGTGTGAAGGTAGGTCTTAATAACAAGGATAATAGAAGAGATAATTAGTGTGAAGGTAGGTCTTAATAACAAGGAGAGAAGAGATAATAAGTGTGAAGGTAGGTCTTAATAACAAGGATAATAGAAGAGATAATTAGTGTGAAGGTAGGTCTTAATAACAAGGATAATAGAAGAGATAATTAGTGTGAAGGTAGGTCTTAATAACAAGGATAATAGAAGAGATAATAAGTGTGAAGGTAGGTCTTAATAACAAGGAGAGAAGAGATAATTAGTGTGAAGGTAGGTCTTAATAACAAGGATAATAGAAGAGATAATAAGTGTGAAGGTAGGTCTTAATAACAAGGATAATAGAAGAGATAATAAGTGTGAAGGTAGGTCTTAATAACAAGGAGAGAAGAGATAATAAGTATGAAGGTAGGTCTTAATAACAAGGAGAGAAGAGATAATAAGTGTGAAGGTAGGTCTTAATAACAAGGAGAGAAGAGATAATAAGTGTGAAGGTAGGTCTTAATAACAAGGATAATAGAAGAGATAATAAGTGTGAAGGTAGGTCTTAATAACAAGGATAATAGAAGAAATAATAAGTGTGAAGGTAGGTCTTAATAACAAGGATAATAGAAGAAATAATAAGTGTGAAGGTAGGTCTTAATAACAAGGATAATAGAAGAAATAATAAGTGTGAAGGTAGGTCTTAATAACAAGGATAATAGAAGAGATAATAAGTGTGAAGGTAGGTCTTAATAACAAGGATAATAGAAGAGATAATAAGTGTGAAGGTAGGTCTTAATAACAAGGAGAGAAGAGATAATAAGTGTGAAGGTAGGTCTTAATAACAAGGATAATAGAAGAGATAATAAGTGTGAAGGTAGGTCTTAATAACAAGGATAATAGAAGAGATAATAAATGTGAAGGTAGGTCTTAATAACAAGGATAATAGAAGAGATAATAAGTGTGAAGGTAGGTCTTAATAACAAGGATAATAGAAGAGATAATAAGTGTGAAGGTAGGTCTTAATAACAAGGAGAGAAGAGATAATAAGTGTGAAGGTAGGTCTTAATAACAAGGATAATAGAAGAGATAATAAGTGTGAAGGTAGGTCTTAATAACAAGGATAATAGAAGAGATAATAAGTGTGAAGGTAGGTTTTAATAACAAGGAGAGAAGAGATAATAAGTGTGAAGGTAGGTCTTAATAACAAGGATAATAGAAGAGATAATTAGTGTGAAGGTAGGTCTTAATAACAAGGATAATAGAAGAGATAATAAGTGTGAAGGTAGGTCTTAATAACAAGGATAATAGAAGAGATAATAAGTGTGAAGGTAGGTCTTATAACAAGGATAATAGAAGAGATAATTAGTGTGAAGGTAGGTCTTAATAACAAGGATAATAGAAGAGATAATAAGTGTGAAGGTAGGTCTTAATAACAAGGATAATAGAAGAGATAATAAGTGTGAAGGTAGGTCTTAATAACAAGGAGAGAAGAGATAATAAGTGTGAAGGTAGGTCTTAATAACAAGGATAATAGAAGAGATAATAAGTGTGAAGGTAGGTCTTAATAACAAGGATAATAGAAGAGATAATAAGTGTGAAGGTAGGTCTTAATAACAAGGAGAGAAGAGATAATAAGTGTGAAGGTAGGTCTTAATAACAAGGATAATAGAAGAGATAATAAGTGTGAAGGTAGGTCTTAATAACAAGGATAATAGAAGAGATAATAAGTGTGAAGGTAGGTCTTAATAACAAGGAGAGAAGAGATAATAAGTGTGAAGGTAGGTCTTAATAACAAGGATAATAGAAGAGATAATAAGTGTGAAGGTAGGTCTTAATAACAAGGATAATAGAAGAGATAATAAGTGTGAAGGTAGGTCTTAATAACAAGGAGAGTAGAGATAATTAGTGTGAAGGTAGGTCTTAATAACAAGGATAATAGAAGAGATAATAAGTATGAAGGTAGGTCTTAATAACAAGGAGAGAAGAGATAATAAGTATGAAGGTAGGTCTTAATAACAAGGAGAGAAGAGATAATAAGTGTGAAGGTAGGTCTTAATAACAAGGATAATAGAAGAGATAATAAGTGTGAAGGTAGGTCTTAATAACAAGGATAATAGAAGAGATAATTAGTGTGAAGGTAGGTCTTAATAACAAGGATAATAGAAGAGATAATAAGTATGAAGGTAGGTCTTAATAACAAGGAGAGAAGAGATAATAAGTATGAAGGTAGGTCTTAATAACAAGGAGAGAAGAGATAATTAGTGTGAAGGTAGGTCTTAATAACAAGGATAATAGAAGAGATAATAAGTGTGAAGGTAGGTCTTAATAACAAGGATAATAGAAGAGATAATAAGTGTGAAGGTAGGTCTTAATAACAAGGATAATAGAAGAGATAATTAGTGTGAAGGTAGGTCTTAATAACAAGGATAATAGAAGAGATAATAAATGTGAAGGTAGGTCTTAATAACAAGGATAATAGAAGAGATAATTAGTGTGAAGGTAGGTCTTAATAACAGGAGAGAAGAGATAATTAGTGTGAAGGTAGGTCTTAATAACAAGGATAATAGAAGAGATAATTAGTGTGAAGGTAGGTCTTAATAACAAGGAGAGAAGAGATAATAAGTGTGAAGGTAGGTCTTAATAACAAGGATAATAGAAGAGATAATAAGTGTGAAGGTAGGTCTTAATAACAAGGATAATAGAAGAGATAATAAGTGTGAAGGTAGGTCTTAATAACAAGGATAATAGAAGAGATAATAAGTGTGAAGGTAGGTCTTAATAACAAGGAGAGAAGAGATAATAAGTATGAAGGTAGGTCTTAATAACAAGGAGAGAAGAGATAATAAGTGTGAAGGTAGGTCTTAATAACAAGGATAATAGAAGAG
Organism: Blennius ocellaris; assembly: GCF_963422515.1. Taxonomy (NCBI): domain Eukaryota; kingdom Metazoa; phylum Chordata; class Actinopteri; order Blenniiformes; family Blenniidae; genus Blennius; species Blennius ocellaris. Next base: position 1,604,395 of record NC_137662.1, on the reverse strand, counting down.
ATAATAAGTATGAAGGTAGGTCTTAATAACAAGGAGAGAAGAGATAATAAGTGTGAAGGTAGGTCTTAATAACAAGGATAATAGAAGAGATAATAAGTGTGAAGGTAGGTCTTAATAACAAGGATAATAGAAGAGATAATAGTGTGAAGGTAGGTCTTAATAACAAGGAGAGAAGAGATAATAAGTGTGAAGGTAGGTCTTAATAACAAGGATAATAGAAGAGATAATAAGTGTGAAGGTTAGGTCTTAATAACAAGGATAATAGAAGAGATAATAAGTATGAAGGTAGGTCTTAATAACAAGGATAATAGAAGAGATAATTAGTATGAAGGTAGGTCTTAATAACAAGGATAATAGAAGAGATAATAAGTGTGAGGGTAGGTCTTAATAACAAGGATAATAGAAGAGATAATAAGTGTGAAGGTAGGTCTTAATAACAAGGATAATAGAAGAGATAATAAGTGTGAAGGTAGGTCTTAATAACAAGGATAATAGAAGAGATAATAAGTGTGAAGGTAGGTCTTAATAACAAGGATAATAGAAGAGATAATTAGTGTGAAGGTAGGTCTTAATAACAAGGATAGGTAGGTCTTAATAACAAGGATAATAGAAGAGATAATAAGTGTGAAGGTAGGTCTTAATAACAAGGATAATAGAAGAGATAATTAGTGTGAAGGTAGGTCTTAATAACAAGGATATAGAAGAGATAATAAGTGTGAAGGTAGGTCTTAATAACAAGGATAATAGAAGAGATAATAAGTGTGAAGGTAGGTCTTAATAACAAGGATAATAGAAGAGATAATAAGTGTGAAGGTAGGTCTTAATAACAAGGATAATAGAAGAGATAATAAGTGTGAAGGTAGGTCTTAATAACAAGGAGAGAAGAGATAATAAGTGTGAAGGTAGGTCTTAATAACAAGGATAATAGAAGAGATAATAAGTGTGAAGGTAGGTCTTAATAACAAGGATAATAGAAGAGATAATAAGTGTGAAGGTAGGTCTTAATAACAAGGAGAGAAGAGATAATAAGTGTGAAGGTAGGTCTTAATAACAAGGAGAGAAGAGATAATAAGTGTGAAGGTAGGTCTTAATAACAAGGATAATAGAAGAGATAATAAGTGTGAAGGTAGGTCTTAATAACAAGGAGAGAAGAGATAATAAGTGTGAAGGTAGGTCTTAATAACAAGGATAATAGAAGAGATAATAAGTGTGAAGGTAGGTCTTAATAACAAGGATAATAGAAGAGATAATAAGTGTGAAGGTAGGTCTTAATAACAAGGAGAGAAGAGATAATAAGTGTGAAGGTAGGTCTTAATAACAAGGAGAGAAGAGATAATAAGTGTGAAGGTAGGTCTTAATAACAAGGATAATAGAAGAGATAATAAGTGTGAAGGTAGGTCTTAATAACAAGGATAATAGAAGAGATAATAAGTGTGAAGGTAGGTCTTAATAACAAGGATAATAGAAGAGATAATAAGTGTGAAGGTAGGTCTTAATAACAAGGATAATAGAAGAGATAATAAGTGTGAAGGTAGGTCTTAATAACAAGGATAATAGAAGAGATAATAAGTGTGAAGGTAGGTCTTAATAACAAGGATATAGAAGAGATAATAAGTATGAAGGTAGGTCTTAATAACAAGGATAATAGAAGAGATAATAAGTGTGAAGGTAGGTCTTAATAACAAGGAGAGAAGAGATAATAAGTGTGAAGGTAGGTCTTAATAACAAGGATATAGAAGAGATAATAAGTGTGAAGGTAGGTCTTAATAACAAGGATAATAGAAGAGATAATAAGTGTGAAGGTAGGTCTTAATAACAAGGATAATAGAAGAGATAATAAGTGTGAAGGTAGGTCTTAATAACAAGGAGAGAAGAGATAATAAGTAGTGAAGGTAGGTCTTAATAACAAGGAGAGAAGAGATAATAAGTGTGAAGGTAGGTCTTAATAACAAGGATAATAGAAGAGATAATAAGTGTGAAGGTAGGTCTTAATAACAAGGAGAAGAAGAGATAATAAGTGTGAAGGTAGGTCTTAATAACAAGGATAATAGAAGAGATAATAAGTGTGAAGGTAGGTCTTAATAACAAGGAGAGAAGAGATAATAAGTGTGAAGGTAGGTCTTAATAACAAGGATAATAGAAGAGATAATAAGTGTGAAGGTAGGTCTTAATAACAAGGAGAGAAGAGATAATAAGTGTGAAGGTAGGTCTTAATAACAAGGATAATAGAAGAGATAATAAGTGTGAAGGTAGTCTTAATAACAAGGAGAGAAGAGATAATAAGTAGTGAAGGTAGGTCTTAATAACAAGGATAATAGAAGAGATAATAAGTGTGAAGGTAGGTCTTAATAACAAGGATAATAGAAGAGATAATAAGTGTGAAGGTAGGTCTTAATAACAAGGAGAGAAGAGATAATAAGTGTGAAGGTAGGTCTTAATAACAAGGAAGAGAAGAGATAATAAGTGTGAAGGTAGGTCTTAATAACAAGGATAATAGAAGAGATAATTAGTGTGAAGGTAGGTCTTAATAACAAGGATAATAGAAGAGATAATAAGTGTGAAGGTAGGTCTTAATAACAAGGAGAGAAGAGATAATAAGTGTGAAGGTAGGTCTTAATAACAAGGAATAGAAGAGATAATAAGTGTGAAGGTAGGTCTTAATAACAAGGATAATAGAAGAGATAATAAGTGTGAAGGTAGGTCTTAATAACAAGGATAATAGAAGAGATAATAAGTGTGAAGGTAGGTCTTAATAACAAGGAATAGAAGAGATAATAAGTGTGAAGGTAGGTCTTAATAACAAGGAGAGAAGAGATAATAAGTGTGAAGGTAGGTCTTAATAACAAGGATAATAGAAGAGATAATAAGTGATGAAGGTAGGTCTTAATAACAAGGATAATAGAAGAGATAATTAGTGTGAAGGTAGGTCTTAATAACAAGGATAATAGAAGAGATAATAAGTGTGAAGGTAGGTCTTAATAACAAGGATAATAGAAGAGATAATAAGTGTGAAGGTAGGTCTTAATAACAAGGATATAGAAGAGATAATAAGTGTGAAGGTAGGTCTTAATAACAAGGATAATAGAAGAGATAATAAGTGTGAAGGTAGGTCTTAATAACAAGGATAATAGAAGAGATAATTAGTGTGAAGGTAGGTCTTAATAACAAGGATAATAGAAGAGATAATAAGTGTGAAGGTAGGTCTTAATAACAAGGATAATAGAAGAGATAATAAGTGTGAAGGTAGGTCTTAATAACAAGGATAATAGAAGAGATAATAAGTGTGAAGGTAGGTCTTAATAACAAGGATAATAGAAGAGATAATAAGTGTGAAGGTAGGTCTTAATAACAAGGATAATAGAAGAGATAATAAGTGTGAAGGTAGGTCTTAATAACAAGGATAATAGAAGAGATAATAAGTGTGAAGGTAGGTCTTAATAACAAGGATAATAGAAGAGATAATAAGTGTGAAGGTAGGTCTTAATAACAAGGAGAGAAGAGATAATAAGTGTGAAGGTAGGTCTTAATAACAAGGAGAGAAGAGATAATAAGTGTGAAGGTAGGTCTTAATAACAAGGATAATAGAAGAGATAATAAGTGTGAAGGTAGGTCTTAATAACAAGGATAATAGAAGAGATAATAAGTGTGAAGGTAGGTCTTAATAACAAGGAAGAGAAGAGATAATAAGTGTGAAGGTAGGTCTTAATAACAAGGAGAGAAGAGATAATAAGTGTGAAGGTAGGTCTTAATAACAAGGATAATAGAAGAGATAATAAGTGTGAAGGTAGGTCTTAATAACAAGGATATAGAAGAGATAATAAGTGTGAAGGTAGGTCTTAATAACAAGGAGAGAAGAGATAATAAGTGTGAAGGTAGGTCTTAATAACAAGGAAATAGAAGAGATAATAAGTGTGAAGGTAGGTCTTAATAACAAGGATAATAGAAGAGATAATAAGTGTGAAGGTAGGTCTTAATAACAAGGATAATAGAAGAGATAATCAAGTGTGAAGGTAGGTCTTAATAACAAGGAGAGAAGAGATAATAAGTGTGAAGGTAGGTCTTAATAACAAGGATAATAGAAGAGATAATAAGTGTGAAGGTAGGTCTTAATAACAAGGATAATAGAAGAGATAATAAGTGTGAAGGTAGGTCTTAATAACAAGGATAATAGAAGAGATAATAAGTGTGAAGGTAGGTCTTAATAACAAGGAGAGAAGAGATAATAAGTGTGAAGGTAGGTCTTAATAACAAGGATAATAGAAGAGATAATAAGTGTGAAGGTAGGTCTTAATAACAAGGATAATAGAAGAGATAATAAGTGTGAAGGTAGGTCTTAATAACAAGGATAATAGAAGAGATAATAAGTGTGAAGGTAGGTCTTAATAACAAGGATAATAGAAGAGATAATAAGTGTGAAGGTAGGTCTTAATAACAAGGATAATAGAAGAGATAATTAGTGTGAAGGTAGGTCTTAATAACAAGGAGAGAAGAGATAATAAGTGTGAAGGTAGGTCTTAATAACAAGGATAATAGAAGAGATAATAAGTGTGAAGGTAGGTCTTAATAACAAGGATAATAGAAGAGATAATAAGTGTGAAGGTAGGTCTTAATAACAAGGATAATAGAAGAGATAATAAGTGTGAAGGTAGGTCTTAATAACAAGGATAATAGAAGAGATAATAAGTGTGAAGGTAGGTCTTAATAACAAGGAGAGAAGAGATAATAAGTGTGAAGGTAGGTCTTAATAACAAGGATAATAGAAGAGATAATAAGTATGAAGGTAGGTCTTAATAACAAGGATAATAGAAGAGATAATAAGTATGAAGGTAGGTCTTAATAACAAGGATAATAGAAGAGATAATAAGTGTGAAGGTAGGTCTTAATAACAAGGATAATAGAAGAGATAATAAGTGTGAAGGTAGGTCTTAATAACAAGGATAATAGAAGAGATAATAAGTGTGAAGGTAGGTCTTAATAACAAGGATAATAGAAGAGATAATAAGTGTGAAGGTAGGTCTTAATAACAAGGATAATAGAAGAGATAATAAGTGTGAAGGTAGGTCTTAATAACAAGGATAATAGAAGAGATAATAAGTGTGAAGGTAGGTCTTAATAACAAGGAGAGAAGAGATAATAAGTATGAAGGTAGGTCTTAATAACAAGGATAATAGAAGAGATAATAAGTGTGAAGGTAGGTCTTAATAACAAGGATAATAGAAGAGATAATTAGTGTGAAGGTAGGTCTTAATAACAAGGAGAGAAGAGATAATAAGTGTGAAGGTAGGTCTTAATAACAAGGATAATAGATGAGATAATAAGTGTGAAGGTAGGTCTTAATAACAAGGAGAGAAGAGATAATTAGTGTGAAGGTAGGTCTTAATAACAAGGATAATAGAAGAGATAATTAGTATGAAGGTAGGTCTTAATAACAAGGATAATAGAAGAGATAATAAGTGTGAAGGTAGGTCTTAATAACAAGGAGAGAAGAGATAATAAGTGTGAAGGTAGGTCTTAATAACAAGGATAATAGAAGAGATAATTAGTATGAAGGTAGGTCTTAATAACAAGGATAATAGAAGAGATAATAAGTGTGAAGGTAGGTCTTAATAACAAGGAGAGAAGAGATAATAAGTGTGAAGGTAGGTCTTAATAACAAGGAGAGAAGAGATAATAAGTGTGAAGGTAGGTCTTAATAACAAGGATAATAGAAGAGATAATTAGTATGAAGGTAGGTCTTAATAACAAGGAGAGAAGAGATAATAAGTGTGAAGGTAGGTCTTAATAACAAGGATAATAGAAGAGATAATAAGTGTGAAGGTAGGTCTTAATAACAAGGATAATAGAAGAGATAATTAGTGTGAAGGTAGGTCTTAATAACAAGGAGAGAAGAGATAATAAGTGTGAAGGTAGGTCTTAATAACAAGGATAATAGAAGAGATAATTAGTGTGAAGGTAGGTCTTAATAACAAGGATAATAGAAGAGATAATAAGTGTGAAGGTAGGTCTTAATAACAAGGATAATAGAAGAGATAATTAGTATGAAGGTAGGTCTTAATAACAAGGATAATAGAAGAGATAATTAGTGTGAAGGTAGGTCTTAATAACAAGGATAATAGAAGAGATAATTAGTATGAAGGTAGGTCTTAATAACAAGGATAATAGAAGAGATAATTAGTATGAAGGTAGGTCTTAATAACAAGGAGAGAAGAGATAATAAGTATGAAGGTAGGTCTTAATAACAAGGATAATAGAAGAGATAATAAGTGTGAAGGTAGGTCTTTATAACAAGGATAATAGAAGAGATAATAAGTATGAAGGTAGGTCTTAATAACAAGGATAATAGAAGAGATAATAAGTGTGAAGGTAGGTCTTAATAACAAGGAGAGAAGAGATAATAAGTGTGAAGGTAGGTCTTAATAACAAGGATAATAGAAGAGATAATTAGTATGAAGGTAGGTCTTAATAACAAGGAGAGAAGAGATAATAAGTATGAAGGTAGGTCTTAATAACAAGGATAATAGAAGAGATAATAAGTGTGAAGGTAGGTCTTAATAACAAGGATAATAGAAGAGATAATAAGTGTGAAGGTAGGTCTTAATAACAAGGATAATAGAAGAGATAATAAGTGTGAAGGTAGGTCTTAATAACAAGGATAATAGAAGAGATAATAAGTATGAAGGTAGGTCTTAATAACAAGGAGAGAAGAGATAATAAGTATGAAGGTAGGTCTTAATAACAAGGAGAGAAGAGATAATAAGTGTGAAGGTAGGTCTTAATAACAAGGATAATAGAAGAGATAATAAGTGTGAAGGTACGTCTTAATAACAAGGATAATAGAAGAGATAATAAGTGTGAAGGTAGGTCTTAATAACAAGGAGAGAAGAGATAATAAGTGTGAAGGTAGGTCTTAATAACAAGGATAATAGAAGAGATAATAAGTATGAAGGTAGGTCTTAATAACAAGGAGAGAAGAGATAATAAGTGTGAAGGTAGGTCTTAATAACAAGGATAATAGAAGAGATAATAAGTGTGAAGGTAGGTCTTAATAACAAGGATAATAGAAGAGATAATTAGTGTGAAGGTAGGTCTTAATAACAAGGAGAGAAGAGATAATTAGTGTGAAGGTAGGTCTTAATAACAAGGATAATAGAAGAGATAATAAGTATGAAGGTAGGTCTTAATAACAAGGATAATAGAAGAGATAATTAGTGTGAAGGTAGGTCTTAATAACAAGGATAATAGAAGAGATAATTAGTGTGAAGGTAGGTCTTAATAACAAGGATAATAGAAGAGATAATTAGTGTGAAGGTAGGTCTTAATAACAAGGAGAGAAGAGATAATTAGTGTGAAGGTAGGTCTTAATAACAAGGATAATAGAAGAGATAATTAGTGTGAAGGTAGGTCTTAATAACAAGGAGAGAAGAGATAATAAGTATGAAGGTAGGTCTTAATAACAAGGATAATAGAAGAGATAATAAGTGTGAAGGTAGGTCTTAATAACAAGGAGAGAAGAGATAATAAGTATGAAGGTAGGTCTTAATAACAAGGATAATAGAAGAGATAATAAGTGTGAAGGTAGGTCTTAATAACAAGGATAATAGAAGAGATAATAAGTGTGAAGGTAGGTCTTAATAACAAGGATAATAGAAGAGATAATAAATGTGAAGGTAGGTCTTAATAACAAGGATAATAGAAGAGATAATAAGTGTGAAGGTAGGTCTTAATAACAAGGATAATAGAAGAGATAATAAATGTGAAGGTAGGTCTTAATAACAAGGATAATAGAAGAGATAATAAGTGTGAAGGTAGGTCTTAATAACAAGGATAATAGAAGAGATAATAAGTGTGAAGGTAGGTCTTAATAACAAGGAGAGAAGAGATAATAAGTATGAAGGTAGGTCTTAATAACAAGGATAATAGAAGAGATAATAAGTGTGAAGGTAGGTCTTAATAACAAGGAGAGAAGAGATAATAAGTGTGAAGGTAGGTCTTAATAACAAGGATAATAGAAGAGATAATTAGTGTGAAGGTAGGTCTTAATAACAAGGATAATAGAAGAGATAATAAGTGTGAAGGTAGGTCTTAATAACAAGGATAATAGAAGAGATAATTAGTGTGAAGGTAGGTCTTAATAACAAGGATAATAGAAGAGATAATAAGTGTGAAGGTAGGTCTTAATAACAAGGATAATAGAAGAGATAATAAATGTGAAGGTAGGTCTTAATAACAAGGATAATAGAAGAGATAATAAGTGTGAAGGTAGGTCTTAATAACAAGGATAATAGAAGAGATAATAAGTGTGAAGGTAGGTTTAATAACAAGGAGAGAAGAGATAATAAGTGTGAAGGTAGGTCTTAATAACAAGGATAATAGAAGAGATAATTAGTGTGAAGGTAGGTCTTAATAACAAGGATTATAGAAGAGATAATAAGTGTGAAGGTAGGTCTTAATAACAAGGATAATAGAAGAGATAATTAGTGTGAAGGTAGGTCTTAATAACAAGGATAATAGAAGAGATAATAAGTGTGAAGGTAGGTCTTAATAACAAGGAGAGAAGAGATAATAAGTGTGAAGGTAGGTCTTAATAACAAGGATAATAGAAGAGATAATAAGTATGAAGGTAGGTCTTAATAACAAGGATAATAGAAGAGATAATTAGTGTGAAGGTAGGTCTTAATAACAAGGATAATAGAAGAGATAATAAGTGTGAAGGTAGGTCTTAATAACAAGGAGAGAAGAGATAATAAGTGTGAAGGTAGGTCTTAATAACAAGGAGAGTAGAGATAATTAGTGTGAAGGTAGGTCTTAATAACAAGGATAATAGAAGAGATAATAAGTATGAAGGTAGGTCTTAATAACAAGGATAATAGAAGAGATAATAAGTGTGAAGGTAGGTCTTAATAACAAGGATAATAGAAGAGATAATAAGTGTGAAGGTAGGTCTTAATAACAAGGAGAGAAGAGATAATAAGTGTGAAGGTAGGTCATAATAACAAGGATAATAGAAGAGATAATAAGTGTGAAGGTAGGTCTTAATAACAAGGAGAGTAGAGATAATTAGTGTGAAGGTAGGTCTTAATAACAAGGATAATAGAAGAGATAATTAGTATGAAGGTAGGTCTTAATAACAAGGATAATAGAAGAGATAATTAGTATGAAGGTAGGTCTTAATAACAAGGAGAGAAGAGATAATAAGTGTGAAGGTAGGTCTTAATAACAAGGATAATAGAAGAGATAATAAGTGTGAAGGTAGGTCTTAATAACAAGGATAATAGAAGAGATAATTAGTGTGAAGGTAGGTCTTAATAACAAGGAGAGAAGAGATAATTAGTGTGAAGGTAGGTCTTAATAACAAGGATAATAGAAGAGATAATAAGTATGAAGGTAGGTCTTAATAACAAGGATAATAGAAGAGATAATTAGTGTGAAGGTAGGTCTTAATAACAAGGATAATAGAAGAGATAATTAGTGTGAAGGTAGGTCTTAATAACAAGGATAATAGAAGAGATAATTAGTGTGAAGGTAGGTCTTAATAACAAGGAGAGAAGAGATAATTAGTGTGAAGGTAGGTCTTAATAACAAGGATAATAGAAGAGATAATTAGTGTGAAGGTAGGTCTTAATAACAAGGAGAGAAGAGATAATAAGTATGAAGGTAGGTCTTAATAACAAGGATAATAGAAGAGATAATAAGTGTGAAGGTAGGTCTTAATAACAAGGAGAGAAGAGATAATAAGTATGAAGGTAGGTCTTAATAACAAGGATAATAGAAGAGATAATAAGTGTGAAGGTAGGTCTTAATAACAAGGATAATAGAAGAGATAATAAGTGTGAAGGTAGGTCTTAATAACAAGGATAATAGAAGAGATAATAAATGTGAAGGTAGGTCTTAATAACAAGGATAATAGAAGAGATAATAAGTGTGAAGGTAGGTCTTAATAACAAGGATAATAGAAGAGATAATAAATGTGAAGGTAGGTCTTAATAACAAGGATAATAGAAGAGATAATAAGTGTGAAGGTAGGTCTTAATAACAAGGATAATAGAAGAGATAATAAGTGTGAAGGTAGGTCTTAATAACAAGGAGAGAAGAGATAATAAGTATGAAGGTAGGTCTTAATAACAAGGATAATAGAAGAGATAATAAGTGTGAAGGTAGGTCTTAATAACAAGGAGAGAAGAGATAATAAGTGTGAAGGTAGGTCTTAATAACAAGGATAATAGAAGAGATAATTAGTGTGAAGGTAGGTCTTAATAACAAGGATAATAGAAGAGATAATAAGTGTGAAGGTAGGTCTTAATAACAAGGATAATAGAAGAGATAATTAGTGTGAAGGTAGGTCTTAATAACAAGGATAATAGAAGAGATAATAAGTGTGAAGGTAGGTCTTAATAACAAGGATAATAGAAGAGATAATAAGTGTGAAGGTAGGTCTTAATAACAAGGATAATAGAAGAGATAATAAGTGTGAAGGTAGGTCTTAATAACAAGGATAATAGAAGAGATAATAAGTGTGAAGGTAGGTTTAATAACAAGGAGAGAAGAGATAATAAGTGTGAAGGTAGGTCTTAATAACAAGGATAATAGAAGAGATAATTAGTGTGAAGGTAGGTCTTAATAACAAGGATTATAGAAGAGATAATAAGTGTGAAGGTAGGTCTTAATAACAAGGATAATAGAAGAGATAATTAGTGTGAAGGTAGGTCTTAATAACAAGGATAATAGAAGAGATAATAAGTGTGAAGGTAGGTCTTAATAACAAGGAGAGAAGAGATAATAAGTGTGAAGGTAGGTCTTAATAACAAGGATAATAGAAGAGATAATAAGTATGAAGGTAGGTCTTAATAACAAGGATAATAGAAGAGATAATTAGTGTGAAGGTAGGTCTTAATAACAAGGATAATAGAAGAGATAATAAGTGTGAAGGTAGGTCTTAATAACAAGGAGAGAAGAGATAATAAGTGTGAAGGTAGGTCTTAATAACAAGGAGAGTAGAGATAATTAGTGTGAAGGTAGGTCTTAATAACAAGGATAATAGAAGAGATAATAAGTATGAAGGTAGGTCTTAATAACAAGGATAATAGAAGAGATAATAAGTGTGAAGGTAGGTCTTAATAACAAGGATAATAGAAGAGATAATAAGTGTGAAGGTAGGTCTTAATAACAAGGAGAGAAGAGATAATAAGTGTGAAGGTAGGTCATAATAACAAGGATAATAGAAGAGATAATAAGTGTGAAGGTAGGTCTTAATAACAAGGAGAGTAGAGATAATTAGTGTGAAGGTAGGTCTTAATAACAAGGATAATAGAAGAGATAATAAGTGTGAAGGTAGGTCATAATAACAAGGATAATAGAAGAGATAATAAGTATGAAGGTAGGTCTTAATAACAAGGAGAAGAAGAGATAATAAGTGTGAAGGTAGGTCTTAATAACAAGGATAATAGAAGAGATAATTAGTGTGAAGGTAGGTCTTCATAACAAGGATAATAGAAGAGATAATAAGTATGAAGGTAGGTCTTAATAACAAGGATAATAGAAGAGATAATAAATGTGAAGGTAGGTCTTAATAACAAGGATAATAGAAGAGATAATTAGTGTGAAGGTAGGTCTTAATAACAAGGATAATAGAAGAGATAATTAGTGTGAAGGTAGGTCTTAATAACAAGGATAATAGAAGAGATAATAAATGTGAAGGTAGGTCTTAATAACAAGGAGAGAAGAGATAATAAGTGTGAAGGTAGGTCTTAATAACAAGGATAATAGAAGAGATAATAAGTATGAAGGTAGGTCTTAATAACAAGGATAATAGAAGAGATAATTAGTGTGAAGGTAGGTCTTAATAACAAGGATAATAGAAGAGATAATAAGTGTGAAGGTAGGTCTTAATAACAAGGATAATAGAAGAGATAATAAGTGTGAAGGTAGGTCTTAATAACAAGGATAATAGAAGAGATAATAAGTGTGAAGGTAGGTCTTAATAACAAGGATAATAGAAGAGATAATAAGTGTGAAGGTAGGTCTTAATAACAAGGAGAGAAGAGATAATAAGTATGAAGGTAGGTCTTAATAACAAGGATAATAGAAGAGATAATAAGTGTGAAGGTAGGTCTTAATAACAAGGATAATAGAAGAGATAATAAGTGTGAAGGTAGGTCTTAATAACAAGGAGAGAAGAGATAATAAGTGTGAAGGTAGGTCTTAATAACAAGGATAATAGAAGAGATAATAAGTGTGAAGGTAGGTCTTAATAACAAGGATAATAGAAGAAATAATAAGTGTGAAGGTAGGTCTTAATAACAAGGATAATAGAAGAGATAATAAGTGTGAAGGTAGGTCTTAATAACAAGGAGAGAAGAGATAATAAGTGTGAAGGTAGGTCTTAATAACAAGGATAATAGAAGAGATAATAAGTGTGAAGGTAGGTCTTAATAACAAGGAGAGAAGAGATAATAAGTGTGAAGGTAGGTCTTAATAACAAGGAGAGAAGAGATAATAAGTGTGAAGGTAGGTCTTAATAACAAGGATAATAGAAGAGATAATAAGTATGAAGGTAGGTCTTAATAACAAGGATAATAGAAGAGATAATAAGTGTGAAGGTAGGTCTTAATAACAAGGAGAGAAGAGATAATAAGTGTGAAGGTAGGTCTTAATAACAAGGATAATAGAAGAGATAATAAGTATGAAGGTAGGTCTTAATAACAAGGATAATAGAAGAGATAATTAGTATGAAGGTAGGTCTTAATAACAAGGAGAGAAGAGATAATAAGTGTGAAGGTAGGTCTTAATAACAAGGATAGAAGAGATAATAAGTATGAAGGTAGGTCTTAATAACAAGGATAATAGAAGAGATAATAAGTGTGAAGGTAGGTCTTAATAACAAGGATAATAGAAGAGATAATAAGTGTGAAGGTAGGTCTTAATAACAAGGATAATAGAAGAGATAATAAGTGTGAAGGTAGGTCTTAATAACAAGGAGAGAAGAGATAATTAGTATGAAGGTAGGTCTTAATAACAAGGAGAGAAGAGATAATAAGTGTGAAGGTAGGTCTTAATAACAAGGATAATAGAAGAGATAATAAGTGTGAAGGTAGGTCTTAATAACAAGGATAATAGAAGAAATAATAAGTGTGAAGGTAGGTCTTAATAACAAGGAGAGAAGAGATAATAAGTGTGAAGGTAGGTCTTAATAACAAGGATAATAGAAGAGATAATTAGTTAGGTCTTAATAACAAGGAGAGAAGAGATAATAAGTGTGAAGGTAGG
>NC_137662.1:1472431-1590932 GCF_963422515.1 Blennius ocellaris | reverse complement strand
AAGGAGAGAAGAGATAATAAGTGTGAAGGTAGGTCTTAATAACAAGGATAATAGAAGAGATAATAAGTGTGAAGGTAGGTCTTAATAACAAGGATAATAGAAGAGATAATAAGTGTGAAGGTAGGTCTTAATAACAAGGATAATAGAAGAGATAATAAGTGTGAAGGTAGGTCTTAATAACAAGGATATAGAAGAGATAATAAGTATGAAGGTAGGTCTTAATAACAAGGAGAGAAGAGATAATAAGTGTGAAGGTAGGTCTTAATAACAAGGATAATAGAAGAGATAATTAAGTGTGAAGGTAGGTCTTAATAACAAGGATAATAGAAGAGATAATAAGTGTGAAGGTAGGTCTTAATAACAAGGATAGAAGAGATAATAAGTGTGAAGGTAGGTCTTAATAACAAGGATAATAGAAGAGATAATAAGTGTGAAGGTAGGTCTTAATAACAAGGATAATAGAAGAGATAATAAGTGTGAAGGTAGGTCTTAATAACAAGGATAATAGAAGAGATAATAAGTGTGAAGGTAGGTCTTAATAACAAGGATAATAGAAGAGATAATAAGTGTGAAGGTAGGTCTTAATAACAAGGATAATAGAAGAGATAATAAGTGTGAAGGTAGGTCTTAATAACAAGGATAATAGAAGAGATAATAAGTGTGAAGGTAGGTCTTAATAACAAGGAGAAGAAGAGATAATAAGTATGAAGGTAGGTCTTAATAACAAGGAGAGAAGAGATAATAAGTGTGAAGGTAGGTCTTAATAACAAGGATAATAGAAGAGATAATAAGTGTGAAGGTAGGTCTTAATAACAAGGAATAGAAGAGATAATAAGTGTGAAGGTAGGTCTTAATAACAAGGATATAGAAGAGATAATAAGTGTGAAGGTAGGTCTTAATAACAAGGATAATAGAAGAGATAATAAGTGTGAAGGTAGGTCTTAATAACAAGGATAATAGAAGAGATAATAAGTGTGAAGGTAGGTCTTAATAACAAGGATAATAGAAGAGATAATAAGTGTGAAGGTAGGTCTTAATAACAAGGATAATAGAAGAGATAATTAGTGTGAAGGTAGGTCTTAATAACAAGGATAATAGAAGAGATAATAAGTGTGAAGGTAGGTCTTAATAACAAGGAGAGAAGAGATAATAAGTGTGAAGGTAGGTCTTAATAACAAGGATAATAGAAGAGATAATAAGTGTGAAGGTAGGTCTTAATAACAAGGATAATAGAAGAGATAATAAGTGTGAAGGTAGGTCTTAATAACAAGGAATAGAAGAGATAATAAGTGTGAAGGTAGGTCTTAATAACAAGGATAGAAGAGATAATAAGTGTGAAGGTAGGTCTTAATAACAAGGAAGAGAAGAGATAATAAGTGTGAAGGTAGGTCTTAATAACAAGGATAATAGAAGAGATAATAAGTGTGAAGGTAGGTCTTAATAACAAGGATAATAGAAGAGATAATAAGTGTGAAGGTAGGTCTTAATAAACAAGGATAATAGAAGAGATAATAAGTGTGAAGGTAGGTCTTAATAACAAGGATAATAGAAGAGATAATAAGTGTGAAGGTAGGTCTTAATAACAAGGAGAAGAAGAGATAATAAGTGTGAAGGTAGGTCTTAATAACAAGGAGAGAAGAGATAATAAGTGTGAAGGTAGGTCTTAATAACAAGGAGAGAAGAGATAATAAGTGTGAAGGTAGGTCTTAATAACAAGGAGAAGAAGAGATAATAAGTGTGAAGGTAGGTCTTAATAACAAGGATAATAGAAGAGATAATAAGTGTGAAGGTAGGTCTTAATAACAAGGATAATAGAAGAGATAATAAGTGTGAAGGTAGGTCTTAATAACAAGGATATAGAAGAGATAATAAGTGTGAAGGTAGGTCTTAATAACAAGGATAATAGAAGAGATAATAAGTGTGAAGGTAGGTCTTAATAACAAGGATAATAGAAGAGATAATAAGTGTGAAGGTAGGTCTTAATAACAAGGATAATAGAAGAGATAATAAGTGTGAAGGTAGGTCTTAATAACAAGGATATAGAAGAGATAATAAGTGTGAAGGTAGGTCTTAATAACAAGGATAATAGAAGAGATAATAAGTGTGAAGGTAGGTCTTAATAACAAGGATAATAGAAGAGATAATAAGTGTGAAGGTAGGTCTTAATAACAAGGATAATAGAAGAGATAATAAGTGTGAAGGTAGGTCTTAATAACAAGGATAATAGAAGAGATAATAAGTGTGAAGGTAGGTCTTAATAACAAGGAGAAGAAGAGATAATAAGTGTGAAGGTAGGTCTTAATAACAAGGATAAGAAGAGATAATAAGTGTGAAGGTAGGTCTTAATAACAAGGAAAGAGAAGAGATAATTAGTGTGAAGGTAGGTCTTAATAACAAGGAGAGAAGAGATAATAAGTGTGAAGGTAGGTCTTAATAACAAGGAAGAGAAGAGATAATAAGTGTGAAGGTAGGTCTTAATAACAAGGAGAGAAGAGATAATAAGTGTGAAGGTAGGTCTTAATAACAAGGATAATAGAAGAGATAATAAGTGTGAAGGTAGGTCTTAATAACAAGGATAATAGAAGAGATAATAAGTGTGAAGGTAGGTCTTAATAACAAGGATAATAGAAGAGATAATAAGTGTGAAGGTAGGTCTTAATAACAAGGATAATAGAAGAGATAATAAGTGTGAAGGTAGGTCTTAATAACAAGGATAATAGAAGAGATAATAAGTGTGAAGGTAGGTCTTAATAACAAGGAAGAGAAGAGATAATAAGTGTGAAGGTAGGTCTTAATAACAAGGAAGAGAAGAGATAATAAGTGTGAAGGTAGGTCTTAATAACAAGGATAATAGAAGAGATAATAAGTGTGAAGGTAGGTCTTAATAACAAGGATAAAGAAGAGATAATAAGTGTGAAGGTAGGTCTTAATAACAAGGATAATAGAAGAGATAATAAGTGTGAAGGTAGGTCTTAATAACAAGGATAATAGAAGAGATAATAAGTGTGAAGGTAGGTCTTAATAACAAGGATAATAGAAGAGATAATAAGTGTGAAGGTAGGTCTTAATAACAAGGATAATAGAAGAGATAATAAGTATGAAGGTAGGTCTTAAGAAAGTGTGAAGGTAGGTCTTAATAACAAGGAGAGAAGAGATAATAAGTGTGAAGGTAGGTCTTAATAACAAGGATAGAGAAGAGATAATAAGTGTGAAGGTAGGTCTTAATAACAAGGATAATAGAAGAGATAATAAGTGTGAAGGTAGGTCTTAATAACAAGGAGAGAAGAGATAATAAGTGTGAAGGTAGGTCTTAATAACAAGGATAATAGAAGAGATAATAAGTGTGAAGGTAGGTCTTAATAACAAGGAGAGAAGAGATAATAAGTATGAAGGTAGGTCTTAATAACAAGGAGAGAAGAGATAATAAGTGTGAAGGTAGGTCTTAATAACAAGGATAATAGAAGAGATAATAAGTGTGAAGGTAGGTCTTAATAACAAGGAGAGAAGAGATAATAAGTGTGAAGGTAGGTCTTAATAACAAGGATAATAGAAGAGATAATAAGTGTGAAGGTAGGTCTTAATAACAAGGATAATAGAAGAGATAATAAGTGTGAAGGTAGGTCTTAATAACAAGGATAATAGAAGAGATAATAAGTGTGAAGGTAGGTCTTAATAACAAGGATAATAGAAGAGATAATAAGTGTGAAGGTAGGTCTTAATAACAAGGAGAGAAGAGATAATAAGTGTGAAGGTAGGTCTTAATAACAAGGATAATAGAAGAGATAATAAGTGTGAAGGTAGGTCTTAATAACAAGGATAATAGAAGAGATAATAAGTGTGAAGGTAGGTCTTAATAACAAGGATAATAGAAGAGATAATAAGTGTGAAGGTAGGTCTTAATAACAAGGATAATAGAAGAGATAATAAGTGTGAAGGTAGGTCTTAATAACAAGGATAATAGAAGAGATAATAAGTGTGAAGGTAGGTCTTAATAACAAGGAGAGAAGAGATAATAAGTGTGAAGGTAGGTCTTAATAACAAGGATAATAGAAGAGATAATAAGTGTGAAGGTAGGTCTTAATAACAAGGATAATAGAAGAGATAATAAGTGTGAAGGTAGGTCTTAATAACAAGGATAATAGAAGAGATAATAAGTGTGAAGGTAGGTCTTAATAACAAGGATAATAGAAGAGATAATTAGTATGAAGGTAGGTCTTAATAACAAGGATAATAGAAGAGATAATAAGTGTGAAGGTAGGTCTTAATAACAAGGAGAGAAGAGATAATAAGTGTGAAGGTAGGTCTTAATAACAAGGATAATAGAAGAGATAATTAGTGTGAAGGTAGGTCTTAATAACAAGGATAATAGAAGAGATAATAAGTGTGAAGGTAGGTCTTAATAACAAGGATAATAGAAGAGATAATTAGTGTGAAGGTAGGTCTTAATAACAAGGAGAGAAGAGATAATAAGTGTGAAGGTAGGTCTTAATAACAAGGATAATAGAAGAGATAATAAGTGTGAAGGTAGGTCTTAATAACAAGGATAATAGAAGAGATAATAAGTGTGAAGGTAGGTCTTAATAACAAGGATAATAGAAGAGATAATTAGTATGAAGGTAGGTCTTAATAACAAGGATAATAGAAGAGATAATAAGTGTGAAGGTAGGTCTTAATAACAAGGAGAGAAGAGATAATAAGTGTGAAGTAGGTCTTAATAACAAGGATAATAGAAGAGATAATTAGTGTGAAGGTAGGTCTTAATAACAAGGATAATAGAAGAGATAATAAGTGTGAAGGTAGGTCTTAATAACAAGGATAATAGAAGAGATAATAAGTGTGAAGGTAGGTCTTAATAACAAGGATAATAGAAGAGATAATAAGTGTGAAGGTAGGTCTTAATAACAAGGATAGAAGAGATAATTAGTGTGAAGGTAGGTCTTAATAACAAGGATAATAGAAGAGATAATAAGTGTGAAGGTAGGTCTTAATAACAAGGAGAGAAGAGATAATAAGTGTGAAGGTAGGTCTTAATAACAAGGAATAGAAGAGATAATAAGTGTGAAGGTAGGTCTTAATAACAAGGATAATAGAAGAGATAATAAGTGTGAAGGTAGGTCTTAATAACAAGGATAATAGAAGAGATAATTAGTGTGAAGGTAGGTCTTAATAACAAGGATAATAGAAGAGATAATAAGTGTGAAGGTAGGTCTTAATAACAAGGATATAGAAGAGATAATTAGTATGAAGGTAGGTCTTAATAACAAGGATAATAGAAGAGATAATAAGTGTGAAGGTAGGTCTTAATAACAAGGAGAGAAGAGATAATAAGTGTGAAGGTAGGTCTTAATAACAAGGATAATAGAAGAGATAATAAGTGTGAAGGTAGGTCTTAATAACAAGGATAATAGAAGAGATAATAAGTGTGAAGGTAGGTCTTAATAACAAGGATAATAGAAGAGATAATTAGTGTGAAGGTAGGTCTTAATAACAAGGATAATAGAAGAGATAATAAGTGTGAAGGTAGGTCTTAATAACAAGGATAATAGAAGAGATAATAAGTGTGAAGGTAGGTCTTAATAACAAGGAGAGAAGAGATAATAAGTGTGAAGGTAGGTCTTAATAACAAGGATAATAGAAGAGATAATAAGTGTGAAGGTAGGTCTTAATAACAAGGATAATAGAAGAGATAATAAGTGTGAAGGTAGGTCTTAATAACAAGGATAATAGAAGAGATAATAAGTGTGAAGGTAGGTCTTAATAACAAGGATAATAGAAGAGATAATTAGTATGAAGGTAGGTCTTAATAACAAGGATAATAGAAGAGATAATAGTGTGAAGGTAGGTCTTAATAACAAGGATAATAGAAGAGATAATAAGTATGAAGGTAGGTCTTAATAACAAGGATATAGAAGAGATAATAAGTGTGAAGGTAGGTCTTAATAACAAGGAGAGAAGAGATAATAAGTGTGAAGGTAGGTCTTAATAACAAGGATAATAGAAGAGATAATAAGTGTGAAGGTAGGTCTTAATAACAAGGAGAGAAGAGATAATAAGTAGTGAAGGTAGGTCTTAATAACAAGGAAGAGAAGAGATAATAAGTGTGAAGGTAGGTCTTAATAACAAGGATAATAGAAGAGATAATAAGTGTGAAGGTAGGTCTTAATAACAAGGAGAGAAGAGATAATAAGTGTGAAGGTAGGTCTTAATAACAAGGATAATAGAAGAGATAATAAGTGTGAAGGTAGGTCTTAATAACAAGGATAATAGAAGAGATAATAAGTGTGAAGGTAGGTCTTAATAACAAGGATAATAGAAGAGATAATAAGTGTGAAGGTAGGTCTTAATAACAAGGAGAGAAGAGATAATAAGTGTGAAGGTAGGTCTTAATAACAAGGAGAGAAGAGATAATAAGTGTGAAGGTAGGTCTTAATAACAAGGATAATAGAAGAGATAATAAGTGTGAAGGTAGGTCTTAATAACAAGGATAATAGAAGAGATAATAAGTGTGAAGGTAGGTCTTAATAACAAGGATAATAGAAGAGATAATAAGTGTGAAGGTAGGTCTTAATAACAAGGAGAGAAGAGATAATAAGTAGTGAAGGTAGGTCTTAATAACAAGGATAATAGAAGAGATAATAAGTGTGAAGGTAGGTCTTAATAACAAGGATAATAGAAGAGATAATAAGTGTGAAGGTAGGTCTTAATAACAAGGATAATAGAAGAGATAATAAGTGTGAAGGTAGGTCTTAATAACAAGGATAATAGAAGAGATAATAAGTGTGAAGGTAGGTCTTAATAACAAGGATAATAGAAGAGATAATTAGTGTGAAGGTAGGTCTTAATAACAAGGAGAGAAGAGATAATAAGTGTGAAGGTAGGTCTTAATAACAAGGATAATAGAAGAGATAATAAGTGTGTTAGTGTGAAGGTAGGTCTTAATAACAAGGATAATAGAAGAGATAATAAGTGTGAAGGTAGGTCTTAATAACAAGGATAATAGAAGAGATAATAAATGTGAAGGTAGGTCTTAATAACAAGGATAATAGAAGAGATAATTAGTATGAAGGTAGGTCTTAATAACAAGGATAATAGAAGAGATAATAAGTGTGAAGGTAGGTCTTAATAACAAGGAGAGAAGAGATAATAAGTGTGAAGGTAGGTCTTAATAACAAGGATAATAGAAGAGATAATTAGTGTGAAGGTAGGTCTTAATAACAAGGATAATAGAAGAGATAATAAGTGTGAAGGTAGGTCTTAATAACAAGGATAATAGAAGAGATAATAAGTGTGAAGGTAGGTCTTAATAACAAGGAGAGAAGAGATAATAAGTGTGAAGGTAGGTCTTAATAACAAGGATAATAGAAGAGATAATAAGTGTGAAGGTAGGTCTTAATAACAAGGATAATAGAAGAGATAATAAAGTGTGAAGGTAGGTCTTAATAACAAGGATAATAGAAGAGATAATTAGTATGAAGGTAGGTCTTAATAACAAGGATAATAGAAGAGATAATAAGTGTGAAGGTAGGTCTTAATAACAAGGAGAGAAGAGATAATAAGTGTGAAGGTAGGTCTTAATAACAAGGATAATAGAAGAGATAATTAGTGTGAAGGTAGGTCTTAATAACAAGGATAATAGAAGAGATAATAAGTGTGAAGGTAGGTCTTAATAACAAGGATAATAGAAGAGATAATAAGTGTGAAGGTAGGTCTTAATAACAAGGATAATAGAAGAGATAATAAGTGTGAAGGTAGGTCTTAATAACAAGGATAATAGAAGAGATAATTAGTGTGAAGGTAGGTCTTAATAACAAGGATAATAGAAGAGATAATAAGTGTGAAGGTAGGTCTTAATAACAAGGATAATAGAAGAGATAATTAGTGTGAAGGTAGGTCTTAATAACAAGGAGAGAAGAGATAATAAGTGTGAAGGTAGGTCTTAATAACAAGGATAATAGAAGAGATAATAAGTGTGAAGGTAGGTCTTAATAACAAGGATAATAGAAGAGATAATTAGTGTGAAGGTAGGTCTTAATAACAAGGATAATAGAAGAGATAATAAGTGTGAAGGTAGGTCTTAATAACAAGGATAATAGAAGAGATAATTAGTGTGAAGGTAGGTCTTAATAACAAGGATAATAGAAGAGATAATAAGTGTGAAGGTAGGTCTTAATAACAAGGATAATAGAAGAGATAATAAGTGTGAAGGTAGGTCTTAATAACAAGGAGAGAAGAGATAATAAGTGTGAAGGTAGGTCTTAATAACAAGGATAATAGAAGAGATAATAAGTGTGAAGGTAGGTCTTAATAACAAGGATAATAGAAGAGATAATAAGTGTGAAGGTAGGTCTTAATAACAAGGATAATAGAAGAGATAATAAGTGTGAAGGTAGGTCTTAATAACAAGGATAATAGAAGAGATAATTAGTATGAAGGTAGGTCTTAATAACAAGGATAATAGAAGAGATAATTAGTGTGAAGGTAGGTCTTAATAACAAGGATAATAGAAGAGATAATAAGTATGAAGGTAGGTCTTAATAACAAGGATAATAGAAGAGATAATTAGTGTGAAGGTAGGTCTTAATAACAAGGATAATAGAAGAGATAATAAGTATGAAGGTAGGTCTTAATAACAAGGATAGTAGAAGAGATAATTAGTGTGAAGGTAGGTCTTAATAACAAGGAGAGAAGAGATAATAAGTGTGAAGGTAGGTCTTAATAACAAGGATAATAGAAGAGATAATAAGTGTGAAGGTAGGTCTTAATAACAAGGAGAGAAGAGATAATAAGTGTGAAGGTAGGTCTTAATAACAAGGATAATAGAAGAGATAATAAGTGTGAAGGTAGGTCTTAATAACAAGGATAATAGAAGAGATAATTAGTGTGAAGGTAGGTCTTAATAACAAGGATAATAGAAGAGATAATAAATGTGAAGGTAGGTCTTAATAACAAGGATAGTAGAAGAGATAATTAGTGTGAAGGTAGGTCTTAATAACAAGGAGAGAAGAGATAATAAGTGTGAAGGTAGGTCTTAATAACAAGGATAATAGAAGAGATAATTAGTGTGAAGGTAGGTCTTAATAACAAGGAGAGAAGAGATAATAAGTGTGAAGGTAGGTCTTAATAACAAGGAGAGAAGAGATAATAAGTGTGAAGGTAGGTCTTAATAACAAGGATAATAGAAGAGATAATAAGTGTGAAGGTAGGTCTTAATAACAAGGAGAGAAGAGATAATAAGTGTGAAGGTAGGTCTTAATAACAAGGATAATAGAAGAGATAATAAGTGTGAAGGTAGGTCTTAATAACAAGGAGAGAAGAGATAATAAGTGTGAAGGTAGGTCTTAATAACAAGGATAATAGAAGAGATAATAAGTGTGAAGGTAGGTCTTAATAACAAGGATAATAGAAGAGATAATAAGTGTGAAGGTAGGTCTTAATAACAAGGAGAGAAGAGATAATAAGTGTGAAGGTAGGTCTTAATAACAAGGATAATAGAAGAGATAATTAGTGTAAAGGTAGGTCTTAATAACAAGGATAATAGAAGAGATAATAAGTGTGAAGGTAGGTCTTAATAACAAGGATAATAGAAGAGATAATAAGTGTGAAGGTAGGTCTTAATAACAAGGATAATAGAAGAGATAATAAGTGTGAAGGTAGGTCTTAATAACAAGGAGAGAAGAGATAATAAGTGTGAAGGTAGGTCTTAATAACAAGGATAATAGAAGAGATAATTAGTGTGAAGGTAGGTCTTAATAACAAGGAGAGAAGAGATAATAAGTATGAAGGTAGGTCTTAATAACAAGGATAATAGAAGAGATAATAAGTATGAAGGTAGGTCTTAATAACAAGGATAATAGAAGAGATAATAAGTGTGAAGGTAGGTCTTAATAACAAGGATAATAGAAGAGATAATAAGTGTGAAGGTAGGTCTTAATAACAAGGATAATAGAAGAGATAATAAGTATGAAGGTAGGTCTTAATAACAAGGATAATAGAAGAGATAATAAGTGTGAAGGTAGGTCTTAATAACAAGGAGAGAAGAGATAATAAGTGTGAAGGTAGGTCTTAATAACAAGGATAATAGAAGAGATAATAAGTGTGAAGGTAGGTCTTAATAACAAGGATAATAGAAGAGATAATAAGTGTGAAGGTAGGTCTTAATAACAAGGATAATAGAAGAGATAATAAGTGTGAAGGTAGGTCTTAATAACAAGGATAATAGAAGAGATAATAAGTGTGAAGGTAGGTCTTAATAACAAGGATAATAGAAGAGATAATTAGTGTGAAGGTAGGTCTTAATAACAAGGAGAGAAGAGATAATAAGTGTGAAGGTAGGTCTTAATAACAAGGATAATAGAAGAGATAATAAGTGTGAAGGTAGGTCTTAATAACAAGGAGAGAAGAGATAATAAGTGTGAAGGTAGGTCTTAATAACAAGGATAATAGAAGAGATAATAAGTGTGAAGGTAGGTCTTAATAACAAGGAGAGAAGAGATAATAAGTATGAAGGTAGGTCTTAATAACAAGGAGAGAAGAGATAATAAGTGTGAAGGTAGGTCTTAATAACAAGGATAATAGAAGAGATAATAAGTGTGAAGGTAGGTCTTAATAACAAGGAGAGAAGAGATAATAAGTGTGAAGGTAGGTCTTAATAACAAGGATAATAGAAGAGATAATAAGTGTGAAGGTAGGTCTTAATAACAAGGATAATAGAAGAGATAATTAGTGTGAAGGTAGGTCTTAATAACAAGGATAATAGAAGAGATAATAAGTGTGAAGGTAGGTCTTAATAACAAGGATAGTAGAAGAGATAATAAGTGTGAAGGTAGGTCTTAATAACAAGGAGAGAAGAGATAATAAGTGTGAAGGTAGGTCTTAATAACAAGGATAATAGAAGAGATAATAAGTGTGAAGGTAGGTCTTAATAACAAGGATAATAGAAGAGATAATAAGTGTGAAGGTAGGTCTTAATAACAAGGATAGTAGAAGAGACAATAAGTGTGAAGGTAGGTCTTAATAACAAGGAGAGAAGAGATAATAAGTGTGAAGGTAGGTCTTAATAACAAGGATAATAGAAGAGATAATAAGTGTGAAGGTAGGTCTAATAACAAGGATAATAGAAGAGATAATAAGTGTGAAGGTAGGTCTTAATAACAAGGAGAGAAGAGATAATAAGTATGAAGGTAGGTCTTAATAACAAGGAGAGAAGAGATAATAAGTGTGAAGGTAGGTCTTAATAACAAGGATAATAGAGAGATAATTAAGTGTGAAGGTAGGTCTTAATAACAAGGATAATAGAAGAGATAATAAGTGTGAAGGTAGGTCTTAATAACAAGGATAATAGAAGAGATAATAAGTGTGAAGGTAGGTCTTAATAACAAGGATAATAGAAGAGATAATAAGTGTGAAGGTAGGTCTTAATAACAAGGATAATAGAAGAGATAATAAGTGTGAAGGTAGGTCTTAATAACAAGGATAGAAGAGATAATAAGTATGAAGGTAGGTCTTAATAACAAGGATAATAGAAGAGATAATAAGTGTGAAGGTAGGTCTTAATAACAAGGATAATAGAAGAGATAATAAGTGTGAAGGTAGGTCTTAATAACAAGGATAATAGAAGAGATAATAAGTGTGAAGGTAGGTCTTAATAACAAGGATAATAGAAGAGATAATAAGTGTGAAGGTAGGTCTTAATAACAAGGATAATAGAAGAGATAATAAGTGTGAAGGTAGGTCTTAATAACAAGGAAGAGAAGAGATAATAAGTGTGAAGGTAGGTCTTAATAACAAGGATAATAGAAGAGATAATAAGTGTGAAGGTAGGTCTTAATAACAAGGATAATAGAAGAGATAATAAGTGTGAAGGTAGGTCTTAATAACAAGGAGAGAAGAGATAATAAGTGTGAAGGTAGGTCTTAATAACAAGGATAATAGAAGAGATAATAAGTGTGAAGGTAGGTCTTAATAACAAGGAGAGAAGAGATAATAAGTGTGAAGGTAGGTCTTAATAACAAGGATAATAGAAGAGATAATAAGTGTGAAGGTAGGTCTTAATAACAAGGAGAGAAGAGATAATAAGTATGAAGGTAGGTCTTAATAACAAGGAGAGAAGAGATAATAAGTGTGAAGGTAGGTCTTAATAACAAGGATAATAGAAGAGATAATAAGTATGAAGGTAGGTCTTAATAACAAGGAGAGAAGAGATAATAAGTGTGAAGGTAGGTCTTAATAACAAGGATAATAGAAGAGATAATAAGTGTGAAGGTAGGTCTTAATAACAAGGATAATAGAAGAGATAATAAGTGTGAAGGTAGGTCTTAATAACAAGGATAATAGAAGAGATAATAAGTGTGAAGGTAGGTCTTAATAACAAGGATAATAGAAGAGATAATAAGTGTGAAGGTAGGTCTTAATAACAAGGAGAGAAGAGATAATAAGTGTGAAGGTAGGTCTTAATAACAAGGATAATAGAAGAGATAATAAGTGTGAAGGTAGGTCTTAATAACAAGGAGAGAAGAGATAATAAGTATGAAGGTAGGTCTTAATAACAAGGATAATAGAAGAGATAATAAGTGTGAAGGTAGGTCTTAATAACAAGGAGAGAAGAGATAATAAGTGTGAAGGTAGGTCTTAATAACAAGGATAATAGAAGAGATAATAAGTGTGAAGGTAGGTCTTAATAACAAGGATAATAGAAGAGATAATAAGTGTGAAGGTAGGTCTTAATAACAAGGATAATAGAAGAGATAATTAGTGTGAAGGTAGGTCTTAATAACAAGGATAATAGAAGAGATAATAAGTGTGAAGGTAGGTCTTAATAACAAGGATAATAGAAGAGATAATTAGTGTGAAGGTAGGTCTTAATAACAAGGATAATAGAAGAGATAATTAGTGTGAAGGTAGGTCTTAATAACAAGGAGAGAAGAGATAATAAGTGTGAAGGTAGGTCTTAATAACAAGGATAATAGAAGAGATAATAAGTGTGAAGGTAGGTCTTAATAACAAGGAGAGAAGAGATAATAAGTATGAAGGTAGGTCTTAATAACAAGGATAATAGAAGAGATAATAAGTGTGAAGGTAGGTCTTAATAACAAGGATAATAGAAGAGATAATAAGTGTGAAGGTAGGTCTTAATAACAAGGAGAGAAGAGATAATAAGTGTGAAGGTAGGTCTTAATAACAAGGATAATAGAAGAGATAATTAGTGTGAAGGTAGGTCTTAATAACAAGGATAATAGAAGAGATAATAAGTGTGAAGGTAGGTCTTAATAACAAGGATAATAGAAGAGATAATTAGTGTGAAGGTAGGTCTTAATAACAAGGAGAGAAGAGATAATAAGTATGAAGGTAGGTCTTAATAACAAGGATAATAGAAGAGATAATTAGTGTGAAGGTAGGTCTTAATAACAAGGAGAGAAGAGATAATAAGTATGAAGGTAGGTCTTAATAACAAGGAGAGAAGAGATAATAAGTATGAAGGTAGGTCTTAATAACAAGGATAATAGAAGAGATAATTAGTGTGAAGGTAGGTCTTAATAACAAGGAGAGAAGAGATAATAAGTGTGAAGGTAGGTCTTAATAACAAGGATAATAGAAGAGATAATAAGTGTGAAGGTAGGTCTTAATAACAAGGATAATAGAAGAGATAATTAGTGTGAAGGTAGGTCTTAATAACAAGGATAATAGAAGAGATAATAAGTGTGAAGGTAGGTCTTAATAACAAGGATAATAGAAGAGATAATTAGTATGAAGGTAGGTCTTAATAACAAGGATAATAGAAGAGATAATAAGTGTGAAGGTAGGTCTTAATAACAAGGATAATAGAAGAGATAATAAGTATGAAGGTAGGTCTTAATAACAAGGAGAGAAGAGATAATAAGTATGAAGGTAGGTCTTAATAACAAGGATAATAGAAGAGATAATAAGTGTGAAGGTAGGTCTTAATAACAAGGAGAGAAGAGATAATAAGTGTGAAGGTAGGTCTTAATAACAAGGATAATAGAAGAGATAATAAGTGTGAAGGTAGGTCTTAATAACAAGGAGAGAAGAGATAATAAGTGTGAAGGTAGGTCTTAATAACAAGGATAATAGAAGAGATAATAAGTGTGAAGGTAGGTCTTAATAACAAGGATAATAGAAGAGATAATTAGTGTGAAGGTAGGTCTTAATAACAAGGATAATAGAAGAGATAATTAGTGTGAAGGTAGGTCTTAATAACAAGGAGAGAAGAGATAATAAGTGTGAAGGTAGGTCTTAATAACAAGGATAATAGAAGAGATAATAAGTGTGAAGGTAGGTCTTAATAACAAGGATAATAGAAGAGATAATAAGTGTGAAGGTAGGTCTTAATAACAAGGATAATAGAAGAGATAATAAGTATGAAGGTAGGTCTTAATAACAAGGAGAGAAGAGATAATAAGTATGAAGGTAGGTCTTAATAACAAGGATAATAGAAGAGATAATAAGTGTGAAGGTAGGTCTTAATAACAAGGAGAGAAGAGATAATAAGTGTGAAGGTAGGTCTTAATAACAAGGATAATAGAAGAGATAATAAGTGTGAAGGTAGGTCTTAATAACAAGGAGAGAAGAGATAATAAGTGTGAAGGTAGGTCTTAATAACAAGGATAATAGAAGAGATAATAAGTGTGAAGGTAGGTCTTAATAACAAGGATAATAGAAGAAATAATTAGTGTGAAGGTAGGTCTTAATAACAAGGATAATAGAAGAGATAATTAGTGTGAAGGTAGGTCTTAATAACAAGGAGAGAAGAGATAATAAGTGTGAAGGTAGGTCTTAATAACAAGGATAATAGAAGAGATAATAAGTGTGAAGGTAGGTCTTAATAACAAGGATAATAGAAGAGATAATAAATGTGAAGGTAGGTCTTAATAACAAGGAGAGAAGAGATAATAAGTATGAAGGTAGGTCTTAATAACAAGGAGAGAAGAGATAATAAGTGTGAAGGTAGGTCTTAATAACAAGGATAATAGAAGAGATAATAAGTATGAAGGTAGGTCTTAATAACAAGGATAATAGAAGAGATAATAAATGTGAAGGTAGGTCTTAATAACAAGGATAATAGAAGAGATAATAAGTGTGAAGGTAGGTCTTAATAACAAGGATAATAGAAGAGATAATAAGTGTGAAGGTAGGTCTTAATAACAAGGAGAGAAGAGATAATAAGTATGAAGGTAGGTCTTAATAACAAGGATAATAGAAGAGATAATAAATGTGAAGGTAGGTCTTAATAACAAGGAGAGAAGAGATAATAAGTATGAAGGTAGGTCTTAATAACAAGGATAATAGAAGAGATAATAAATGTGAAGGTAGGTCTTAATAACAAGGAGAGAAGAGATAATAAGTATGAAGGTAGGTCTTAATAACAAGGATAATAGAAGAGATAATAAATGTGAAGGTAGGTCTTAATAACAAGGATAATAGAAGAGATAATAAATGTGAAGGTAGGTCTTAATAACAAGGAGAGAAGAGATAATAAGTGTGAAGGTAGGTCTTAATAACAAGGAGAGAAGAGATAATAAGTATGAAGGTAGGTCTTAATAACAAGGAGAGAAGAGATAATAAGTGTGAAGGTAGGTCTTAATAACAAGGATAATAGAAGAGATAATAAGTGTGAAGGTAGGTCTTAATAACAAGGAGAGAAGAGATAATAAGTGTGAAGGTAGGTCTTAATAACAAGGATAATAGAAGAGATAATTAGTGTGAAGGTAGGTCTTAATAACAAGGATAATAGAAGAGATAATAAGTGTGAAGGTAGGTCTTAATAACAAGGATAATAGAAGAGATAATTAGTGTGAAGGTAGGTCTTAATAACAAGGATAATAGAAGAGATAATAAGTGTGAAGGTAGGTCTTAATAACAAGGATAATAGAAGAGATAATAAATGTGAAGGTAGGTCTTAATAACAAGGAGAGAAGAGATAATAAGTATGAAGGTAGGTCTTAATAACAAGGATAATAGAAGAGATAATAAATGTGAAGGTAGTTCTTAATAACAAGGAGAGAAGAGATAATAAGTATGAAGGTAGGTCTTAATAACAAGGATAATAGAAGAGATAATGAATGTGAAGGTAGGTCTTAATAACAAGGATAATAGAAGAGATAATAAATGTGAAGGTAGGTCTTAATAACAAGGAGAGAAGAGATAATAAGTGTGAAGGTAGGTCTTAATAACAAGGAGAGAAGAGATAATAAGTATGAAGGTAGGTCTTAATAACAAGGAGAGAAGAGATAATAAGTGTGAAGGTAGGTCTTAATAACAAGGAGAGAAGAGATAATAAGTGTGAAGGTAGGTCTTAATAACAAGGATAATAGAAGAGATAATAAGTGTGAAGGTAGGTCTTAATAACAAGGAGAGAAGAGATAATAAGTGTGAAGGTAGGTCTTAATAACAAGGAGAGAAGAGATAATAAGTGTGAAGGTAGGTCTTAATAACAAGGATAATAGAAGAGATAATAAGTGTGAAGGTAGGTCTTAATAACAAGGAGAGAAGAGATAATAAGTGTGAAGGTAGGTCTTAATAACAAGGAGAGAAGAGATAATAAGTGTGAAGGTAGGTCTTAATAACAAGGATAATAGAAGAGATAATAAGTGTGAAGGTAGGTCTTAATAACAAGGATAATAGAAGAGATAATAAGTGTGAAGGTAGGTCTTAATAACAAGGATAATAGAAGAGATAATAAGTGTGAAGGTAGGTCTTAATAACAAGGATAATAGAAGAGATAATAAGTGTGAAGGTAGGTCTTAATAACAAGGATAATAGAAGAGATAATAAGTGTGAAGGTAGGTCTTAATAACAAGGAGAGAAGAGATAATAAGTGTGAAGGTAGGTCTTAATAACAAGGAGAGAAGAGATAATAAGTGTGAAGGTAGGTTTTAATAACAAGGATAATAGAAGAGATAATAAGTGTGAAGGTAGGTCTTAATAACAAGGATAATAGAAGAGATAATAAGTGTGAAGGTAGGTCTTAATAACAAGGAGAGAAGAGATAATAAGTGTGAAGGTAGGTCTTAATAACAAGGATAATAGAAGAGATAATAAGTGTGAAGGTAGGTCTTAATAACAAGGATAATAGAAGAGATAATAAGTGTGAAGGTAGGTCTTAATAACAAGGAGAGAAGAGATAATAAGTGTGAAGGTAGGTCTTAATAACAAGGAGAGAAGAGATAATTAGTGTGAAGGTAGGTCTTAATAACAAGGAGAGAAGAGATAATAAGTGTGAAGGTAGGTCTTAATAACAAGGATAATAGAAGAGATAATAAGTATGAAGGTAGGTCTTAATAACAAGGATAATAGAAGAGATAATTAGTGTGAAGGTAGGTCTTAATAACAAGGATAATAGAAGAGATAATTAGTGTGAAGGTAGGTCTTAATAACAAGGATAATAGAAGAGATAATTAGTGTGAAGGTAGGTCTTAATAACAAGGAGAGAAGAGATAATTAGTGTGAAGGTAGGTCTTAATAACAAGGAGAGAATAGATAATAAGTGTGAAGGTAGGTCTTAATAACAAGGATAATAGAAGAGATAATTAGTGTGAAGGTAGGTCTTAATAACAAGGATAATAGAAGAGATAATAAGTGTGAAGGTAGGTCTTAATAACAAGGATAATAGAAGAGATAATTAGTGTGAAGGTAGGTCTTAATAACAAGGATAATAGAAGAGATAATTAGTGTGAAGGTAGGTCTTAATAACAAGGATAATAGAAGAGATAATTAGTGTGAAGGTAGGTCTTAATAACAAGGATAATAGAAGAGATAATTAGTGTGAAGGTAGGTCTTAATAACAAGGAGAGAAGAGATAATTAGTGTGAAGGTAGGTCTTAATAACAAGGAGAGAATAGATAATAAGTGTGAAGGTAGGTCTTAATAACAAGGATAATAGAAGAGATAATTAGTGTGAAGGTAGGTCTTAATAACAAGGATAATAGAAGAGATAATTAGTGTGAAGGTAGGTCTTAATAACAAGGATAATAGAAGAGATAATAAGTGTGAAGGTAGGTCTTAATAACAAGGATAATAGAAGAGATAATAAATGTGAAGGTAGGTCTTAATAACAAGGATAATAGAAGAGATAATAAATGTGAAGGTAGGTCTTAATAACAAGGAGAGAAGAGATAATAAGTGTGAAGGTAGGTCTTAATAACAAGGATAATAGAAGAGATAATAAATGTGAAGGTAGGTCTTAATAACAAGGAGAGAAGAGATAATTAGTGTGAAGGTAGGTCTTAATAACAAGGAGAGAATAGATAATAAGTGTGAAGGTAGGTCTTAATAACAAGGATAATAGAAGAGATAATAAGTGTGAAGGTAGGTCTTAATAACAAGGAGAGAAGAGATAATAAGTGTGAAGGTAGGTCTTAATAACAAGGATAATAGAAGAGATAATAAATGTGAAGGTAGGTCTTAATAACAAGGAGAGAAGAGATAATAAGTGTGAAGGTAGGTCTTAATAACAAGGATAATAGAAGAGATAATAAGTGTGAAGGTAGGTCTTAATAACAAGGAGAGAAGAGATAATAAGTGTGAAGGTAGGTCTTAATAACAAGGATAATAGAAGAGATAATAAGTATGAAGTTAGGTCTTAATAACAAGGATAATATAAGAGATAATTAGTGTGAAGGTAGGTCTTAATAACAAGGATAATAGAAGAGATAATTAGTGTGAAGGTAGGTCTTAATAACAAGGAGAGAAGAGATAATAAGTGTGAAGGTAGGTCTTAATAACAAGGAGAGAAGAGATAATAAGTGTGAAGGTAGGTCTTAATAACAAGGAGAGAAGAGATAATAAGTGTGAAGGTAGGTCTTAATAACAAGGATAATATAAGAGATAATTAGTATGAAGTTAGGTCTTAATAACAAGGATAATAGAAGAGATAATTAGTGTGAAGGTAGGTCTTAATAACAAGGATAATAGAAGAGATAATAAGTGTGAAGGTAGGTCTTAATAACAAGGATAATAGAAGAGATAATTAGTGTGAAGGTAGGTCTTAATAACAAGGATAATAGAAGAGATAATTAGTGTGAAGGTAGGTCTTAATAACAAGGATAATAGAAGAGATAATAAGTGTGAAGGTAGGTCTTAATAACAAGGATAATAGAAGAGATAATAAGTGTGAAGGTAGGTCTTAATAACAAGGATAATAGAAGAGATAATAAGTGTGAAGGTAGGTCTTAATAACAAGGATAATATAAGAGATAATTAGTATGAAGGTAGGTCTTAATAACAAGGATAATAGAAGAGATAATTAGTGTGAAGGTAGGTCTTAATAACAAGGATAATATAAGAGATAATTAGTATGAAGTTAGGTCTTAATAACAAGGATAATATAAGAGATAATTAGTGTGAAGGTAGGTCTTAATAACAAGGATAATAGAAGAGATAATTAGTGTGAAGGTAGGTCTTAATAACAAGGATAATAGAAGAGATAATTAGTGTGAAGGTAGGTCTTAATAACAAGGATAATAGAAGAGATAATAAGTATGAAGGTAGGTCTTAATAACAAGGAGAGAAGAGATAATAAGTGTGAAGGTAGGTCTTAATAACAAGGATAATAGAAGAGATAATTAGTGTGAAGGTAGGTCTTAATAACAAGGAGAGAAGAGATAATTAGTGTGAAGGTAGGTCTTAATAACAAGGATAATAGAAGAGATAATAAGTATGAAGGTAGGTCTTAATAACAAGGATAATAGAAGAGATAATTAGTGTGAAGGTAGGTCTTAATAACAAGGATAATAGAAGAGATAATAAGTATGAAGGTAGGTCTTAATAACAAGGATAATAGAAGAGATAATAAGTATGAAGGTAGGTCTTAATAACAAGGAGAGAAGAGATAATAAGTGTGAAGGTAGGTCTTAATAACAAGGATAATAGAAGAGATAATTAGTGTGAAGGTAGGTCTTAATAACAAGGAGAGAAGAGATAATAAGTGTGAAGGTAGGTCTTAATAACAAGGATAATAGAAGAGATAATTAGTGTGAAGGTAGGTCTTAATAACAAGGATAATAGAAGAGATAATTAGTGTGAAGGTAGGTCTTAATAACAAGGAGAGAAGAGATAATTAGTGTGAAGGTAGGTCTTAATAACAAGGATAATAGAAGAGATAATTAGTGTGAAGGTAGGTCTTAATAACAAGGATAATAGAAGAGATAATAAGTGTGAAGGTAGGTCTTAATAACAAGGATAATAGAAGAGATAATAAGTGTGAAGGTAGGTCTTAATAACAAGGATAATAGAAGAGATAATAAGTGTGAAGGTAGGTCTTAATAACAAGGAGAATAGAAGAGATAATAAGTGTGAAGGTAGGTCTTAATAACAAGGAGAATAGAAGAGATAATAAGTATGAAGGTAGGTCTTAATAACAAGGAGAGAAGAGATAATAAGTATGAAGGTAGGTCTTAATAACAAGGAGAGAAGAGATAATAAGTGTGAAGGTAGGTCTTAATAACAAGGAGAGAAGAGATAATAAGTATGAAGGTAGGTCTTAATAACAAGGATAATAGAAGAGATAATTAGTGTGAAGGTAGGTCTTAATAACAAGGAGAGAAGAGATAATAAGTATGAAGGTAGGTCTTAATAACAAGGAGAGAAGAGATAATAAGTATGAAGGTAGGTCTTAATAACAAGGAGAGAAGAGATAATAAGTGTGAAGGTAGGTCTTAATAACAAGGATAATAGAAGAGATAATAAGTATGAAGGTAGGTCTTAATAACAAGGATAATAGAAGAGATAATAAGTATGAAGGTAGGTCTTAATAACAAGGATAATAGAAGAGATAATAAGTATGAAGGTAGGTCTTAATAACAAGGATAATAGAAGAGATAATAAGTGTGAAGGTAGGTCTTAATAAAAAGGAGAGAAGAGATAATAAGTATGAAGGTAGGTCTTAATAACAAGGATAATAGAAGAGATAATAAGTATGAAGGTAGGTCTTAATAACAAGGAGAGAAGAGATAATAAGTATGAAGGTAGGTCTTAATAACAAGGATAATAGAAGAGATAATAAGTATGAAGGTAGGTCTTAATAACAAGGATAATAGAAGAGATAATAAGTATTAAGGTAGGTCTTAATAACAAGGATAATAGAAGAGATAATTAGTGTGAAGGTAGGTCTTAATAACAAGGAGAGAAGAGATAATAAGTGTGAAGGTAGGTCTTAATAACAAGGATAATAGAAGAGATAATAAGTGTGAAGGTAGGTCTTAATAACAAGGATAATAGAAGAGATAATTAGTGTGAAGGTAGGTCTTAATAACAAGGATAATAGAAGAGATAATTAGTGTGAAGGTAGGTCTTAATAACAAGGAGAGAAGAGATAATAAGTGTGAAGGTAGGTCTTAATAACAAGGATAATAGAAGAGATAATAAGTGTGAAGGTAGGTCTTAATAACAAGGATAATAGAAGAGATAATAAGTGTGAAGGTAGGTCTTAATAACAAGGAGAGAAGAGATAATAAGTGTGAAGGTAGGTCTTAATAACAAGGAGAGAAGAGATAATAAGTGTGAAGGTAGGTCTTAATAACAAGGATAATAGAAGAGATAATAAGTGTGAAGGTAGGTCTTAATAACAAGGATAATAGAAGAGATAATAAGTGTGAAGGTAGGTCTTAATAACAAGGATAATAGAAGAGATAATTAGTGTGAAGGTAGGTCTTAATAACAAGGATAATAGAAGAGATAATTAGTGTGAAGGTAGGTCTTAATAACAAGGATAATAGAAGAGATAATAAGTGTGAAGGTAGGTCTTAATAACAAGGATAATAGAAGAGATAATTAGTGTGAAGGTAGGTCTTAATAACAAGGATAATAGAAGAGATAATAAGTGTGAAGGTAGGTCTTAATAACAAGGATAATAGAAGAGATAATAAGTATGAAGGTAGGTCTTAATAACAAGGATAATAGAAGAGATAATTAGTATGAAGGTAGGTCTTAATAACAAGGATAATAGAAGAGATAATTAGTGTGAAGGTAGGTCTTAATAACAAGGATAATAGAAGAGATAATAAGTGTGAAGGTAGGTCTTAATAACAAGGATAATAGAAGAGATAATAAGTGTGAAGGTAGGTCTTAATAACAAGGATAATAGAAGAGATAATAAGTGTGAAGGTAGGTCTTAATAACAAGGATAATAGAAGAGATAATAAGTGTGAAGGTAGGTCTTAATAACAAGGATAATAGAAGAGATAATAAGTATGAAGGTAGGTCTTAATAACAAGGAGAGAAGAGATAATAAGTGTGAAGGTAGGTCTTAATAACAAGGATAATAGAAGAGATAATAAGTGTGAAGGTAGGTCTTAATAACAAGGATAATAGAAGAGATAATTAGTGTGAAGGTAGTCTTAATAACAAGGAGAGAAGAGATAATAAGTGTGAAGGTAGGTCTTAATAACAAGGATAATAGAAGAGATAATAAGTGTGAAGGTAGGTCTTAATAACAAGGATA
The DNA here is from genome assembly GCF_963422515.1 of Blennius ocellaris. Classification (NCBI taxonomy): domain Eukaryota; kingdom Metazoa; phylum Chordata; class Actinopteri; order Blenniiformes; family Blenniidae; genus Blennius; species Blennius ocellaris. Next base: position 1,568,479 of record NC_137662.1, on the reverse strand, counting down.
ATAGAAGAGATAATAAGTGTGAAGGTAGGTCTTAATAACAAGGAGAGAAGAGATAATAAGTATGAAGGTAGGTCTTAATAACAAGGATAATAGAAGAGATAATAAGTGTGAAGGTAGGTCTTAATAACAAGGATAATAGAAGAGATAATTAGTGTGAAGGTAGGTCTTAATAACAAGGATAATAGAAGAGATAATAAGTGTGAAGGTAGGTCTTAATAACAAGGATAATAGAAGAGATAATTAGTGTGAAGGTAGGTCTTAATAACAAGGATAATAGAAGAGATAATTAGTGTGAAGGTAGGTCTTAATAACAAGGATAATAGAAGAGATAATAAGTGTGAAGGTAGGTCTTATAACAAGGATAATAGAAGAGATAATAAGTGTGAAGGTAGGTCTTAATAACAAGGATAATAGAAGAGATAATAAGTATGAAGGTAGGTCTTAATAACAAGGATAATAGAAGAGATAATTAGTATGAAGGTAGGTCTTAATAACAAGGATAATAGAAGAGATAATTAGTGTGAAGGTAGGTCTTAATAACAAGGATAATAGAAGAGATAATAAGTGTGAAGGTAGGTCTTAATAACAAGGATAATAGAAGAGATAATTAGTGTGAAGGTAGGTCTTAATAACAAGGATAATAGAAGAGATAATAAGTGTGAAGGTAGGTCTTAATAACAAGGATAATAGAAGAGATAATAAGTGTGAAGGTAGGTCTTAATAACAAGGATAATAGAAGAGATAATAAGTATGAAGGTAGGTCTTAATAACAAGGAGAGAAGAGATAATAAGTGTGAAGGTAGGTCTTAATAACAAGGATAATAGAAGAGATAATAAGTGTGAAGGTAGGTCTTAATAACAAGGATAATAGAAGAGATAATTAGTGTGAAGGTAGGTCTTAATAACAAGGAGAGAAGAGATAATAAGTGTGAAGGTAGGTCTTAATAACAAGGATAATAGAAGAGATAATAAGTGTGAAGGTAGGTCTTAATAACAAGGATAATAGAAGAGATAATAAGTGTGAAGGTAGGTCTTAATAACAAGGAGAGAAGAGATAATAAGTATGAAGGTAGGTCTTAATAACAAGGATAATAGAAGAGATAATAAGTGTGAAGGTAGGTCTTAATAACCAGGATAATAGAAGAATAATAAGTGTGAAGGTAGGTCTTAATAACAAGGAGAGAAGAGATAATAAGTATGAAGGTAGGTCTTAATAACAAGGATAATAGAAGAGATAATTAGTGTGAAGGTAGGTCTTAATAACAAGGATAATAGAAGAGATAATTAGTGTGAAGGTAGGTCTTAATAACAAGGATAATAGAAGAGATAATAAGTGTGAAGGTAGGTCTTAATAACAAGGATAATAGAAGAGATAATAAGTGTGAAGGTAGGTCTTAATAACAAGGATAATAGAAGAGATAATAAGTGTGAAGGTAGGTCTTAATAACAAGGATAATAGAAGAGATAATAAGTATGAAGGTAGGTCTTAATAACAAGGAGAGAAGAGATAATAAGTGTGAAGGTAGGTCTTAATAACAAGGATAATAGAAGAGATAATTAGTGTGAAGGTAGGTCTTAATAACAAGGATAATAGAAGAGATAATAAGTGTGAAGGTAGGTCTTAATAACAAGGATAATAGAAGAGATAATAAGTGTGAAGGTAGGTCTTAATAACAAGGATAATAGAAGAGATAATAAGTGTGAAGGTAGGTCTTAATAACAAGGATAATAGAAGAGATAATAAGTGTGAAGGTAGGTCTTAATAACAAGGATAATAGAAGAGATAATAAGTGTGAAGGTAGGTCTTAATAACAAGGATAATAGAAGAGATAATAAGTGTGAAGGTAGGTCTTAATAACAAGGATAATAGAAGAGATAATTAGTGTGAAGGTAGGTCTTAATAACAAGGATAATAGAAGAGATAATAAGTGTGAAGGTAGGTCTTAATAACAAGGATAATAGAAGAGATAATTAGTGTGAAGGTAGGTCTTAATAACAAGGATAATAGAAGAGATAATTAGTGTGAAGGTAGGTCTTAATAACAAGGATAATAGAAGAGATAATTAGTGTGAAGGTAGGTCTTAATAACAAGGAGAGAAGAGATAATAAGTGTGAAGGTAGGTCTTAATAACAAGGATAATAGAAGAGATAATAAGTGTGAAGGTAGGTCTTAATAACAAGGATAATAGAAGAGATAATTAGTGTGAAGGTAGGTCTTAATAACAAGGATAATAGAAGAGATAATAAGTGTGAAGGTAGGTCTTAATAACAAGGATAATAGAAGAGATAATAAGTGTGAAGGTAGGTCTTAATAACAAGGATAATAGAAGAGATAATAAGTGTGAAGGTAGGTCTTAATAACAAGGAGAGAAGAGATAATAAGTGTGAAGGTAGGTCTTAATAACAAGGATAATAGAAGAGATAATAAGTGTGAAGGTAGGTCTTAATAACAAGGAATAGAAGAGATAATAAGTGTGAAGGTAGGTCTTAATAACAAGGATAATAGAAGAGATAATAAGTGTGAAGGTAGGTCTTAATAACAAGGATAATAGAAGAGATAATAAGTGTGAAGGTAGGTCTTAATAACAAGGATAATAGAAGAGATAATAAGTGTGAAGGTAGGTCTTAATAACAAGGAGAGAAGAGATAATTAGTGTGAAGGTAGGTCTTAATAACAAGGATAATAGAAGAGATAATAGTGTGAAGGTAGGTCTTAATAACAAGGAGAAGAAGAGATAATAAGTGTGAAGGTAGGTCTTAATAACAAGGATAATAGAAGAGATAATTAGTGTGAAGGTAGGTCTTAATAACAAGGATAATAGAAGAGATAATAAGTGTGAGGATAATAGAAGAGATAATAAGTGTGAAGGTAGGTCTTAATAACAAGGAGAGTAGAGATAATTAGTGTGAAGGTAGGTCTTAATAACAAGGATAATAGAAGAGATAATAAGTATGAAGGTAGGTCTTAATAACAAGGATAATAGAAGAGATAATAAGTATGAAGGTAGGTCTTAATAACAAGGAGAGAAGAGATAATAAGTATGAAGGTAGGTCTTAATAACAAGGATAATAGAAGAGATAATAAGTGTGAAGGTAGGTCTTAATAACAAGGATAATAGAAGAGATAATAAGTGTGAAGGTAGGTCTTAATAACAAGGATAATAGAAGAGATAATAAGTGTGAAGGTAGGTCTTAATAACAAGGATAATAGAAGAGATAATTAGTGTGAAGGTAGGTCTTAATAACAAGGATAATAGAAGAGATAATAAGTGTGAAGGTAGGTCTTAATAACAAGGATAATAGAAGAGATAATAAGTGTGAAGGTAGGTCTTAATAACAAGGATAATAGAAGAGATAATAAGTGTGAAGGTAGGTCTTAATAACAAGGATAATAGAAGAGATAATAAGTGTGAAGGTAGGTCTTAATAACAAGGATAATAGAAGAGATAATAAGTGTGAAGGTAGGTCTTAATAACAAGGATAATAGAAGAGATAATAAGTGTGAAGGTAGGTCTTAATAACAAGGATAATAGAAGAGATAATAAGTGTGAAGGTAGGTCTTAATAACAAGGATAATAGAAGAGATAATAAGTGTGAAGGTAGGTCTTAATAACAAGGATAATAGAAGAGATAATAAGTGTGAAGGTAGGTCTTAATAACAAGGATAATAGAAGAGATAATAAGTGTGAAGGTAGGTCTTAATAACAAGGATAATAGAAGAGATAATAAGTGTGAAGGTAGGTCTTAATAACAAGGATAATAGAAGAGATAATAAGTGTGAAGGTAGGTCTTAATAACAAGGATAATAGAAGAGATAATAAGTGTGAAGGTAGGTCTTAATAACAAGGATAATAGAAGAGATAATAAGTGTGAAGGTAGGTCTTAATAACAAGGATAATAGAAGAGATAATAAGTGTGAAGGTAGGTCTTAATAACAAGGATAATAGAAGAGATAATAAGTGTGAAGGTAGGTCTTAATAACAAGGATAATAGAAGAGATAATAAGTATGAAGGTAGGTCTTAATAACAAGGATAGAAGAGATAATAAGTGTGAAGGTAGGTCTTAATAACAAGGATAATAGAAGAGATAATAAGTGTGAAGGTAGGTCTTAATAACAAGGATAATAGAAGAGATAATAAGTGTGAAGGTAGGTCTTAATAACAAGGATAATAGAAGAGATAATAAGTGTGAAGGTAGGTCTTAATAACAAGGATAATAGAAGAGATAATAAGTGTGAAGGTAGGTCTTAATAACAAGGATATAGAAGAGATAATAAGTGTGAAGGTAGGTCTTAATAACAAGGAGAGAAGAGATAATAAGTGTGAAGGTAGGTCTTAATAACAAGGATAATAGAAGAGATAATAAGTGTGAAGGTAGGTCTTAATAACAAGGATAATAGAAGAGATAATAAGTGTGAAGGTAGGTCTTAATAACAAGGATAATAGAAGAGATAATAAGTATGAAGGTAGGTCTTAATAACAAGGATAAGAAGAGATAATAAGTGTGAAGGTAGGTCTTAATAACAAGGATAATAGAAGAGATAATAAGTGTGAAGGTAGGTCTTAATAACAAGGATAATAGAAGAGATAATAAGTATGAAGGTAGGTCTTAATAACAAGGATAATAGAAGAGATAATAAGTGTGAAGGTAGGTCTTAATAACAAGGATAATAGAAGAGATAATAAGTGTGAAGGTAGGTCTTAATAACAAGGATAATAGAAGAGATAATAAGTATGAAGGTAGGTCTTAATAACAAGGATAATAGAAGAGATAATAAGTAGTGAAGGTAGGTCTTAATAACAAGGATAATAGAAGAGATAATAAGTGTGAAGGTAGGTCTTAATAACAAGGATAATAGAAGAGATAATTAGTGTGAAGGTAGGTCTTAATAACAAGGATAATAGAAGAGATAATAAGTGTGAAGGTAGGTCTTAATAACAAGGATAATAGAAGAGATAATAAGTATGAAGGTAGGTCTTAATAACAAGGAGAGAAGAGATAATAAGTGTGAAGGTAGGTCTTAATAACAAGGATAATAGAAGAGATAATAAGTGTGAAGGTAGGTCTTAATAACAAGGATAATAGAAGAGATAATAAGTGTGAAGGTAGGTCTTAATAACAAGGATAATAGAAGAGATAATAAGTGTGAAGGTAGGTCTTAATAACAAGGATAATAGAAGAGATAATTAGTGTGAAGGTAGGTCTTAATAACAAGGAGAGAAGAGATAATAAGTGTGAAGGTAGGTCTTAATAACAAGGATAATAGAAGAGATAATAAGTGTGAAGGTAGGTCTTAATAACAAGGATAATAGAAGAGATAATAAGTGTGAAGGTAGGTCTTAATAACAAGGATAGAAGAGATAATAAGTGTGAAGGTAGGTCTTAATAACAAGGATAATAGAAGAGATAATAAGTGTGAAGGTAGGTCTTAATAACAAGGAAGAGAAGAGATAATAAGTGTGAAGGTAGGTCTTAATAACAAGGATAATAGAAGAGATAATAAGTATGAAGGTAGGTCTTAATAACAAGGATAATAGAAGAGATAATAAGTGTGAAGGTAGGTCTTAATAACAAGGAGAGAAGAGATAATAAGTGTGAAGGTAGGTCTTAATAACAAGGATAATAGAAGAGATAATAAGTGTGAAGGTAGGTCTTAATAACAAGGATAATAGAAGAGATAATAAGTATGAAGGTAGGTCTTAATAACAAGGATAATAGAAGAGATAATAAGTATGAAGGTAGGTCTTAATAACAAGGATAATAGAAGAGATAATAAGTGTGAAGGTAGGTCTTAATAACAAGGATAATAGAAGAGATAATAAGTATGAAGGTAGGTCTTAATAACAAGGATAATAGAAGAGATAATAAGTATGAAGGTAGGTCTTAATAACAAGGAGAGAAGAGATAATAAGTGTGAAGGTAGGTCTTAATAACAAGGAGAGAAGAGATAATAAGTGTGAAGGTAGGTCTTAATAACAAGGATAATAGAAGAGATAATAAGTATGAAGGTAGGTCTTAATAACAAGGATAATAGAAGAGATATTTAGTGTGAAGGTAGGTCTTAATAACAAGGATAATAGAAGAGATAATAAGTATGAAGGTAGGTCTTAATAACAAGGATAATAGAAGAGATAATAAGTATGAAGGTAGGTCTTAATAACAAGGATAATAGAAGAGATAATTAGTGTGAAGGTAGGTCTTAATAACAAGGATAATAGAAGAGATAATAAGTATGAAGGTAGGTCTTAATAACAAGGATAATAGAAGAGATAATAAGTATGAAGGTAGGTCTTAATAACAAGGATAATAGAAGAGATAATAAGTATGAAGGTAGGTCTTAATAACAAGGATAATAGAAGAGATAATAAGTATGAAGGTAGGTCTTAATAACAAGGAGAGAAGAGATAATAAGTGTGAAGGTAGGTCTTAATAACAAGGATAATAGAAGAGATAATAAGTGTGAAGGTAGGTCTTAATAACAAGGATAATAGAAGAGATAATTAGTGTGAAGGTAGGTCTTAATAACAAGGATAATAGAAGAGATAATAAGTGTGAAGGTAGGTCTTAATAACAAGGATAATAGAAGAGATAATAAGTGTGAAGGTAGGTCTTAATAACAAGGAATAGAAGAGATAATTAGTGTGAAGGTAGGTCTTAATAACAAGGATAATAGAAGAGATAATAAGTATGAAGGTAGGTCTTAATAACAAGGATAATAGAAGAGATAATAAGTATGAAGGTAGGTATTAATAACAAGGATAATAGAAGAGATAATTAGTGTGAAGGTAGGTCTTAATAACAAGGATAATAGAAGAGATAATAAGTGTGAAGGTAGGTCTTAATAACAAGGATAATAGAAGAGATAATTAGTGTGAAGGTAGGTCTTAATAACAAGGATAATAGAAGAGATAATAAGTGTGAAGGTAGGTCTTAATAACAAGGATAATAGAAGAGATAATAAGTGTGAAGGTAGGTCTTAATAACAAGGATAATAGAAGAGATAATAAGTGTGAAGGTAGGTCTTAATAACAAGGATAATAGAAGAGATAATTAGTGTGAAGGTAGGTCTTAATAACAAGGAGAGAAGAGATAATAAGTGTGAAGGTAGGTCTTAATAACAAGGATAATAGAAGAGATAATAAGTGTGAAGGTAGGTCTTAATAACAAGGATAATAGAAGAGATAATAAGTATGAAGGTAGGTCTTAATAACAAGGAGAGAAGAGATAATAAGTGTGAAGGTAGGTCTTAATAACAAGGATAATAGAAGAGATAATAAGTATGAAGGTAGGTCTTAATAACAAGGATAATAGAAGAGATAATTAGTGTGAAGGTAGGTCTTAATAACAAGGAGAGAAGAGATAATAAGTGTGAAGGTAGGTCTTAATAACAAGGATAATAGAAGAGATAATAAGTGTGAAGGTAGGTCTTAATAACAAGGATAATAGAAGAGATAATTAGTGTGAAGGTAGGTCTTAATAACAAGGATAATAGAAGAGATAATAAGTGTGAAGGTAGGTCTTAATAACAAGGATAATAGAAGAGATAATAAGTATGAAGGTAGGTCTTAATAACAAGGATAATAGAAGAGATAATAAGTATGAAGGTAGGTCTTAATAACAAGGATTATAGAAGAGATAATAAGTATGAAGGTAGGTCTTAATAACAAGGATAATAGAAGGATAGATAATAAGTATGAAGGTAGGTCTTAATAACAAGGATAATAGAAGAGATATTTAGTGTGAAGGTAGGTCTTAATAACAAGGATAATAGAAGAGATAATAAGTATGAAGGTAGGTCTTAATAACAAGGATAATAGAAGAGATAATAAGTATGAAGGTAGGTCTTAATAACAAGGATAATAGAAGAGATATTTAGTGTGAAGGTAGTCTTAATAACAAGGATAATAGAAGAGATAATAAGTATGAAGGTAGGTCTTAATAACAAGGATAATAGAAGAGATAATAAGTATGAAGGTAGGTCTTAATAACAAGGATAATAGAAGAGATAATAAGTATGAAGGTAGGTCTTAATAACAAGGATAATAGAAGAGATAATAAGTATGAAGGTAGGTCTTAATAACAAGGAGAGAAGAGATAATAAGTGTGAAGGTAGGTCTTAATAACAAGGATAATAGAAGAGATAATAAGTGTGAAGGTAGGTCTTAATAACAAGGATAATAGAAGAGATAATAAGTGTGAAGGTAGGTCTTAATAACAAGGATAATAGAAGAGATAATTAGTGTGAAGGTAGGTCTTAATAACAAGGATAGAAGAGATAATAGTGTGAAGGTAGGTCTTAATAACAAGGATAGAAGAGATATTAGTGTGAAGGTAGGTCTTAATAACAAGGAGAGAAGAGATAATTAGTGTGAAGGTAGGTCTTAATAACAAGGAGAGAAGAGATAATAAGTGTGAAGGTAGGTCTTAATAACAAGGATAATAGAAGAGATAATTAGTGTGAAGGTAGGTCTTAATAACAAGGATAATATAAGAGATAATTAGTGTGAAGGTAGGTCTTAATAACAAGGATAATAGAAGAGATAATTAGTGTGAAGGTAGGTCTTAATAACAAGGATATAGAAGAGATATTTAGTGTGAAGGTAGGTCTTAATAACAAGGAGAGAAGAGATAATTAGTGTGAAGGTAGGTCTTAATAACAAGGAGAGAAGAGATAATTAGTGTGAAGGTAGGTCTTAATAACAAGGATAATAGAAGAGATATTTAGTGTGAAGGTAGGTCTTAATAACAAGGATAATAGAAGAGATAATTAGTGTGAAGGTAGGTCTTAATAACAAGGATAATAGAAGAGATATTTAGTGTGAAGGTAGGTCTTAATAACAAGGATAATAGAAGAGATATTAGTGTGAAGGTAGGTCTTAATAACAAGGATAATAGAAGAGATATTAAGTGTGAAGGTAGGTCTTAATAACAAGGATAATAGAAGAGATAATAAGTGTGAAGGTAGGTCTTAATAACAAGGATAATAGAAGAGATAATAAGTAGTGAAGGTAGGTCTTAATAACAAGGATAATAGAAGAGATAATAAGTATGAAGGTAGGTCTTAATAACAAGGATAATAGAAGAGATAATTAGTGTGAAGGTAGGTCTTAATAACAAGGATAATAGAAGAGATAATAAGTGTGAAGGTAGGTCTTAATAACAAGGATATAGAAGAGATAATAAGTGTGAAGGTAGGTCTTAATAACAAGGATAATAGAAGAGATAATAAGTGTGAAGGTAGGTCTTAATAACAAGGATAATAGAAGAGATAATAAGTGTGAAGGTAGGTCTTAATAACAAGGATAATAGAAGAGATAATAAGTGTGAAGGTAGGTCTTAATAACAAGGATAATAGAAGAGATAATAAGTATGAAGGTAGGTCTTAATAACAAGGATAATAGAAGAGATAATTAGTGTGAAGGTAGGTCTTAATAACAAGGATAATAGAAGAGATAATAAGTGTGAAGGTAGGTCTTAATAACAAGGATAATAGAAGAGATAATTAGTGTGAAGGTAGGTCTTAATAACAAGGATAATAGAAGAGATATTTAGTGTGAAGGTAGGTCTTAATAACAAGGATAATAGAAGAGATAATAAGTATGAAGGTAGGTCTTAATAACAAGGATAATAGAAGAGATAATTAGTGTGAAGGTAGGTCTTAATAACAAGGATAATAGAAGAGATAATAAGTGTGAAGGTAGGTCTTAATAACAAGGAGAGAAGAGATAATAAGTGTGAAGGTAGGTCTTAATAACAAGGATAATAGAAGAGATAATAAGTGTGAAGGTAGGTCTTAATAACAAGGATAATAGAAGAGATAATAAGTATGAAGGTAGGTCTTAATAACAAGGATAATAGAAGAGATAATAAGTGTGAAGGTAGGTCTTAATAACAAGGATAATAGAAGAGATAATAAGTGTGAAGGTAGGTCTTAATAACAAGGATAAGAAGAGATAATTAGTGTGAAGGTAGGTCTTAATAACAAGGATAATAGAAGAGATAATAAGTATGAAGGTAGGTCTTAATAACAAGGATAATAGAAGAGATAATAAGTATGAAGGTAGGTCTTAATAACAAGGATAATAGAAGAGATAATTAGTGTGAAGGTAGGTCTTAATAACAAGGAGAGAAGAGATAATAAGTATGAAGGTAGGTCTTAATAACAAGGATAATAGAAGAGATAATAAGTGTGAAGGTAGGTCTTAATAACAAGGATATAGAAGAGATAATAAGTGTGAAGGTAGGTCTTAATAACAAGGATAATAGAAGAGATAATAAGTGTGAAGGTAGGTCTTAATAACAAGGATAATAGAAGAGATAATAAGTGTGAAGGTAGGTCTTAATAACAAGGATAATAGAAGAGATAATAAGTGTGAAGGTAGGTCTTAATAACAAGGATAATAGAAGAGATAATAAGTGTGAAGGTAGGTCTTAATAACAAGGATAATAGAAGAGATATTTAGTGTGAAGGTAGGTCTTAATAACAAGGATAATAGAAGAGATAATAAGTGTGAAGGTAGGTCTTAATAACAAGGATAATAGAAGAGATAATAAGTATGAAGGTAGGTCTTAATAACAAGGATAATAGAAGAGATAATAAGTATGAAGGTAGGTCTTAATAACAAGGATAATAGAAGAGATAATAAGTGTGAAGGTAGGTCTTAATAACAAGGAGAGAAGAGATAATAAGTGTGAAGGTAGGTCTTAATAACAAGGATAATAGAAGAGATAATAAGTGTGAAGGTAGGTCTTAATAACAAGGATAATAGAAGAGATGATAAGTGTGAAGGTAGGTCTTAATAACAAGGATAATAGAAGAGATATAAGTGTGAAGGTAGGTCTTAATAACAAGGATAATAGAAGAGATGATAAGTGTGAAGGTAGGTCTTAATAACAAGGATAATAGAAGAGATGATAAGTGTGAAGGTAGGTCTTAATAACAAGGATAATAGAAGAGATGATAAGTGTGAAGGTAGGTCTTAATAACAAGGATAATAGAAGAGATAATAAGTATGAAGGTAGGTCTTAATAACAAGGATAATAGAAGAGATAATAAGTGTGAAGGTAGGTCTTAATAACAAGGAGAGAAGAGATAATAAGTATGAAGGTAGGTCTTAATAACAAGGAGAGAAGAAATAATAAGTGTGAAGGTAGGTCTTAATAACAAGGATAATAGAAGAGATGATAAGTGTGAAGGTAGGTCTTAATAACAAGGATAATAGAAGAGATAATAAGTGTGAAGGTAGGTCTTAATAACAAGGATAATAGAAGAGATAATAAGTGTGAAGGTAGGTCTTAATAACAAGGATAATAGAAGAGATAATAAGTGTGAAGGTAGGTCTTAATAACAAGGATAATAGAAGAGATAATAAGTGTGAAGGTAGGTCTTAATAACAAGGATAATAGAAGAGATAATAAGTGTGAAGGTAGGTCTTAATAACAAGGATAATAGAAGAGATAATAAGTATGAAGGTAGGTCTTAATAACAAGGATAATAGAAGAGATAATAAGTATGAAGGTAGGTCTTAATAACAAGGATAATAGAAGAGATAATAAGTATGAAGGTAGGTCTTAATAACAAGGATAATAGAAGAGATAATAAGTGTGAAGGTAGGTCTTAATAACAAGGATAATAGAAGAGATAATAAGTATGAAGGTAGGTCTTAATAACAAGGATAATAGAAGAGATAATTAGTGTGAAGGTAGGTCTTAATAACAAGGATAATAGAAGAGATAATAAGTGTGAAGGTAGGTCTTAATAACAAGGATAATAGAAGAGATAATAAGTATGAAGGTAGGTCTTAATAACAAGGATAATAGAAGAGATAATAAGTGTGAAGGTAGGTCTTAATAACAAGGATAATAGAAGAGATAATAAGTATGAAGGTAGGTCTTAATAACAAGGATAATAGAAGAGATAATAAGTATGAAGGTAGGTCTTAATAACAAGGATAATAGAAGAGATAATAAGTATGAAGGTAGGTCTTAATAACAAGGATAATAGAAGAGATAATAAGTATGAAGGTAGGTCTTAATAACAAGGATAATAGAAGAGATAATAAGTGTGAAGGTAGGTCTTAATAACAAGGATAATAGAAGAGATAATAAGTGTGAAGGTAGGTCTTAATAACAAGGATAATAGAAGAGATAATAAGTATGAAGGTAGGTCTTAATAACAAGGATAATAGAAGAGATAATAAGTATGAAGGTAGGTCTTAATAACAAGGATAATAGAAGAGATAATAAGTATGAAGGTAGGTCTTAATAACAAGGATAATAGAAGAGATAATTAGTGTGAAGGTAGGTCTTAATAACAAGGATAATAGAAGAGATAATAAGTGTGAAGGTAGGTCTTAATAACAAGGATAATAGAAGAGATAATAAGTGTGAAGGTAGGTCTTAATAACAAGGAGAGAAGAGATAATAAGTGTGAAGGTAGGTCTTAATAACAAGGATAATAGAAGAGATAATAAGTGTGAAGGTAGGTCTTAATAACAAGGATAATAGAAGAGATAATAAGTGTGAAGGTAGGTCTTAATAACAAGGATAATAGAAGAGATAATAAGTGTGAAGGTAGGTCTTAATAACAAGGATAATAGAAGAGATAATAAGTGTGAAGGTAGGTCTTAATAACAAGGAGAGAAGAAATAATAAGTGTGAAGGTAGGTCTTAATAACAAGGATAATAGAAGAGATGATAAGTGTGAAGGTAGGTCTTAATAACAAGGATAATAGAAGAGATAATAAGTATGAAGGTAGGTCTTAATAACAAGGATAATAGAAGAGATAATAAGTATGAAGGTAGGTCTTAATAACAAGGATAATAGAAGAGATAATAAGTATGAAGGTAGGTCTTAATAACAAGGATAATAGAAGAGATAATTAGTGTGAAGGTAGGTCTTAATAACAAGGATAATAGAAGAGATAATAAGTGTGAAGGTAGGTCTTAATAACAAGGATAATAGAAGAGATAATAAGTGTGAAGGTAGGTCTTAATAACAAGGAGAGAAGAGATAATAAGTGTGAAGGTAGGTCTTAATAACAAGGATAATAGAAGAGATAATAAGTGTGAAGGTAGGTCTTAATAACAAGGATAATAGAAGAGATAATAAGTGTGAAGGTAGGTCTTAATAACAAGGATAATAGAAGAGATAATAAGTGTGAAGGTAGGTCTTAATAACAAGGATAATAGAAGAGATAATAAGTGTGAAGGTAGGTCTTAATAACAAGGAGAGAAGAGATAATAAGTGTGAAGGTAGGTCTTAATAACAAGGATAATAGAAGAGATATAAGTGTGAAGGTAGGTCTTAATAACAAGGATAATAGAAGAGATAATAAGTGTGAAGGTAGGTCTTAATAACAAGGATAATAGAAGAGATAATAAGTGTGAAGGTAGGTCTTAATAACAAGGATAATAGAAGAGATAATAAGTGTGAAGGTAGGTCTTAATAACAAGGATAATAGAAGAGATAATAAGTGTGAAGGTAGGTCTTAATAACAAGGATAATAGAAGAGATAATAAGTGTGAAGGTAGGTCTTAATAACAAGGATAATAGAAGAGATAATAAGTGTGAAGGTAGGTCTTAATAACAAGGATAATAGAAGAGATAATAAGTGTGAAGGTAGGTCTTAATAACAAGGATAATAGAAGAGATAATAAGTGTGAAGGTAGGTCTTAATAACAAGGATAATAGAAGAGATAATAAGTATGAAGGTAGGTCTTAATAACAAGGATAATAGAAGAGATAATTAGTGTGAAGGTAGGTCTTAATAACAAGGATAATAGAAGAGATAATAAGTATGAAGGTAGGTCTTAATAACAAGGATAATAGAAGAGATAATAAGTGTGAAGGTAGGTCTTAATAACAAGGATAATAGAAGAGATAATAAGTATGAAGGTAGGTCTTAATAACAAGGATAATAGAAGAGATAATAAGTGTGAAGGTAGGTCTTAATAACAAGGAGATAGAGAGATAATAAGTGTGAAGGTAGGTCTTAATAACAAGGATAATAGAAGAGATAATAAGTGTGAAGGTAGGTCTTAATAACAAGGATAATAGAAGAGATAATAAGTGTGAAGGTAGGTCTTAATAACAAGGATAATAGAAGAGATAATAAGTATGAAGGTAGGTCTTAATAACAAGGATAATAGAAGAGATAATTAGTGTGAAGGTAGGTCTTAATAACAAGGATAATAGAAGAGATAATAAGTATGAAGGTAGGTCTTAATAACAAGGATAATAGAAGAGATAATAAGTATGAAGGTAGGTCTTAATAACAAGGATAATATAAGAGATAATAAGTGTGAAGGTAGGTCTTAATAACAAGGATAATAGAAGAGATAATAAGTGTGAAGGTAGGTCTTAATAACAAGGATAATAGAAGAGATAATAAGTATGAAGGTAGGTCTTAATAACAAGGATAATAGAAGAGATAATAAGTATGAAGGTAGGTCTTAATAACAAGGATAATATAAGAGATAATAAGTGTGAAGGTAGGTCTTAATAACAAGGATAATAGAAGAGATAATAAGTGTGAAGGTAGGTCTTAATAACAAGGATAATAGAAGAGATAATAAGTGTGAAGGTAGGTCTTAATAACAAGGAGAGAAGAGATAATAAGTATGAAGGTAGGTCTTAATAACAAGGAGAGAAGAAATAATAAGTGTGAAGGTAGGTCTTAATAACAAGGATAATAGAAGAAATGATAAGTGTGAAGGTAGGTCTTAATAACAAGGATAATAGAAGAGATGATAAGTGTGAAGGTAGGTCTTAATAACAAGGATAATAGAAGAGATAATAAGTGTGAAGGTAGGTCTTAATAACAAGGATAATAGAAGAGATAATAAGTGTGAAGGTAGGTCTTAATAACAAGGATAATAGAAGAGATAATAAGTGTGAAGGTAGGTCTTAATAACAAGGAGATAAGAGATAATAAGTGTGAAGGTAGGTCTTAATAACAAGGATAATAGAAGAGATAATAAGTGTGAAGGTAGGTCTTAATAACAAGGATAATAGAAGAGATAATAAGTGTGAAGGTAGGTCTTAATAACAAGGATAATAGAAGAGATAATAAGTGTGAAGGTAGGTCTTAATAACAAGGATAATAGAAGAGATAATAAGTGTGAAGGTAGGTCTTAATAACAAGGATAATAGAAGAGATAATAAGTATGAAGGTAGGTCTTAATAACAAGGATAATAGAAGAGATAATAAGTATGAAGGTAGGTCTTAATAACAAGGATAATAGAAGAGATAATAAGTATGAAGGTAGGTCTTAATAACAAGGATAATAGAAGAGATAATAAGTATGAAGGTAGGTCTTAATAACAAGGATAATAGAAGAGATAATTAGTGTGAAGGTAGGTCTTAATAACAAGGATAATAGAAGAGATAATAAGTGTGAAGGTAGGTCTTAATAACAAGGATAATAGAAGAGATAATTAGTGTGAAGGTAGGTCTTAATAACAAGGATAATAGAAGAGATAATAAGTGTGAAGGTAGGTCTTAATAACAAGGATAAGAAGAGATAATAAGTGTGAAGGTAGGTCTTAATAACAAGGATAATAGAAGAGATAATAAGTGTGAAGGTAGGTCTTAATAACAAGGATAATAGAAGAGATAATAAGTGTGAAGGTAGGTCTTAATAACAAGGATAATAGAAGAGATAATAAGTGTGAAGGTAGGTCTTAATAACAAGGAGAGAAGAAATAATAAGTGTGAAGGTAGGTCTTAATAACAAGGATAATAGAAGAGATAATTAGTGTGAAGGTAGGTCTTAATAACAAGGATAATAGAAGAGATAATAAGTGTGAAGGTAGGTCTTAATAACAAGGATAATAGAAGAGATAATAAGTGTGAAGGTAGGTCTTAATAACAAGGATAATAGAAGAGATAATTAGTATGAAGGTAGGTCTTAATAACAAGGATAATAGAAGAGATAATAAGTGTGAAGGTAGGTCTTAATAACAAGGATAATAGAAGAGATAATAAGTGTGAAGGTAGGTCTTAATAACAAGGATAATAGAAGAGATAATAAGTGTGAAGGTAGGTCTTAATAACAAGGATATAGAAGAGATAATAAGTGTGAAGGTAGGTCTTAATAACAAGGATAATAGAAGAGATAATAAGTGTGAAGGTAGGTCTTAATAACAAGGATAATAGAAGAGATAATAAGTGTGAAGGTAGGTCTTAATAACAAGGATAATAGAAGAGATAATAAGTGTGAAGGTAGGTCTTAATAACAAGGATAATAGAAGAGATAATAAGTGTGAAGGTAGGTCTTAATAACAAGGATAATAGAAGAGATAATAAGTGTGAAGGTAGGTCTTAATAACAAGGATAATAGAAGAGATAATTAGTATGAAGGTAGGTCTTAATAACAAGGATAATAGAAGAGATAATAAGTATGAAGGTAGGTCTTAATAACAAGGATAATAGAAGAGATAATAAGTGTGAAGGTAGGTCTTAATAACAAGGATAATAGAAGAGATAATAAGTGTGAAGGTAGGTCTTAATAACAAGGAGATAAGAGATAATAAGTGTGAAGGTAGGTCTTAATAACAAGGATAATAGAAGAGATAATAAGTGTGAAGGTAGGTCTTAATAACAAGGATAATAGAAGAGATAATAAGTGTGAAGGTAGGTCTTAATAACAAGGATAATAGAAGAGATAATAAGTATGAAGGTAGGTCTTAATAACAAGGATAATAGAAGAGATAATAAGTATGAAGGTAGGTCTTAATAACAAGGATAATAGAAGAGATAATTAGTGTGAAGGTAGGTCTTAATAACAAGGATAATAGAAGAGATAATAAGTATGAAGGTAGGTCTTAATAACAAGGATAATAGAAGAGATAATAAGTATGAAGGTAGGTCTTAATAACAAGGATAATAGAAGAGATAATAAGTATGAAGGTAGGTCTTAATAACAAGGATAATAGAAGAGATAATAAGTATGAAGGTAGGTCTTAATAACAAGGATAATAGAAGAGATAATAAGTATGAAGGTAGGTCTTAATAACAAGGATAATAGAAGAGATAATAAGTATGAAGGTAGGTCTTAATAACAAGGATAATAGAAGAGATAATAAGTGTGAAGGTAGGTCTTAATAACAAGGATAATAGAAGAGATAATAAGTGTGAAGGTAGGTCTTAATAACAAGGATAATAGAAGAGATAATAAGTGTGAAGGTAGGTCTTAATAACAAGGATAATAGAAGAGATAATTAGTGTGAAGGTAGGTCTTAATAACAAGGATAATAGAAGAGATAATAAGTGTGAAGGTAGGTCTTAATAACAAGGATAATAGAAGAGATAATAAGTGTGAAGGTAGGTCTTAATAACAAGGATAATAGAAGAGATAATAAGTATGAAGGTAGGTCATAATAACAAGGATAATAGAAGAGATAATAAGTGTGAAGGTAGGTCTTAATAACAAGGAGAGAAGAGATAATAAGTGTGAAGGTAGGTCTTAATAACAAGGATAATAGAAGAGATAATAAGTGTGAAGGTAGGTCTTAATAACAAGGATAATAGAAGAGATAATAAGTATGAAGGTAGGTCTTAATAACAAGGATAATAGAAGAGATAATTAGTGTGAAGGTAGGTCTTAATAACAAGGATAATAGAAGAGATAATAAGTGTGAAGGTAGGTCTTAATAACAAGGATAATAGAAGAGATAATAAGTGTGAAGGTAGGTCTTAATAACAAGGATAATAGAAGAGATAATTAGTGTGAAGGTAGGTCTTAATAACAAGGATAATAGAAGAGATAATAAGTATGAAGGTAGGTCTTAATAACAAGGATAATAGAAGAGATAATAAGTATGAAGGTAGGTCTTAATAACAAGGATAATAGAAGAGATAATAAGTATGAAGGTAGGTCTTAATAACAAGGATAATAGAAGAGATAATAAGTATGAAGGTAGGTCTTAATAACAAGGATAATAGAAGAGATAATAAGTATGAAGGTAGGTCTTAATAACAAGGATAATAGAAGAGATAATAAGTATGAAGGTAGGTCTTAATAACAAGGATAATAGAAGAGATAATAAGTATGAAGGTAGGTCTTAATAACAAGGATAATAGAAGAGATAATAAGTATGAAGGTAGGTCTTAATAACAAGGGAGATAATAAGTAGTGAAGGGTAGGTCTTAATAACAAGGATAAATAGAAGAGATAATTAGTGTGAAGGTTAGGTCTTAATAACAAGGATAATAGAAGAGATAATAAGTGTGAAGGTAGGTCTTAATAACAAGGATAATAGAAAGAGATAATAAGTGTGAAGGTAGGTCTTAATAACAAGGTAATGAGTATGAGATAATAAGTGTGAAGGTAGGTCTTAATAACAAGGATAATAGAAGAGATAATAAGTGTGAAGGTAGGTCTTAATAACAAGGATAATAGAAGAGATAATAAGTGTGAAGGTAGGTCTTAATAACAAGGATAATAGAAGAGATAATAAGTTTGAAGGTAGGTCTTAATAACAAGGATAATAGAAGAGATAATAAGTGTGAAGGTAGGTCTTAATAACAAGGATAATAGAAGAGATAATAAGTATGAAGGTAGGTCTTAATAACAAGGATAATAGAAGAGATAATAAGTATGAAGGTAGGTCTTAATAACAAGGATAATAGAAGAGATAATAAGTATGAAGGTAGGTCTTAATAACAAGGATAATAGAAGAGATAATAAGTATGAAGGTAGGTCTTAATAACAAGGATAATAGAAGAGATAATAAGTATGAAGGTAGGTCTTAATAACAAGGATAATAGAAGAGATAATAAGTATGAAGGTAGGTCTTAATAACAAGGATAATAGAAGAGATAATAAGTGTGAAGGTAGGTCTTAATAACAAGGATAATAGAAGAGATAATAAGTGTGAAGGTAGGTCTTAATAACAAGGATAATAGAAGAGATAATTAGTGTGAAGGTAGGTCTTAATAACAAGGATAATAGAAGAGATAATAAGTGTGAAGGTAGGTCTTAATAACAAGGATAATAGAAGAGATAATAAGTATGAAGGTAGGTCTTAATAACAAGGATAATAGAAGAGATAATAAGTGTGAAGGTAGGTCTTAATAACAAGGATAATAGAAGAGATAATAAGTATGAAGGTAGGTCTTAATAACAAGGATAATAGAAGAGATAATAAGTGTGAAGGTAGGTCTTAATAACAAGGATAATAGAAGAGATAATAAATGTGAAGGTAGGTCTTAATAACAAGGAGAGAAGAGATAATAAGTATGAAGGTAGGTCTTAATAACAAGGAGAGAAGAAATAATAAGTGTGAAGGTAGGTCTTAATAACAAGGAGAGAAGAGATAATAAGTATGAAGGTAGGTCTTAATAACAAGGATAATAGAAGAGATAATAAGTGTGAAGGTAGGTCTTAATAACAAGGAGAGAAGAGATAATAAGTATGAAGGTAGGTCTTAATAACAAGGATAATAGAAGAGATAATAAGTGTGAAGGTAGGTCTTAATAACAAGGATAATAGAAGAGATAATAAATGTGAAGGTAGGTCTTAATAACAAGGAGAGAAGAGATAATAAGTATGAAGGTAGGTCTTAATAACAAGGAGAGAAGAAATAATAAGTGTGAAGGTAGGTCTTAATAACAAGGATAATAGAAGAGATGATAAGTGTGAAGGTAGGTCTTAATAACAAGGATAATAGAAGAGATGATAAGTGTGAAGGTAGGTCTTAATAACAAGGATAATAGAAGAGATAATAAGTGTGAAGGTAGGTCTTAATAACAAGGATAATAGAAGAGATAATTAGTGTGAAGGTAGGTCTTAATAACAAGGATAATAGAAGAGATGATAAGTGTGAAGGTAGGTCTTAATAACAAGGATAATAGAAGAGATAATAAGTATGAAGGTAGGTCTTAATAACAAGGATAATAGAAGAGATAATAAGTATGAAGGTAGGTCTTAATAACAAGGATAATAGAAGAGATAATTAGTGTGAAGGTAGGTCTTAATAACAAGGATAATAGAAGAGATAATTAGTGTGAAGGTAGGTCTTAATAACAAGGATAATAGAAGAGATAATAAGTATGAAGGTAGGTCTTAATAACAAGGAGAGAAGAAATAATAAGTGTGAAGGTAGGTCTTAATAACAAGGATAATAGAAGAGATAATTAGTGTGAAGGTAGGTCTTAATAACAAGGAGAGAAGAAATAATTAGTGTGAAGGTAGGTCTTAATAACAAGGAGAGAAGAGATAATAAGTATGAAGGTAGGTCTTAATAACAAGGATAATAGAAGAGATAATAAGTGTGAAGGTAGGTCTTAATAACAAGGATAATAGAAGAGATAATAAGTGTGAAGGTAGGTCTTAATAACAAGGATAATAGAAGAGATAATTAGTATGAAGGTAGGTCTTAATAACAAGGATAATAGAAGAGATAATAAGTGTGAAGGTAGGTCTTAATAACAAGGATAATAGAAGAGATAATTAGTGTGAAGGTAGGTCTTAATAACAAGGATAATAGAAGAGATAATTAGTGTGAAGGTAGGTCTTAATAACAAGGATAATAGAAGAGATAATAAGTATGAAGGTAGGTCTTAATAACAAGGAGAGAAGAAATAATTAGTGTGAAGGTAGGTCTTAATAACAAGGAGAGAAGAGATAATAAGTATGAAGGTAGGTCTTAATAACAAGGATAATAGAAGAGATAATAAGTGTGAAGGTAGGTCTTAATAACAAGGATAATAGAAGAGATAATTAGTGTGAAGGTAGGTCTTAATAACAAGGATAATAGAAGAGATAATAAGTGTGAAGGTAGGTCTTAATAACAAGGATAATAGAAGAGATAATTAGTATGAAGGTAGGTCTTAATAACAAGGATAATAGAAGAGATAATAAGTGTGAAGGTAGGTCTTAATAACAAGGATAATAGAAGAGATAATTAGTGTGAAGGTAGGTCTTAATAACAAGGATAATAGAAGAGATAATAAGTATGAAGGTAGGTCTTAATAACAAGGATAATAGAAGAGATAATAAGTGTGAAGGTAGGTCTTAATAACAAGGATAATAGAAGAGATAATTAGTGTGAAGGTAGGTCTTAATAACAAGGAGAGAAGAAATAATAAGTGTAAAGGTAGGTCTTAATAACAAGGATAATAGAAGAGATAATTAGTGTGAAGGTAGGTCTTAATAACAAGGAGAGAAGAGATAATAAGTATGAAGGTAGGTCTTAATAACAAGGAGAGAAGAAATAATAAGTGTGAAGGTAGGTCTTAATAACAAGGATAATAGAAGAAATGATAAGTGTGAAGGTAGGTCTTAATAACAAGGATAATAGAAGAGATGATAAGTGTGAAGGTAGGTCTTAATAACAAGGATAATAGAAGAGATAATAAGTGTGAAGGTAGGTCTTAATAACAAGGATAATAGAAGAGATAATAAGTGTGAAGGTAGGTCTTAATAACAAGGAGAGAAGAGATAATAAGTATGAAGGTAGGTCTTAATAACAAGGAGAGAAGAAATAATAAGTGTGAAGGTAGGTCTTAATAACAAGGATAATAGAAGAAATGATAAGTGTGAAGGTAGGTCTTAATAACAAGGATAATAGAAGAGATAATAAGTGTGAAGGTAGGTCTTAATAACAAGGATAATAGAAGAGATAATAAGTGTGAAGGTAGGTCTTAATAACAAGGAGAGAAGAAATAATAAGTGTGAAGGTAGGTCTTAATAACAAGGATAATAGAAGAGATGATAAGTGTGAAGGTAGGTCTTAATAACAAGGAGAGAAGAAATAATAAGTGTGAAGGTAGGTCTTAATAACAAGGATAATAGAAGAGATGATAAGTGTGAAGGTAGGTCTTAATAACAAGGATAATAGAAGAGATAATAAGTGTGAAGGTAGGTCTTAATAACAAGGAGATAAGAGATAATAAGTGTGAAGGTAGGTCTTAATAACAAGGATAATAGAAGAGATAATAAGTGTGAAGGTAGGTCTTAATAACAAGGATAATAGAAGAGATAATAAGTGTGAAGGTAGGTCTTAATAACAAGGATAATAGAAGAGATAATAAGTATGAAGGTAGGTCTTAATAACAAGGATAATAGAAGAGATAATAAGTATGAAGGTAGGTCTTAATAACAAGGATAATAGAAGAGATAATAAGTATGAAGGTAGGTCTTAATAACAAGGATAATAGAAGAGATAATAAGTATGAAGGTAGGTCTTAATAACAAGGATAATAGAAGAGATAATAAGTATGAAGGTAGGTCTTAATAACAAGGATAATAGAAGAGATAATTAGTGTGAAGGTAGCTCTTAATAACAAGGATAATAGAAGAGATAATAAGTGTGAAGGTAGGTCTTAATAACAAGGATAATAGAAGAGATAATTAGTGTGAAGGTAGGTCTTAATAACAAGGATAATAGAAGAGATAATAAGTGTGAAGGTAGGTCTTAATAACAAGGAGAGAAGAAATAATAAGTGTGAAGGTAGGTCTTAATAACAAGGAGAGAAGAAATAATAAGTATGAAGGTAGGTCTTAATAACAAGGATAATAGAAGAGATAATAAGTATGAAGGTAGGTCTTAATAACAAGGATAATAGAAGAGATAATAAGTGTGAAGGTAGGTCTTAATAACAAGGATAATAGAAGAGATAATAAGTGTGAAGGTAGGTCTTAATAACAAGGAGATAAGAGATAATAAGTGTGAAGGTAGGTCTTAATAACAAGGATAATAGAAGAGATAATAAGTGTGAAGGTAGGTCTTAATAACAAGGATAATAGAAGAGATAATAAGTGTGAAGGTAGGTCTTAATAACAAGGATAATAGAAGAGATAATAAGTGTGAAGGTAGGTCTTAATAACAAGGATAATAGAAGAGATAATAAGTGTGAAGGTAGGTCTTAATAACAAGGATAATAGAAGAGATAATAAGTATGAAGGTAGGTCTTAATAACAAGGATAATAGAAGAGATAATAAGTATGAAGGTAGGTCTTAATAACAAGGATAATAGAAGAGATAATAAGTATGAAGGTAGGTCTTAATAACAAGGATAATAGAAGAGATAATAAGTGTGAAGGTAGGTCTTAATAACAAGGATAATAGAAGAGATAATAAGTATGAAGGTAGGTCTTAATAACAAGGATAATAGAAGAGATAATAAGTGTGAAGGTAGGTCTTAATAACAAGGATAATAGAAGAGATAATAAGTGTGAAGGTAGGTCTTAATAACAAGGAGAGAAGAGATAATAAGTGTGAAGGTAGGTCTTAATAACAAGGATAATAGAAGAGATAATAAGTATGAAGGTAGGTCTTAATAACAAGGATAATAGAAGAGATAATAAGTGTGAAGGTAGGTCTTAATAACAAGGATAATAGAAGAGATAATTAGTGTGAAGGTAGGTCTTAATAACAAGGATAATAGAAGAGATAATTAGTGTGAAGGTAGGTCTTAATAACAAGGATAATAGAAGAGATAATAAGTATGAAGGTAGGTCTTAATAACAAGGATAATAGAAGAGATAATAAGTATGAAGGTAGGTCTTAATAACAAGGATAATAGAAGAGATAATAAGTATGAAGGTAGGTCTTAATAACAAGGATAATAGAAGAGATAATAAGTATGAAGGTAGGTCTTAATAACAAGGATAATAGAAGAGATAATAAGTATGAAGGTAGGTCTTAATAACAAGGATAATAGAAGAGATAATAAGTGTGAAGGTAGGTCTTAATAACAAGGATAATAGAAGAGATAATAAGTATGAAGGTAGGTCTTAATAACAAGGATAATAGAAGAGATAATAAGTGTGAAGGTAGGTCTTAATAACAAGGATAATAGAAGAGATAATAAGTATGAAGGTAGGTCTTAATAACAAGGATAATAGAAGAGATAATAAGTATGAAGGTAGGTCTTAATAACAAGGATAATAGAAGAGATAATAAGTGTGAAGGTAGGTCTTAATAACAAGGATAATAGAAGAGATAATAAGTGTGAAGGTAGGTCTTAATAACAAGGATAATAGAAGAGATAATAAGTGTGAAGGTAGGTCTTAATAACAAGGATAATAGAAGAGATAATAAGTATGAAGGTAGGTCTTAATAACAAGGATAATAGAAGAGATAATTAGTGTGAAGGTAGGTCTTAATAACAAGGATAATAGAAGAGATAATAAGTATGAAGGTAGGTCTTAATAACAAGGATAATAGAAGAGATAATAAGTATGAAGGTAGGTCTTAATAACAAGGAGAGAAGAAATAATAAGTGTAAAGGTAGGTCTTAATAACAAGGATAATAGAAGAGATAATAAGTATGAAGGTAGGTCTTAATAACAAGGATAATAGAAGAGATAATAAGTATGAAGGTAGGTCTTAATAACAAGGATAATAGAAGAGATAATAAGTATGAAGGTAGGTCTTAATAACAAGGATAATAGAAGAGATAATTAGTGTGAAGGTAGGTCTTAATAACAAGGATAATAGAAGAGATAATAAGTGTGAAGGTAGGTCTTAATAACAAGGATAATAGAAGAGATAATTAGTGTGAAGGTAGGTCTTAATAACAAGGATAATAGAAGAGATAATAAGTGTGAAGGTAGGTCTTAATAACAAGGATAATAGAAGAGATAATAAGTATGAAGGTAGGTCTTAATAACAAGGATAATAGAAGAGATAATAAGTGTGAAGGTAGGTCTTAATAACAAGGATAATAGAAGAGATAATAAGTATGAAGGTAGGTCTTAATAACAAGGATAATAGAAGAGATAATAAGTGTGAAGGTAGGTCTTAATAACAAGGATAATAGAAGAGATAATAAGTATGAAGGTAGGTCTTAATAACAAGGATAATAGAAGAGATAATAAGTATGAAGGTAGGTCTTAATAACAAGGATAATAGAAGAGATAATAAGTGTGAAGGTAGGTCTTAATAACAAGGATAATAGAAGAGATAATAAGTATGAAGGTAGGTCTTAATAACAAGGATAATAGAAGAGATAATAAGTGTGAAGGTAGGTCTTAATAACAAGGATAATAGAAGAGATAATAAATGTGAAGGTAGGTCTTAATAACAAGGAGAGAAGAGATAATAAGTATGAAGGTAGGTCTTAATAACAAGGAGAGAAGAAATAATAAGTGTGAAGGTAGGTCTTAATAACAAGGATAATAGAAGAGATGATAAGTGTGAAGGTAGGTCTTAATAACAAGGATAATAGAAGAGATAATAAGTATGAAGGTAGGTCTTAATAACAAGGATAATAGAAGAGATAATAAGTATGAAGGTAGGTCTTAATAACAAGGATAATAGAAGAGATAATAAGTATGAAGGTAGGTCTTAATAACAAGGATAATAGAAGAGATAATAAGTATGAAGGTAGGTCTTAATAACAAGGATAATAGAAGAGATAATAAGTATGAAGGTAGGTCTTAATAACAAGGATAATAGAAGAGATAATAAGTATGAAGGTAGGTCTTAATAACAAGGATAATAGAAGAGATAATAAGTATGAAGGTAGGTCTTAATAACAAGGATAATAGAAGAGATAATTAGTGTGAAGGTAGGTCTTAATAACAAGGATAATAGAAGAGATAATAAGTATGAAGGTAGGTCTTAATAACAAGGAGAGAAGAAATAATAAGTGTGAAGGTAGGTCTTAATAACAAGGATAATAGAAGAGATAATTAGTGTGAAGGTAGGTCTTAATAACAAGGAGAGAAGAGATAATAAGTATGAAGGTAGGTCTTAATAACAAGGATAATAGAAGAGATAATAAGTATGAAGGTAGGTCTTAATAACAAGGATAATAGAAGAGATAATAAGTATGAAGGTAGGTCTTAATAACAAGGATAATAGAAGAGATAATTAGTGTGAAGGTAGGTCTTAATAACAAGGATAATAGAAGAGATAATAAGTATGAAGGTAGGTCTTAATAACAAGGAGAGAAGAAATAATAAGTGTGAAGGTAGGTCTTAATAACAAGGATAATAGAAGAGATAATTAGTGTGAAGGTAGGTCTTAATAACAAGGATAATAGAAGAGATAATAAGTGTGAAGGTAGGTCTTAATAACAAGGATAATAGAAGAGATAATAAGTGTGAAGGTAGGTCTTAATAACAAGGATAATAGAAGAGATAATAAGTGTGAAGGTAGGTCTTAATAACAAGGATAATAGAAGAGATAATAAGTGTGAAGGTAGGTCTTAATAACAAGGATAATAGAAGAGATAATAAGTATGAAGGTAGGTCTTAATAACAAGGAGAGAAGAAATAATTAGTGTGAAGGTAGGTCTTAATAACAAGGAGAGAAGAGATAATAAGTATGAAGGTAGGTCTTAATAACAAGGATAATAGAAGAGATAATAAGTGTGAAGGTAGGTCTTAATAACAAGGATAATAGAAGAGATAATTAGTGTGAAGGTAGGTCTTAATAACAAGGATAATAGAAGAGATAATAAGTGTGAAGGTAGGTCTTAATAACAAGGATAATAGAAGAGATAATAAGTATGAAGGTAGGTCTTAATAACAAGGATAATAGAAGAGATAATAAGTATGAAGGTAGGTCTTAATAACAAGGATAATAGAAGAGATAATTAGTGTGAAGGTAGGTCTTAATAACAAGGATAATAGAAGAGATAATAAGTATGAAGGTAGGTCTTAATAACAAGGAGAGAAGAAATAATAAGTGTGAAGGTAGGTCTTAATAACAAGGATAATAGAAGAGATAATTAGTGTGAAGGTAGGTCTTAATAACAAGGATAATAGAAGAGATAATAAGTGTGAAGGTAGGTCTTAATAACAAGGATAATAGAAGAGATAATAAGTGTGAAGGTAGGTCTTAATAACAAGGATAATAGAAGAGATAATAAGTGTGAAGGTAGGTCTTAATAACAAGGATAATAGAAGAGATAATAAGTATGAAGGTAGGTCTTAATAACAAGGAGAGAAGAAATAATTAGTGTGAAGGTAGGTCTTAATAACAAGGAGAGAAGAGATAATAAGTATGAAGGTAGGTCTTAATAACAAGGATAATAGAAGAGATAATAAGTGTGAAGGTAGGTCTTAATAACAAGGATAATAGAAGAGATAATAAGTGTGAAGGTAGGTCTTAATAACAAGGATAATAGAAGAGATAATAAGTGTGAAGGTAGGTCTTAATAACAAGGATAATAGAAGAGATAATAAGTATGAAGGTAGGTCTTAATAACAAGGATAATAGAAGAGATAATAAGTGTGAAGGTAGGTCTTAATAACAAGGATAATAGAAGAGATAATTAGTGTGAAGGTAGGTCTTAATAACAAGGAGAGAAGAAATAATAAGTGTAAAGGTAGGTCTTAATAACAAGGATAATAGAAGAGATAATTAGTGTGAAGGTAGGTCTTAATAACAAGGATAATAGAAGAGATAATAAGTATGAAGGTAGGTCTTAATAACAAGGATAATAGAAGAGATAATTAGTGTGAAGGTAGGTCTTAATAACAAGGATAATAGAAGAGATATTTAGTGTGAAGGTAGGTCTTAATAACAAGGATAATAGAAGAGATAATAAGTATGAAGGTAGGTCTTAATAACAAGGATAATAGAAGAGATAATTAGTGTGAAGGTAGGTCTTAATAACAAGGATAATAGAAGAGATAATTAGTGTGAAGGTAGGTCTTAATAACAAGGATAATAGAAGAGATAATAAGTATGAAGGTAGGTCTTAATAACAAGGATAATAGAAGAGATAATTAGTGTGAAGGTAGGTCTTAATAACAAGGATAATAGAAGAGATAATAAGTATGAAGGTAGGTCTTAATAACAAGGAGAGAAGAGATAATAAGTGTGAAGGTAGGTCTTAATAACAAGGATAATAGAAGAGATAATAAGTATGAAGGTAGGTCTTAATAACAAGGATAATAGAAGAGATAATAAGTGTGAAGGTAGGTCTTAATAACAAGGATAATAGAAGAGATAATAAGTGTGAAGGTAGGTCTTAATAACAAGGAGAGAAGAGATAATAAGTGTGAAGGTAGGTCTTAATAACAAGGAGAGAAGAGATAATAAGTGTGAAGGTAGGTCTTAATAACAAGGATAATAGAAGAGATAATTAGTGTGAAGGTAGGTCTTAATAACAAGGAGAGAAGAGATAATAAGTATGAAGGTAGGTCTTAATAACAAGGATAATAGAAGAGATAATAAGTGTGAAGGTAGGTCTTAATAACAAGGATAATAGAAGAGATAATAAGTGTGAAGGTAGGTCTTAATAACAAGGAGAGAAGAGATAATAAGTGTGAAGGTAGGTCTTAATAACAAGGAGAGAAGAGATAATAAGTGTGAAGGTAGGTCTTAATAACAAGGATAATAGAAGAGATAATTAGTGTGAAGGTAGGTCTTAATAACAAGGAGAGAAGAGATAATAAGTATGAAGGTAGGTCTTAATAACAAGGATAATAGAAGAGATAATAAGTGTGAAGGTAGGTCTTAATAACAAGGATAATAGAAGAGATAATTAGTGTGAAGGTAGGTCTGAATAACAAGGATAATAGAAGAGATATTTAGTGTGAAGGTAGGTCTTAATAACAAGGATAATAGAAGAGATAATAAGTGTGAAGGTAGGTCTTAATAACAAGGATAATAGAAGAGATAATAAGTGTGAAGGTAGGTCTTAATAACAAGGATAATAGAAGAGATAATAAGTATGAAGGTAGGTCTTAATAACAAGGATAATAGAAGAGATAATTAGTGTGAAGGTAGGTCTTAATAACAAGGATAATAGAAGAGATAATAAGTATGAAGGTAGGTCTTAATAACAAGGATAATAGAAGAGATAATAAGTATGAAGGTAGGTCTTAATAACAAGGATAATAGAAGAGATAATTAGTGTGAAGGTAGGTCTTAATAACAAGGATAATAGAAGAGATAATAAGTATGAAGGTAGGTCTTAATAACAAGGATAATAGAAGAGATAATTAGTGTGAAGGTAGGTCTTAATAACAAGGATAATAGAAGAGATAATAAGTGTGAAGGTAGGTCTTAATAACAAGGAGAGAAGAAATAAAAAGCACATCAAATAGAGAAGAGAGGTTTCTCCATCTTTTGCCAGGTCAACAATATTAATTCCTTGTGGGTTCTTGCCAGGTTGAGGTTAATGTGATTCCACCTTGTTTCATAGTTCCCAGTAAGATTGATGTTGTTGAGATTTCATTGATCATATTGAAAGTTAGACCTTCTAGATCAACCCAGAAATGTAACTTGTTCGGCCGCCTGAGCCTGGAGATTCGTCTCGAGCGAAGCATTTGAAGGCTTTTTCAACTTCCTCCCTCCGGACCTCTGCATCACACTTTTCTAAAACACTCATCAATGTCGGGTGTCTGTTGTTTGGTAGATTCAAAGGAAGCCTCTGCAGCAGCGTGAGGAACAGGAGGACAACTGACTAG
Organism: Blennius ocellaris; assembly: GCF_963422515.1. Taxonomy (NCBI): domain Eukaryota; kingdom Metazoa; phylum Chordata; class Actinopteri; order Blenniiformes; family Blenniidae; genus Blennius; species Blennius ocellaris. Next base: position 1,539,096 of record NC_137662.1, on the reverse strand, counting down.
AAAAGTCAAACACGTCTTTGGAGATCCTCACAGGATCACCACATTCCTCACCATCAATTATTGGCGTTTTAATCACATTTCTTTCTCCTTTTCTATGCTCTACAGAAATAAGTTGAGCTTCTTTCTCCTTCCTCTCTCCATTTCACTCTTGATCTGACGTCCTGTCTGCTCCCGGGGCTTTGTTGACGTCGATGCTGTCTGGGGAAGAGAGCAATAGGATTCATGTTTGTTTTTCCGCTTCACTTAATGACTGTTTGTTGGAGGTGAAATGAATCTCTTTGACAATATTAACTTCCTTTTGTTTACTGGCTCGGTTTACAAGTTTACCGTGTGAAATCGAAAGCGGTCTTATTTTGTATTTGATAAATTCCCATTTCTCCCTGTATGTAGGGATATGAAGACATATCTAAAGTATGTTAAGATATGTCTTCAATAGTCCTTTTAATGTCCTGGTAAAAGGGCTCATGATTTCAAAGATTTGAGTTAAATTTCCAAAGCCTTTATTTTGCCGACATGTATTAGTGGTGGATAAAGTCAATTTAATCACACAATGATCCGTCAGCGGTGCAGCGCTGATTGAACAGTTCATCTGTAACCCAGGTGAGAATTCAGAAAAGAGCCAATAGTTCAATCTGGATTAGATGCTAGCGTCTGGTTTGAACAAAGTAAAAGCTTGGCTGTCTGGATCTTTCATGTGCCATATATCTTTATTGGAATATATTGCAAAATTGTGACAGAGGGCAATTATAATGATGGTTTTGAAATCTTGAAGGCTTCCTGTCTCGCCATTCATCCATGACCATATTGTAATATCACCTCACACCTGAAGTCCCTTTTTGTTGCAATGACTTTCCCAGGGAAGTAGTTGAGTACAGCGCCCCCTGCAGACCCATCTGTGCCATGGCTAACAGAGAGTTTTTCTCCCCACTGATTTGCCCACATTTTGTCATTTGTGTCGTTGCTGTGAGTTTCCTGAATCAAATAACAATTTGCTCTTTCATTTTTAAGGAACAGAAATATAGCTTTTCTTTTAATGGAATCTGTCAAAGCCTGAGCATTGAGCGGCGCAGAAGAGAAGGTGGCATTGGAAAAAGGCATAAAGAAAGTCATTAGGAAAAGTAAAGCAAACTCACAAAAACCTTTAAACTAAACTACTTTCGTTTTTTAGTTGTGGACTAAATACACAACAATAGTCCCCTGAATAGTGGCTTAACACTAGGTGATAACTCGTACCTTAATCATGTAGCAGGAGTGGATGGGTGCAATAACATGTTTCGTAAATCTATGAGATCAGTTGGAAAAATTGAACATTGCAAATATTGAAATACTGATAGTTAAAAACAAACTATCCTCAATGTCTACCTATAAAAGGAGGTAGGAACTTCAGTGCAAACAAAGGTAAATATTCTTGAATGACAGCTGCCAGTAAAATGCAAACTTTAAAAGGAGATATAAACGTTAACATTACAGTGGCTTGGCAGCGTGTCTATAAAGAACTTTATGTTGACTGGACATCACACTCTGATTGAACCATGACCATGAGTCAGTCTCTAGAAGTCCACCCTTCTACCCTCCATGGATCCAACGTGACCTTTGAACCAGACATTTCCTCCATTGGCTCGGTCTTGATCCAGCTTCGGCCGGCTGCTGCATGGAATCTGTCAGCTGTGCAGGAATCCTGTTGGAATCGATCCACGCTTCTTTGCAGAATTTGGAGTTTTTGGTCAGTGTCCAAATGTCTTGGCAGTGGTGTCGCATGACAAACTGGATGAGAACCTGGTGATTTCTTCCACTCTCTCGTTTTCCCAGTGGATGAAGGCTGTCACCACTGGTTCCCATGGCGGAGGTCCACTGGGGTGTGATCTTAGATACCATGTGGAGAACCTCTTCCCCGATCTGCTCCTTGTCTTTCTCTTGCATTCCATGTATCTTGAGGTTCCAGCACCTCTGTACCTTTCCATCTCAGTGATCCCTTCCTGTAGCTCTTAGTTTTGTTGGATAAGCCGGGGAAGTTCTTTATCAGAGCCCTGCATTTCGGTTTTGCACTCCTTGATGTCGGCGGTATTGATTCCAACAAGCCGGGTGACGCTGGCTCCCATTGTGGCGTCTCTCTGAGCCGTACCCCAAAACCATCCACCTTTTCAGTGAGCTTCGCAATCAAAGCTTCTATTAAGTTGTCATGAGACTGTTCCTGGGTGATTTCATCTTATCAGGTGGTGGCCCACACGTCTCTGTTGGGGTGCAAGGGGTATTTGTCCTCTTACCACAGCTGCTAGCCGAGGTTTCCATCGGTGTGTAGTGGAGGTCAGTGGTAGCAGTTAGCTTCACGCTTGGTTTGCCACCTGACATATTTAGCTCATTTGACCAGTTTTCCGGACGACTGGCTTGTGTTCAAACTCAGTCGGTGAAAGTACTGTCGTTCAGATTCATAGTTCAGAGCGTATTCTCTGTTTGGGTTGACTTACTGTTAAAATACCAGGGCTGAGTCGTGCGAGCCGAGAATGACGGGCTGGTCTGGTCCACCATCTTTTTCAGGCCGCGGACGTACAAAAACTGCGGTTACATCTGAATAGTCCCTCCTATCTTTCCTATTCCGGTCATCGTGACTTTGGTTACATGTGTTTGAGTTTTACTGCTACGGTCAGAGACAGTTTGTGTATTTGTGTGTGGTGTCTCCCATGTGATTTCTGTGCATTGAGTGACACCCTGAGCCGAGGGAGGCGGCTGGTGGTTCAAATCCACACCTTCCTGAACCTCCTGCTCCCTGCTTGCCACTGCTATCATTGTTATTCATGCTGGAGATCATTTACATACACTGACATTCATACATATGTATTCATTTAACAGTAAAAAACATTAGTATAAACATTAGTTTCACATCATAGAGAGGGTTTAATTACCTCATGGCTTTTTAAAGAATTTTAATGTTTTGAAGTTCACCGACTACTGGACTAATTACTACTAATTACTAGCAGGAAGACTAATTACAAGTGATTACTGATCATTATGAACATGAGTAATTACTGTCTTCAGCAGTTCAATAATGCTCTGTCCGAGTTCCTGTCTCTTCAACATTAAAGCTCATCTAATTAGATCAGTTCAGCCGTTAATATTTATTTCAACATGAATAATCCAAACCAGTAGAACACTTCTGGGCTCTCAAAGACCCTTTATATAAAGAAAAGAATTAAAGAAGAATATAATGAAGCGTTTTGAAAAGTTATTTTGCCAATGATTTGACAATAACTTCAGCATGCCTCACTGACAGATAAAGGTACTAAGGCGAGTAGAGGAACCCTCCTGGAGGAGCTGGAGAACCTCCTGGAGGAGCTGGAGAATCTCAGGATGAGCTGGAGCACCACCTGGAAGACCTGGAGAACCTCCTGGAGGAGCTGGAGAATCTCAGGATGAGCTGGAGCACCACCTGGAAGACCTGGAGAACCTCCTGGAGGAGCTGGAGAATCTCAGGATGAGCTGGAGCACCACCTGGAAGACCTGGAGAACCTCCTGGAGGAGCTGGAGAATCTCAGGATGAGCTGGAGCACCACCTGGAAGACCTGGAGAACCTTCTGGAGGAGCTGGAGAACCTCCTGGAGGACTGAGAGAACCTCCTGGAGGAGCTGGAGAACCTCAGGATGAGCTGGAGCACCACCTGGAAGACCTGGAGAACCTTCTGGAGGAGCTGGAGAACCTCCTGGAGGAGCTGGAGAACCTCAGGAGGACTGGGAGAACCTCAGGAGGACTGGGAGAACCTCCTGGAGAGGAGCTGGAGAACCTCAGGAGGACTGTGAGAACCTCAGGAGGACTGGGAGAACCTCCTGGAGGAGCTGGAGAACCTCAGGAGGACTGTGAGAACCTCAGGAGGACTGGGAGAACCTCCTGGAGGAGCTGGAGAACCTCAGGAGGACTGGGAGAACCTCAGGAGGACTGGGAGAACCTCAGGAGGAGCTGGAGAACCTCAGGAGGACTGTGAGAACCTCAGGAGGACTGGGAGAACCTCCTGGAGGAGCTGGAGAACCTCAGGAGGACTGGGAGAACCTCAGGAGGACTGGGAGAACCTCAGGAGGAGCTGGAGAACCTCAGGAGGACTGTGAGAACCTCAGGAGGAGCTGGAGAACCTCAGGAGGACTGTGAGAACCTCAGGAGGAGCTGGAGAACCTCAGGAGGAGTGCCTCTCCTCCTCGTTACTTCTGCCACGGATTCTACACAGATTCTTAGAGTCCTGGAGTTCAGCCAACAGCCCACTGGTCAACCCAAAACAACGCTGAACACAATCTGAGCTGGGACTTTCAAAATAAAATCGAGGGACACTGGTCTAGAACTGCCACTGGAAAATGTTAATGTGACCTTTTGTAATCAATTATTGATCAATCGTGAAAACACACCTGATCACCTTCAGTTTTATTCAATTCAACAAGAAAAACATAAAAAATAATAATTTTTCTGTTAAAACAAAGAAAAAGAAATATCATTAACCTGGTCTTCATGAGCAGCTTTTAACACTGTGTGTGGGTGTGTGTGGGTATGTGGGTGTGTGGGTGTGCGGGTGTGTGGGTATGTGGGTGTGTGGGTGTGTGTGGGTATGTGGGTGTGTGGGTGTGTGTGGGTATGTGGGTGTGTGGGTGTGTGGGTGTGCGGGTGTGGGTGTGTGTGGGTATGTGGGTGTGCGGGTGTGTGTGGGTATGTGGGTGTGCGGGTGTGTGGGTGTGTGTGGGTGTGCGGGTGTGTGGGTGTGTGTGGGTATGTGGGTGTGCGGGTGTGTGGGTGTGTGTGGGTATGTGGGTGTGTGGGTGTGTGTGGGTATGTGGGTGTGTGGGTGTGTGTGGTATGTGGGTGTGTGGGTGTGTGTGGGTATGTGGGTGTGTGGGTGTGTGGGTGTGCGGGTGTGGGTGTGTGTGGGGTATGTGGGTGTGCGGGTGTGTGTGGGTATGTGGGTGTGGCGGGTGTGTGGGTGTGTGTGGGTGTGCGGGTGTGTGGGTGTGTGTGGGTATGTGGGTGTGTGGGTGTGCGGGTGTGTGTGGGTATGTGGGTGTATGTGGGTATGTGGGTGTGTGGGTGTGCGGGTGTGTGGGTGTGTGTGGGTATGTGGGTGTGTGTGGGTATGTGGGTGTGCGGGTGTGTGGGTGTGTGTGGGTGTGCGGGTGTGTGGGTGTGTGTGGGGTATGTGGGTGTGCGGGTGTGTGGGTGTGTGTGGGTATGTGGGTGTGTGGGTGTGCGGGTGTGTGGGTGTGTGTGGGTATGTGGGTGTGTGTGGGTGTGGGTGTGCGGGTGTGTGTGGGTATGTGGGTGTGTGTGGGTGTGCGGGTGTGAGGGTGTGTGTGGGTATGTGGGTGTGCTGGTGTGTGGCTGTGTGTGGGTATGTGGGTGTGCGGGTGTGCGGGTGTGTGTGGGTGTGCGGGTGTGTGGGTGTGCGGGTGTGTGGTGTGTGTGGGTATGTGGGTGTGCGGGTGTGTGGGTGTGTGTGGGTGTGCGGGTGTGTGTGGGTATGTGGTGTGGGGGTGTGTAGGTGTGTAGGTGTGTAGGTGTGCGGGTGTGTAGGTGTGTGGGTGTGTAGGTGTGCGGGTGTGTAGGTGCGTGGGTGTGTGGGTGTGTAGGTGTGTGGGTGTGCGGGTGTGTGGGTGTGTGGGTGTGCGGGTGTGTAGGTGTGTGTGTGTGTGGGTGTGTGTGGGTGTGTAGGTGTGTGGGTGTGTGGTGTGTGGGTGTGTGTGGGTGTGTAGGTGTGTGTGTGTGGGTGTGTGGGTGTGTGTGGGTGTGTAGGTGTGTGGGTGTGTAGGTGTGTAGGTGTGTGGGTGTGTAGGTGTGTGGGTGTGTAGGTGTGCGGGTGTGTAGGTGCGTGGGTGTGTGGGTGTGTAGGTGTGTGGGTGTGCGGGTGTGTGGGTGTGCGGGTGTGTAGGTGTGTGTGTGTGTGGGTGTGTGTGGGTGTGTAGGTGTGTAGGTGTGTGGGTGTGTGGGTGTGTGTGGGTGTGTGGGTGTGTAGGTGTGTGTGTGTGTGGGTGTGTGGGTGTGTGGGTGTGTGTGGGTGTGTGTGGGTGTGTAGGTGTGTGGGTGTGTAGGTGTGTAGGTGTGTGGGTGTGTAGGTGTGTAGGTGTGTGGGTGTGTAGGTGTGTGGGTGTGTAGGTGTGTGGGTGTGTAGGTGTGTAGGTGTGTGGGTGTGTAGGTGTGTAGGTGTGTGGGTGTGTAGGTGTGTGGGTGTGCGGGTGTGTGGGTGTGTGGGTGTGCATGCATGCGTCAGGGCAGTGTTGCAGCCAGGATCTGCTCTCGGATTTCTTCATAGTGGGGCATCATGTCCTGAAGGTCGAGGTCTGCAGGAATCACCTGAGAGTGCAGAAAGGTCAAAGGTCACAATGGTTTTACTTTTTCCAAGAGAAAAAAATACAAAAACCTTGTAAAGAACAAGTGAAAAACACTTAATCTATCAGTAACGCAGTCTTGAACAGACTGAAAATATCTGAATGTCTAAGGCTTCATCCCAATTCTCTTTTGTACCCCCCCGCCTACCCCTCCACCCCCCACCTACCCCTCCGCCTACCCCTCCACCCCCCGCCCTACCCCTCCACCTACCCCTCCACCCCCCGCCTACCCCTCCACCTACCCCTCCACCCTCCGCCTACCCCCTCCGCTCTCCGCCTACCCCTTCACCCTCCGCCTACCCCTTCGCCCTCCGCCTACCCCTTCACCCTCCGCCTACCCCTTCACCCTCCGCCTACCCCTCCGCCCTCCGCCTACCCCTTCGCCCTCCGCCTACCCCTCCGCCCTCCGCCTACCCCTTCACCCTCCGCCTACCCCTTCACCCTCCGCCTACCCCTTCGCCCTCCGCTTACCCCTCCCGCCTACCCCTTCACCCTCCGCCTACCCCTCCGCCCTCCGCCTACCCCTCCGCCCTCCGCCTACCCCTTCGCCCTCTGCTTACCCCTCCGCCTACCCCTCCACCCTCCGCCTACCCCTCCGCCCCACCCCTTCGCCCTCTGCTTACCCCTCCGCCTACCCCTTCACCCTCCGCCTACCCCTCCACCCTCCGCCTACCCCGTCACCCTCCGCCTATCCCTTCGCCCTCTGCTTACCCCTCCGCCTACCCCTTCATCCTCCGCCTACCCCTCCGCCCTCCGCCTACCCCTCCACCCTCCGCCTACCCCCTCCGCCCTCCGCCTACCCCTTCGCCCTCCGCCTACCCCTTCACCCTCCGCTTACCCCTCCGCCTACCCCTTCACCCCCCTCTCCCTCTCCCACTCTGCATCAATCCAGTGAACTGTTAAACTCAGCATTGCTCCATATATCAGTGGTGAAACATAGAGGATGAGAGATGTTCTTTAAGGAGACGTTGGGTGTGACAGTACACTGTGTGGAGCTCTACTGACGTAGCCCTGCCATGACCCCCCCCCCCCCCCCCCAGGACCAAAATCAGACCAGTCCCGTTAAACCAAGTGCCGGAACAGTCGCAGGTTTTTTGCACTTTGTCAGTAAAAGTTGTTTTAATTGCAGATGTTTTAGCTGATGTGACCATTACTACTTTTATTATTTGGTGACTATCATCATTATTATGAGTAGTAGTCAAGGTGATTGTAGTAATAATTTGAGCCTGGGATTTTAAAAACTTGTGTTGAGGGTCGAATAAAAAAGCATCCTTGAAAAAAAAAGTACATGTAAAGCGGTGAAATATAAATCTGTGGGGGTGTACATGGTACATACCAGCGGAGCAGCATTGACACAATTACATCAGATGTGCTCAGGCTCCAGCTTTGACTACGGTGTGGGATGAGGATTAAAAAGGTCGAGCAGCACATTTTTTTACCCACAAATTCCGCTATATTTCACGTTGATGTGCTCATGGGCCACGCGGGCCAGACAGGTGGCTCCTGTTGAGGACCCCTGCTGTAGAAACTGTCGAGACTCTGTAGTGACTCACCAGGACTGGCGCAGGGAGGGGGAACGAGGACCCTCTGATGAGCCAGTCCTCGTACAGCTGGTGGATGGACTGCAGGTACTCCTGGTGACACACACACACACACACACACACACACACACACACACACACACACACACACACACACACACACACACACACACACACACACACACACACACACACACACACACAGCTGACACACACGCTGTGCACAGAGTAAACACATGCTGTGCTGCTTCCTCACCAGTGGAATGATTTTCTCCTCTTCTCGACATCGATGCTGCAGCCGCTGGAGACACTTCACTGGAGACGTCTGCAGGTAGACTGAGAGAGAGAGAGAGAGAGAGAGAGAGAGAGAGAGAGAGAGAGAGAGAGAGAGAGAGAGAGAGAGAGAGAGAGACACCTTTGACCTTTAAACAGTCCTTTACTTTCTCCTTTTATTTTCAATTTGATTTGATTTTAAAAAGAAAACTCATACAAGAATGATAGGAATTGAAAGTAAAAAATAAATACTTACAATATATACATGCCATGAAAAATCACACACACACACACACACACACACACACACACACACACACACACACACACACACACACACACACACACACACACACACACACACACACACACACACACACACACACACACTAGAAGTGCAGCAGTAGTTCTTCCTGCTCTATGGCACACAGAGCCTCATCAGACCTGCACCCTGGCTTCTGTTGCGCCGTGATAACCAGATCCCCATTGTCGCCTGTCCTATGAGGAAGTTAACCAGACAGACGTTTCTGCGTTGGGCTGCAGAGTACTTTGGTCCGAATATGAAGAGGGTGCTGTTGAAAACATGGTCTAACTGGGTCAACCACTGCTGCAGCAGAGCAAAGAGGGAACTCAGTCTCTGACAGTGCAGCCAGAGGTGATCCAGAGGTGATCCAGAGGTGATCCAGAGGTGATCCAGAGGTGATCCAGAGGTGATCCAGGGTTTCCTCGGCTTGGCAGAAAACACATCGACTGTCACTTTGGGGATTGAGTCGTGCCACGTGTCTGTTTGTGGCCACGGCCCCATGTACCACCCTCCACTGGAGGTCCCCCCATGTACCACCCTCCACTGGAGATCCCCCCATGTACCACCCTCCACTGGAGGTCCCCCCATGTCCACCCTCCACTGGAGATCCCCCCATGTACCACCCTCCACTGGAGGTCCCCCCATGTACCACCCTCCACTGGAGATCCCCCCATGTACCACCCTCCACTGGAGATCCCCCCATGTGCCACCCTCCACTGGAGATCCCCCCATGTACCACCCTCCACTGGAGATCCCCCCATGTACCACCCTCCACTGGAGATCCCCCCATGTACCACCCTCCACTGGAGGTCCCCCCATGTACCACCCTCCACTGGAGATCCCCCCATGTGCCACCCTCCACTGGAGATCCCCCCATGTACCACCCTCCACTGGAGATCCCCCCATGTACCACCCTCCACTGGAGGTCCCCCCATGTACCACCCTCCACTGGAGATCCCCCCATGTACCACCCTCCACTGGAGGTCCCCCCATGTCCACCCTCCACTGGAGATCCCCCCATGTACCACCCTCCACTGGAGGTCCCCCCATGTACCACCCTCCACTGGAGATCCCCCCATGTACCACCCTCCACTGGAGGTCCCCCCATGTACCACCCTCCACTGGAGATCCCCCCATGTACCACCCTCCACTGGAGATCCCCCCATGTACCACCCTCCACTGGAGATCCCCCCATGTACCACCCTCCACTGGAGATCCCCCCATGTGCCACCCTCCACTGGAGATCCCCCCATGTACCACCCTCCACTGGAGGTCCCCCCATGTCCACCCTCCACTGGAGATCCCCCCATGTACCACCCTCCACTGAGATCCCCCCATGTACCACCCTCCACTGGAGATCCCCCCATGTACCACCCTCCACTGGAGATCCCCTCATGTGCCACCCTCCACTGGAGATCCCCCCATGTACCACCCTCCACTGGAGGTCCCCCCATGTACCACCCTCCACTGGAGATCCCCCCATGTGCCACCCTCCACTGGAGATCCCCCATGTACCACCCTCCACTGGAGGTCCCCCCATGTACCACCCTCCACTGGAGATCCCCCCATGTACCACCCTCCACTGGAGGTCCCCCCATGTACCACCCTCCACTGGAGATCCCCCCCATGTACCACCCTCCACTGGAGATCCCCCCATGTACCACCCTCCACTGGAGATCCACGGTGTGTTTCTCAATGGGGGCTTTGTACAGGGACCTCCAGCTGCCTCTGGGTGAGGACCCTGGTGCCAATGTTTTGCCAGTTCCTGACCTTCACTGTGACGGTGTAGAGGTCCTTCTTCTTCAGCTTGGAAAAGTCAGGGAGTTCTGGTGTAGCGAAGGAGAGCAGAACTTTTGTCTTGTTCTTATGGCTTCACAAAGGGAGTCTGCAGGGGCCAACACCATGTTCCTAATTATTATGCAAATTGCATGTAAGTGTCATAAAGATTAAATTGTTTGTTTTTCAATTAAACTTGAGGAAGGTATTGTGTGTCAGGGCTCTTTGGATCATTGGAATCAATCTCAGACACCTGTGGTAAGTAGTTTGCCAGGTGAGCCCAATTAAAGGGAAAACTACAAGAGAAGGATGTTCCACAATATTAAGCAGAATATGGGAAAGAAAAAGGACCTCTGCTGCTGAAAAGCGTCAAATAGTTGGACACGGTTGGACAAACTATGAACCTTGGATATTTCACTAAAACTGAATCGTGATCATTGTGCTGTTAAGAAAGTTGTGGCTGATTCAGACCATACACCGTTGGAGCAGAAAAAGGCACAATGAGGAAGATTCCTGCAGAGAAACACATCCCATTAAGAGAGCAGCGACTAAAATGCCATCACAAAGCCACAAACGGATATTTGAAGCTGCTGGTGCCTCTGGAGTTCTACGAACATCAAGGTGTAGGATCCTCCAGAAGCCTGCAGTTCTGCCTAAACCTTCCATTGGGCCACCCCCTAACCACTGCTCACAAGCAGAAACGGCTGCAGTGGGTCCAGACGTGCATGAAGACTCATTTTCAAACCGTCTTGTTCACTGATGAGTGCCGCGCCACCCTGGATGGTCCAGATGGAGTAGTGGGTGGTCGGTGAATGACCACCATGTCCCAACAAGGCTGTGACATCAGCAAGGAGGTGGTGGAGTCATGTTTTGGGCCCGGAATCCTGGGGAGAGAGCTGGTCGACCCCTTTAGGGTCCTGAAGGTGTGAAGATGACCTCTGAGAAGCATGTGAGTTTCTGACTGGCCACTTTCTCCCATGGTACAAAAAGAAGAACCGGCACAAAATCCTCTTCGTGCATGACGATGCACCTTCTCATGCTGCAAGGAATCCCTCTTCATCCTCAGCGCTATGGGCATTAAAGGAGAGGATGGATGGCGGCTGGACGGACGCCGGCGTCTCGGGGGACACCATGTCTCCCAGAGGAGACACTCCCACAGAGACACTCCTCACAGCAACACTCAGTGAAAGAACACTGACCTGCCTGATCGTGCAGTGAGAAACAGTGAAGAGCAGTAGAAACACTAGATACATCCACACCGAATGAAGTTTGGAGAGTCTCACACTCCCATCACCTCACTCACGCTCAGAGAGAGAGAGAGAGAGAGAGAGAGAGAGAGAGAGAGAGAGAGAGAGAGAGAGAGAGAGAGAGAGAGAGAGAGAGAGAGAGAGAGAGAGAGAGAGAGAGAGAGAGAGAGAGAGAGAGAGAGAGAGAGAGAGAGAGAGAGAGAGAGAGAGAGAGAGAGAGAGTGTGTGTGTGTGTGTGTGTGTGTGTGCCTCACCGATGAAATCAATAGGAAGTGACACATTGCAGGTGATCCAGTCGAACCACTCACTGAGCACAGCGAAGTCCACCTCGGGCATCTTCCCACTGCAGGGACAGGAGTTCATTCATCATGACTTCATGAGTTCATTCATGAGTTCATTCATTCATTCAGTCATTCATGAGTTCATTCATTCATTCAGTCATTCATGAATTCATTCATGAGTTCATTCATCATGAGTTCATGAGTTCATTCATGAGTTCATTCATTCATTCAGTCATTCATGAGTTCATTCATGAGTTCATTCATCATGAGTTCATTCATGAGTTCATCATGAGTTCATTCATCATGAGTTCATTCATCATGAGTTCATTCATGAGTTCATAGTTCAAGACACTCGTCCTGCTGTACCATACAATACTAACGCTAAAATAGTAATGCTACAATACTAACGCTAAAACAGCAATGCTACAATACTAACGCCACAATACTAACGCTAAAATAGTAATGCTACAATACGAACGCCACAATACTAACGCTAAAATACTAATGCTACAATACTAATGCCACAATACTAACGCTAAAATACTAATGCTACAATACTAACGCCACAATACTAACGCCACAATACTAACGCTAAAATAGTAATGCTACAATACTAATGCCACAATACTAACGCTAAAATACTAACGCTACAATACTAACGCTAAAATAGTAATACTACAATACTAACGCCACAATGCTAATGCTAAAATAGTAATGCTACAATACCAACGCCACAATGCTAATGCTAAAATAGTAATGCTACAACACCAACGCCACAATGCTAATGCTAAAATAATAATGCTACAATACTAACGCCAAAATACTAACGCTAAAATAGTAATGCTACAATACTAACGCCACAATACTAACGCTAAAATAGTAACGCTACAATACTAACGCCACAATACTAACGCTAAAATAGTAATGCTACAATACTAATGCCACAATACTAACGCTAAAATAGTAATGCTACAATACTAATGCCACAATACTAACGCTAAAATAGTAATGCTACAATACTAATGCCACAATACTAACGCTAAAATAGTAATGCTACAATACTAACGCCACAATGCTAACGCTAAAATAGCAACGCTACAATACTAATGCTAAAATAGTAACGCTACAATACTACCGCCACAATACTAATGCTAAAATAGTAATGCTACAATACTAACGCTAAAATAGTAACGCTACAATACTACCGCCACTATACTAACGCTAAAATAGCAACGCTACAATACTAATGCTACAATACTAATGCTAAAAGAGTAATACTACAATACTACTGCCACAATACTACTGCCACAATACTAACGCTAAAATAGTAATGCTACAATACTAACGCATCAATACTAATGCTAAAATAGTAATGCTACAATACTAACACCACAATACTAACGCCACAATACTAATGCCACAATACTAACACAACAATACTAAAGCCACAATACTAATGCTACAATACTAACACCAAAATACTAACGCCACAATACTAACGCTAAAATAGTAACGCTACAATACTAATGCCACAATACTAACGCTAAAATAGTAATGCTACAATACTAATGCCACAATACTAACGCTAAAATAGTAATGCTACAATACTAATGCCACAATACTAACGCTAAAATAGTAATGCTACAATACTAACGCCACAATGCTAACGCTAAAATAGCAACGCTACAATACTAATGCTAAAATAGTAACGCTACAATACTACCGCCACAATACTAATGCTAAAATAGTAATGCTACAATACTAACGCTAAAATAGTAACGCTACAATACTACCGCCACTATACTAATGCTAAAATAGCAACGCTACAATACTAATGCTACAATACTAATGCTAAAAGAGTAATACTACAATACTACTGCCACAATACTACTGCCACAATACTAACGCTAAAATAGTAATGCTACAATACTAATGCATCAATACTAATGCTAAAATAGTAATGCTACAATACTAACACCACAATACTAACGCCACAATACTAATGCCACAATACTAACACAACAATACTAAAGCCACAATACTAATGCTACAATACTAACACCAAAATACTAACGCCACAATACTAATGCTAAAAGAGTAACGCTACAATACTACTGCCACAATACTACTGCCAAAATAGTAATGCTACAATACTAACGCATCAATACTAATGCTAAAATAGTAATGCTACAATACTAACACCACAATACTAACGCCACAATACTAACGCTACAATACTAACACCACAATACTAATGCTACAATACTAACACCGCAATACTAATGCTAAAATAGTAATGCTACAATACTAACGCCACAATACTAACACCCCAATACTAACGCCACAATACTAACACCACAATCTTAACACCACAATACTAACGCCACAATACCAACACAATACTAACCCTACAATACTAACACCACAATACTAACTCTACAATACTAACACCACAACACTATCGCTACAATACTAACACCACAATACTAACGCTAAAATAGTAATGCTACAATACCAACACCACAATACTAACACCATAATACTAATGTTACAATACTAACGCTACAATACTAACGCCACAATACTAAAGCCACAATACTAATGCTACAATACTAACACCAAAATACTAACGCCACAATACTAATGCTAAAAGAGTAACGCTACAATACAACTGCCACAATACTAATGCTAATATAGTCATGCTACAATACAAACGCATCAATACTAATGCTAAAATAGTAATGCTACAATACAAACACCACAATACTAACGCAACAATAGTAACGCTACAATACTAACACCACAATACTATTGCTACAATACTAACACCACAATACTAACACCGCAATACTAATGCTAAAATAGTAATGCTACAATACAAACGCCACAATACTAACACCCCAATACTAACACCACAATACTAACGCCACAATACTAACACCACAATGTTAACACCACAATACTAACGCTACAATACTAACGCCACAATACTAACACCACAACACTATCGCTACAATACTAACACCACAATACTAACACTAAAATAGTAATGCTACAATACTAACACCACAATACTAACACCATAATACTAACGTTACAATACTAACGCTACAATACTAACGCTACAATACTAACGCCACAATACTAACGCTACAATACTAACACCACAATAGTAATGCTACAATAGTAATGCTACAATAGCAATGCTCCACAATACTAGCACTACAATAGCAATGCTACAATAATAATGCTCCAATACTAACACCACAATACTAACGCTACAATAGTAATGCTCCAATAGTAATGCTCCAATACTAACACCACAATACTAGCGCTACAATAGTAATGGTACAATAGTATCGCTCCAATACTAATACCACAATACTAACGCTACACTAGTAATGCTATAATAGTGATGCTCCAATACTAACACATTACTAACACCTAAATACCAACGCCACAATACTAAAGCCACAATACTAAAGCCACAATACTAACGCCACAATACTAAAGCCACAATACGAACGCCACAATACTAACACTACACTACTAACACCACAATACTAATGCTAAAATAGTAATGCTACAATACTAACACCACAATACTAATGCCACAATCTTAACACCATAATACTAACGCCACAATACTAACACTACAATAATAACACCACAATACTAACGCTACAATAGTAATACTACAACAGTAATGCTACAATAGTAATGCCCCAATAGTAACGCTACAATACTAACACCACAATACTAACGCTACAATAGTAATGCTACAATAGTAATTCTACAATATTAACACCACAATACTAACGCTACAATAGTAATGCTACAATAGTAATTCTACAATATTAACACCACAATACTAACGCTACAATACTAACACCACAATACTAATGCTACAATAGTAATGCTCCAATACTAACACCACAATTCTAACGCTACTATACTAACACCACAATACCAACGCTACAATAGTAACACTAGAACAGTAATGCTCCAATACTAACACCACAATAGTTATGCTACAATAACAATGCTACAATAGTAATGCTCCAATACTAACACCACAATACTAACGCTACAATAGTAATGCTACAATAGTAATGCTACAATACTAACACCACAATACTAACGCTACAATAGTAACAATACAACAGTAATGCTCCAATACTAACACCACAATACTAACGCTACAATAGTAACACTACAACAGTAATGCTTCAATACTAACACCACAATACTAATGCTACAATAGTAAGGGTACAATACTAACACCACAATACCAACACTACAATACTAACACCAGAATACTAGCGCTACTATACTAACACCACAATACTAACGCTACAATAGTAATGCTCCAATACTAAGACCACAATAGTAATGCTACAATAACAATGCTACAATAGTAATGCTACAACACTAACGCTACCATAGTAAGGGTGCAATACTAACACCACAATACTAACGCTACTATACTAACACCACAATACTGACGCTACAATAGCAATGCTCCAATACTAACACCACAATACTAACACCACAATACTAAGGCTACTATACTAACACCAAAATACAAACGCTACAATAGTAATGCTCCAATACTAACACCACAATACTAACGCTACAACAGCAACACCACAATACTAACGCTACAATAACAATGCTGCAATAGTAATGCTACAATACTAACACCACAATACTAGCTCTACAATAGTAACACTACAATAGTAATTTTCCAATACTAACGCCACAATACTAACGCTACAATAGTAATGCTCCAATACTAACACCACAATACTAACGCTACTATACTAACACCACAATACTAACGCTACTATACTAACACCACAATACTAATGCTACAATACTAACGCTACAATAGTAATGCTAGAATAGTAATGCTACAATACAAACACTACAATACTAACACCATAATAGCAACGTATGATGGTGGTCATCTGATTAGCTGATGATACTGTCACTCTACATTTTAACCCAATAGCAATGTCCAGCTTCCTTCAGAGGGTAGGAATGAAGCTACTGCTAGCCCCAGCAGAGGAAAGGAGCTGTGATGCATTTAGAGGACATAGGAGATTTGAGCTCCATAAAATAGAACCAGTCATCTTCTGTAAGTTGATAAAGTCACTAATTGATTCCAGACACAGATTTCAGAATCACTTTATAATTAAAAAAAGAAATAGAAATTTTTTTTTTGACAGGGCGAGCAATGCTAGCTCTAAAATAGTAACACTGCAATAGTGACGCACAGTGACTTTTGAGAAGTAACTTTACTTGGATTACTGGTTTAGAAATAGCAACATGTTAGATTACTCGTTACTGAAAAAAGTGGTCAAAGGAAAGTACCAGCATCACTGGTGGCAATGAATAGGAATAGCCATAATAGGAACAGCTGATAGGAAGGGCCAATAGGAACGATTGATAGGAAGAGCCAATAGGAACAGCTGATAGGAAGAGCCAATAGGAACGATTGATAGGAAGAGCCAATAGGAACAGCTGATAGGAAGAGCCAATAGGAACAGCTGATAGGAAGTGTCAATAGGAACGATTGATAGGAAGAGCCAATAGGAACAGCTGATAGGAAGTGTCAATAGGAACGATTGATAGGAAGGGCCAATAGGAACGATTGATAGGAAGAGCCAATAGGAACGATTGATAGGAAGTGCCAATAGGAACGATTGATAGGAAGAGCCAATAGGAACAGCTGATAGGAAGGGCCAATAGGAACGATTGATAGGAAGTGCCAATAGGAACGATTGATAGGAAGTGCCAATAGGAACGATTGATAGGAAGAGCCAATAGGAACAGCTGATAGGAAGGGCCAATAGGAACGATTGATAGGAAGTGCCAATAGGAACGATTGATAGGAAGTGCCAATAGGAACGATTGATAGGAAGTGCCAATAGGAACGATTGATAGGAAGAGCCAATAGGAACGATTGATAGGAAGGGCCAATAGGAACAGCTGATAGGAAGAGCCAATAGGAACGATTGATAGGAAGTGCCAATAGGAACGATTGATAGGAAGAGCCAATAGGAACGATTGATAGGAAGAGCCAATAGGAACAGCTGATAGGAAGAGCCAATAGGAACAGCTGATAGGAAGTGTCAATAGGAACGATTGATAGGAAGAGCCAATAGGAACAGCTGATAGGAAGTGTCAATAGGAACGATTGATAGGAAGGGCCAATAGGAACGATTGATAGGAAGAGCCAATAGGAACGATTGATAGGAAGTGCCAATAGGAACGATTGATAGGAAGAGCCAATAGGAACAGCTGATAGGAAGGGCCAATAGGAACGATTGATAGGAAGTGCCAATAGGAACGATTGATAGGAAGAGCCAATAGGAACGATTGATAGGAAGAGCCAATAGGAACAGCTGATAGGAAGAGCCAATAGGAACGATTGATAGGAAGTGCCAATAGGAACGATTGATAGGAAGGGCCAATAGGAACGATTGATAGGAAGAGCCAATAGGAACAGCTGATAGGAAGAGCCAATAGGAACGATTGATAGGAAGTGCCAATAGGAACGATTGATAGGAAGAGCCAATAGGAACAGCTGATAGGAAGAGCCAATAGGAACGATTGATAGGAAGTGCCAATAGGAACGATTGATAGGAAGAGCCAATAGGAACGATTGATAGGAAGAGCCAATAGGAACAGCTGATAGGAAGTGTCAATAGGAACGATTGATAGGAAGAGCCAATAGGAACAGCTGATAGGAAGTGTCAATAGGAACGATTGATAGGAAGGGCCAATAGGAACAGCTGATAGGAAGAGCCAATAGGAACGATTGATAGGAAGTGCCAATAGGAACGATTGATAGGAAGGGCCAATAGGAACAGCTGATAGGAAGAGCCAATAGGAACGATTGATAGGAAGTGCCAATAGGAACGATTGATAGGAAGAGCCAATAGGAACAGCTGATAGGAAGGGCCAATAGGAACAGCTGAGAGGAAGAGCCAATAGGAACGATTGATAGGAAGAGCCAATAGGAACCAATACCATCATGAAGAAGCAGAACCATGATGAAGAAGGTGCAGTTCAAACCTTCTGAAGAGATTCTCCACAAAGATGTACTTTGCACTGAAGATGGACCTCTCCATCATCCTGACTGGAGCCTCCTGCAACACACACACAATTATGTTCAGCAGCGTGTTCAGTAGTGTTCAGCAATGTGTTCAGCAGTGTGTTCAGTAGTATTCATTAGTGTTCAGCAGTGTTCAGTAGTGTTCAGTAGTGTTCAGTAGTGCTCAGCAGTGTGTTCAGCAGTACTCAGTAGTGTTCAGCAGTGTGATCAGTAGTATTCAGTAGTGTATTCAGCAGTATTCAGTAGTGTTCAGCAGTGTGTTCAGTAGTGTATTCAGTAGTGTGTTCAGCAGTATTCAGTAGTGTTCCGTAGTGTGTTCAGTAGTGCTCAGCAGTGTGTTCAGTAGTGTTCAGCAGTATTCAGTGGTGTTCCGTAGTGTGTTCAGTAGTGTTCAGCAGTGTGTTCAGCAGTATTCAACAGTGTGTTCAGCAGTGTTAAGCAGTGTGTTCAGTGGTATTCAGTAGTGTTCAGCAGTGTGTTCAGTAGTGTTCGGCAGCATTCAGTAGTGTTCAACATTGTGTTCAGCAGTGCTCAGCAGTGATCAGTAGTGTTCAGTTGTGTGCTCAGTAGTATTCAGCAGTGTGTTCAGTAGTGTTCAGCAGTGTGTTCAGCAGTATTCAGTAGTATTCAGTAGTGTTCAGCAGTATTCAGTAGTGTTCAGCAGTGTTCAGCAGTATTCAGCAGTATTCAGCAGTGTGTTCAGCAGTGTTCAGCAGTATTCAGTAGTGTGTTCAGTGGTGTTCAGCAGTATTCAGTAGTGTGTTCAGTGGTGTTCAGCAGTATTCAGTAGTGTTCCGCAGTATTCAGTAGTGTTAAGCAGTGTGTTCAGTAGTGTTCAGCAGTATTCAGTAGGGTTCAGCAGTATTCAGTAGGGTTCAGCAGTGTGTTCAGTAGTGTTCAGCAGTATTCAGTAGGGTTCAGCAGTGTGTTCAGCAGTGTGTAGCAGTATTCAGCAGTGTGTTCAGCAGTGTGTTCAGCAGTGTGTTCAGTAGTGTTCAGCAGTGTGTTCAGCAGTGTTCAGCAGTGTTCAGCAGTGTTCAGTAGTGTTCAGCAGTGTTCAGCAGTGTTCAGTAGTGTTCAGTAGGGTTCAGCAGTATTCAGTAGTGTTCAGTAGGGTTCAGCAGTGTTCAGCAGTGTTCAGCAGTGTTCAGTAGTGTTCAGCAGTGTTCAGTAGTGTTCAGCAGTATTCAGTAATGTTCAGTAGTGTTCAGTAGGGTTCAGCAGTATTCAGTAGTGTTCAGTAGTGTTCAGCAGTGTTCAGTAGTGTTCAGCAGTGTTCAGTAGTGTTCAGTAGGGTTCAGCAGCGTGTTCAGCAGTGTTCAGTAGGGTTCAGCAGTGTGTTCAGCAGTGTTCAGCAGTGTGTTCAGCAGTGTGTTCAGCAGTGTTCAGTAGTGTTCAGCAGTATTCAGTAGTGTTCAGTAGGGTTCAGCAGTGTTCAGTAGTGTTCAGTAGGGTTCAGCAGTGTTCAGCAGTGTTCAGTAGTGTTCAGCAGTGTTCAGTAGTGTTCAGTAGGGTTCAGCAGTGTGTTCAGTAGTGTTCAGCAGTGTTCAGTAGTATTCAGTAGGGTTCAGCAGTGTGTTCAGCAGTGTTCAGTAGTGTTCAGTAGTGTTCAGGACTCACTGCAGTTGATGTGTGTTGCTCCAACATGGTGAGCTGGACGAAGGTCTGCAGTGTCAAACCCCAACGTTCAGGGTCCTGGTACATCAGAGCCTGCAGGGACAGTCCTGACACTGTAGCTCCACCCAGAACCAACCCCACCCTCACTCTCACCTCCACCCAGAACCAACCCCACCCACACTCTCACCTCCACCCAGAACCAACCCCATCCACACTCTCACCTCCATCTACACTCTCACCTCCACCCAGAACCAACCCCACCCACACTCTCACCTCCACCCAGAACCAACCCCACCCACACTCTCACCTCCACCCAGAACCAACCCCATCCACACTCTCACCTCCATCTACACTCTCACCTCCACCCAGAACCAACCCCACCCACACTCTCACCTCCACCCAGAACCAACCCCATCCACACTCTCACCTCCACCCACACTCTCACCTCCACCCAGAACCAACCCCACCCACACTCTCACCTCCACCCAGAACCAACCCCACCCTCACTCTCACCTCCACCCAGAACCAACCCCATTCACACTCTCACCTCCACCTACACTCTCACCTCCACCCAGAACCAACCCCACCCACACTCTCACCTCCACCCCCACTCTCACCTCCACCCAGAACCAACCCCACCCACACTCTCACCTCCACCCAGAACCAACCCCACCCTCACCTCCACCCAGAACCTACCCCACCCTCACTCTCACC
Organism: Blennius ocellaris; assembly: GCF_963422515.1. Taxonomy (NCBI): domain Eukaryota; kingdom Metazoa; phylum Chordata; class Actinopteri; order Blenniiformes; family Blenniidae; genus Blennius; species Blennius ocellaris. The sequence goes on along the minus strand of NC_137662.1, from coordinate 1,517,870 downwards.
TCCACCCAGAACCAGCTCCACCTCACTCTCACCTCCACCCAGAACCAGCTCCACCTCACTCTCACCTCCACCCAGAACCAACCCCATCCACACTCCCACACTCTCACCTCCACCCAGAACCAACTCCACCCTCACCTCCACCCAGAACCAGCTCCACCCTCACTCTCACCTCCACCCAGAACCAGCTCCACCCTCACTCTCACCTCCACCCAGAACCAGCTCCACCCACACTCTCACCTCCACCCAGAACCAGCTCCAACTCACTCTCACCTCCACCCAGAACCAACCCCACCCTCACTCTCACCTCCACCCACAACCAGCTCCACCTCACTCTCACCTCCACCCAGAACCAACCTCACCCTCACTCTCACCTCCACCCAGAACCAACCCCATTCACACTCTCACCTCCACCTACACTCTCACCTCCACCCAGAACCAACCCCACCCACACTCTCACCTCCACCCACACTCTCACCTCCACCCAGAACCAACCCCACCCACACTCTCACCTCCACCCAGAACCAACCCCACCCTCACCTCCACCCAGAACCTACCCCACCCTCACTCTCACCTCCACCCAGAACCAGCTCCACCTCACTCTCACCTCCACCCAGAACCAGCTCCACCTCACTCTCACCTCCACCCAGAACCAACCCCATCCACACTCCCACACTCTCACCTCCACCCAGAACCAACTCCACCCTCACCTCCACCCAGAACCAGCTCCACCCTCACTCTCACCTCCACCCAGAACCAGCTCCACCCTCACTCTCACCTCCACCCAGAACCAGCTCCACCCACACTCTCACCTCCACCCAGAACCAGCTCCAACTCACTCTCACCTCCACCCAGAACCAACCCCACCCTCACTCTCACCTCCACCCACAACCAGCTCCACCTCACTCTCACCTCCACCCAGAACCAACCCCACCCTCATTCTCACCTCCACCCAGAACCAGCTCCACCTCACTCTCACCTCCACCCAGAACCAACCCCACCCTCACTCTCACCTCCACCCAGAACCACCTCCACCCACAACCAGCTCCACCTCACTCTCACCTCCACCCAGAACCAACCCCACCCTCATTCTCACCTCCACCCAGAACCAGCTCCACCTCACTCTCACCTCCACCCAGAACCAACCCCACCCTCACTCTCACCTCCACCCAGAACCAACCCCATCCACACTCTCACCTCCACCCACACTCTCACCTCCACCCAGAACCAACCCCATCCACACTCCCACTCTCACCTCCACCCAGAACCAACCCCACCCTCACTCTCACCTCCACCCAGAACCAACCCCACCCTCACTCTCACCTCCACCCAGAACCAGCTCCACCTCACTCTCACCTCCACCCAGAACCAACCCCATCCATACTCCCACACTCTCACCTCAACCCAGAACCAACCCCATCCACACTCTCACCTCCACCCAGAACCAACCCCACCCTCACTCTCACCTCCACCCAGTACCAACCCCATCCACACTCTCACCTCCACCCACACTCTCACCTCCACCCAGAACCAACCCCATCCACACTCTCACCTCCACCCACACTCTCACCTCCACCCAGAACCAACCCCATCCACACTCACCTCCACCCACACGCTCACCTCCACCCAGAACCAACCCCACCCTCATTCTCACCTCCACCCAGAACCAACCCCATGCACACTCTCACCTCCACCCACACTCTCACCTCCACCCAGAACCAACCCCATCCACACTCTCACCTCCACCCACACTCTCACCTCCACCCAGAACCAACCCCACCCTCACTCTCACCTCCACCCAGAACCAACCCCATCCACACTCTCACCTCCACCCACACTCTCACCTCCACCCAGAACCAACCCCACCCTCACTCTCACCTCCACCCAGAACCAACCCCATGCACACTCTCACCTCCACCCACACTCTCACCTCCACCCAGAACCAACCCCATCCACACTCTCACCTCCACCCACACTCTCACCTCCACCCAGAACCAACCCCACCCTCACTCTCACCTCCACCCAGAACCAACCCCATCCACACTCTCACCTCCACCCACACTCTCACCTCCACCCAGAACCAACCCCACCCTCACTCTCACCTCCACCCAGAACCAGCTCCACCCAGAACCCCAGACACACGTTAACTCCTCCCTCCTGGGTCCTGGTCTACCTGCTACCAGACTGGGCCTCCATCAGGTCTCACCAGAGGGTTGTGTCCTCGTACCTCCCTCCACCTGCAGACCGGCTCCGGGAGAACCTGCACCCAGACCAGACCAGAAGATCAGAGGACCAGAGGACCAGGACCAGAGAACCAGGACCAGGACCAGAGGACCAGAGGACTAGGACCAGAGGTCCAGGACCAGGACCAGAGGACCAGGGCCAGGGCCAGGACCAGGACCAGAGGTCTCCAGAAGAACAAGCAGTAACAGGGCTGTTGTACCTCGACGGTGCTGGTTTTGCTGAAGTAGTCCAGACATGTGGTCTTTCCACTGGCAATGTTCCCCTCAATACAGACCTGCACCAACACACAGACACCAGGTCAACAGAAACAGGGAGCAGTCTACGGGGGCCAGGTCAACAGAAACAGGGAGCAGTCTACGGGGACCAGGTCAACAGAAACAGGGAGCAGTCTACGGGGACCAGGTCAACAGAAACAGGGAGCAGTCTACGGGGACCAGGTCAACAGAAACAGGGAGCAGTCTACGGGGACCAGGTCAACAGAAACAGGGAGCAGTCTACGGGGACCAGGTCTGCAGAAACAGGGAGCAGTCTACGGGGACCAGGTCAACAGAAACAGGGAGCAGTCTACGGGGACCAGGTCAACAGAAACAGGGAGCAGTCTACGGGGACCAGGTCAACAGAAACAGGGAGCAGTCTACGGGGACCAGGTCAACAGAAACATGGAGCAGTCTACGGGGACCAGGTCAACAGAAACAGGGAGCAGTCTACGGGGACCAGGTCAACAGAAACAGGGACCAGGTCAACAGAAACAGGGAGCAGTCTACAGGGACCAGGTTAACAGAAACAGGGAGCAGTCTACGGGGACCAGGTCAACAGAAACAGGGACCAGGTCAACAGAAACAGGGAGCAGTCTATGGGGACCAGGTCAACAGAAACATGGAGCAGTCTACGGGGACCAGGTCAACAGAAACAGGGAGCAGTCTACGGGGACCAGGTCAACAGAAACATGGAGCAGTCTACGGGGACCAGGTCAACAGAAACATGGAGCAGTCTATGGGGACCAGGTCAACAGAAACAGGGAGCAGTCTACGGGGACCAGGTCAACAGAAACAGGGACCAGGTCAACAGAAACAGGGAGCAGTCTACAGGGACCAGGTTAACAGAAACAGGGAGCAGTCTACGGGGACCAGGTCAACAGAAACAGGGAGCAGTCTACGGGGACCAGGTCAACAGAAACAGGGAGCAGTCTACGGGGACCAGGTCAACAGAAACAGGGAGCAGTCTACGGGGACCAGGTCTGCAGAAACAGGGAGCAGTCTACGGGGACCAGGTCAACAGAAACATGGAGCAGTCTACGGGGACCAGGTCAACAGAAACAGGGAGCAGTCTACGGGGACCAGGTCTGCAGAAACAGGGAGCAGTCTACGGGGACCAGGTCTGCAGAAACAGGGAGCAGTCTACGGGGACCAGGTCTGCAGAAACAGGGACCAGGTCTGCAGAAACAGGAACCAGGTCTGCAGAAACAGGGAGCAGTCTACGGGGACCAGGTCTGCAGAAACAGGGACCAGGTCTGCAGAAACAGTAACCAGGTCTGCAGAAACAGGGACAGGAGCTCACCACAGTTTTCTTTTTCCCTCCATTCCGCTGAAGCTTCCCTTCAAACACAAAGAGGCCAGAGTCAGTCTCTGTTACTGCAGCTCAGCAAGAACAGAGTCAGTCAGAAGGAACAGAGACCAGAAGGAACAGAGACTAGAAGGACCAGAGACTAGAAGGAACAGAGGCCAGAAGGACCAGAGACTAGAAGGACCAGAGACTAGAAGGACCAGAAGACCAGAAGGACCAGAGACCAGAAGGACCAGAGACTAGAAGGAACAGAGACTAGAAGGACCAGAGACCAGAAGGAACAGAGACCAGATGGACCTGAGACTAGAAGGAACAGAGACTAGAAGGACCAGAGACCAGAAGGAACAGAGACTAGAAGGACCAGAGACTAGAAGGAACAGAGGCCAGAAGGACCAGAGACTAGAAGGACCAGAGACTAGAAGGACCAGAAGACCAGAAGGACCAGAGATCAGAAGGACCAGAGACTAGAAGGAACAGAGACTAGAAGAACCAGAGACCAGAAGGAACAGAGACCAGATGGACCTGAGACTAGAAGGGCCAGAGACTAGAAGGACCAGAAGACCAGAAGGACCAGAGACCAGAAGGACCAGAGACTAGAAGGACCAGAGACCAGAAGGACCAGAAGGACCAGAAGACCAGAAGGAACAGAGACCAGAAGGACCAGAGATCAGAAGGACCAGAGACTAGAAGGACCAGAGACTAGAAGGAACAGAGACTAGAAGGACCAGAGACTAGAAGGACCAAAAGACCAGAAGGAACAGAGACCAGAAGGACCAGAGATCAGAAGGAACAGAGACTAGAAGGAACAGAGACCAGAAGGAACAGAGACCAGAAGGACCAGAGACTAGAAGGACCAGAGACTAGAAGGAACAGAGATCAGAAGGAACAGAGACTAGAAGGACCAGAGACTAGAAGGAACAGAGACTAGATGGACCAGAGACTAAAAGGACCAGAGACCAGAAGGACCAGAGAGCAGAAGGACCAGAGACCGTAGCAAGACCAACAGCAACAGTAGACATTACAGTACATAACAGTAGAGTACATTACAATAGAGTACAGTAGAGTACATTACAGTACAGTACAATAGAGTACAGTAGAGTACATTACAGTACAGTAGAGTACATTACAGTACAGTACAGTAGAGTACATTACAGTACATTACAATAGAGTACAGTAGAGTACATTACAGTACAGTAGAGTACATTACAGTACAGTACAATAGAGTACAGTAGAGTACATTACAGTACAGTACAGTAGAGTACATTACAGTACATTACAATAGAGTACAGTAGAGTACATTACAGTACAGTACAATAGAGTACAGTAGAGTACATTACAGTACAGTAGAGTACATTACAGTACAGTACAATAGAGTACATTACAGTACAGTACAGTAGAGTACATTACAGTACATTACAATAGAGTACAGTAGAGTACATTACAGTACAGTACAATAGAGTACAGTAGAGTACATTACAGTACAGTAGAACTGACCTGTGTGGTTCTTCGCTGCACTGACGAGTCTCTTCCATCCTGAACAAGGAGCTTTGATCACCTGGAGGAGGGGGCGAGAGGACCACATCTCTCTCTCTCTCTGCCTCTGTCTGTCTGTCTCTCTCTCTCTCTCTGTCTGTCTCTCTCTCTCGCTCTATCTCTCTGTCTGTCTCTCTCTCTCTCTCTGTCTGTCTCTCTCTCTCGCTCTATCTCTCTGTCTGTCTCTCTCTCTCTCTCTCTCTGTCTGTCTCTCTCGCTCTATCTCTCTGTCTGTCTCTCTCTGTCTGTCTCTATCTCTCTCTGTCTCTCTCTCTCTCTCTGTCTGTCTCTCTATCTCTCCCTATCTCTCTCTCTCGCTCTATGTCTCTGTCTGTCTGTCTCTCTGTCTCGCTCGCTCTGTGAGTGAGTGTATGTGTGTGTGCGCGCGTCTCCCTCACACTGTAGTCATTCATCTCCACACTCGCAGGCACGGAAGCAGCAGTGTGAAGAACCTGGAGTCCAGCTCTCTGCTGCCACCTGCCGGTCCGGAGGCGAACTACACCACCAACATCAGACTGTTTCAGATCCTTGGAGAGTTCAGTGCTCAGCAACACACACACACACACACACACACACACACACACACACACACACACACACACACACACACACACACACACACACACACACACACACACACACACACACACACACACACACACACACACACTGATACACATAAACACACACACTGCCAATGCAGACGGAGAGACCTTTGATCTTTAACCAGTACAGAGACTCTTTAACCCCCACCACACTGAAACCAAGATTTTTGTGGATTTTCTATCCTGGGATCCATAGATGAGAGAGAGAGAGACAGCTAGAAGGAGAGAGAGAGACAGCTGGAGAAAGAGACTGCTGGAGAGACAGGAGGAGGGAGAGAGAGACAGATGGATGGATAGAGAGACAGCTGGAGGGAGAGAGAGATGAGAGCGAGAGAGAGACAGACCTTTGATCTTTAACCAGTACTTCATTGATTTGTTTAAATAAAAGCTAAATTATGTACAACACATAGCACATATAAATAGTTTAGTCAAAAAAGAGAAAAAACAAGGCAGATAAAAACAGAAGCAAAGGTCACATCTCTGTGTTTAGACACTGGTGACCAACAGTGGTTGTTCCACAGTGCAGAGCACCTCTTTGACTCCCCACACTGAAACCAGTTCCTGGAGGTGAGACACCATCTGGTACCAGGTGAACTCTACTCTGAGACAAGCTGCCACCACACCTCTGAACATCACATCTACTTTGTCTGACCCTGAAGCTTCTCTTCTGTTTCTCCTTGTCAGCCAGACACTCAGTTGGCCAGACCGACGTTTGTCTGCTGTGCTGGTGTGAACCTGGGGCCAAAGAGGAAGAGACTGTGTTCATACATGAACCCTAGACCAGCCGGCCCTGCTGCAGTGGAGCAGAGACTGACCGTATTGAGGGAGGATGGATGGAACCATGTATGGTGAGACCTGGGCCAACAACCTCCTTCCCTCAGTAAGAGCACTGAAGATGGTCTTCTCAAGGTCTCATCTCAAGGTCCTGGAGTGGCTCCGTAGGAAGCGTCTCCAGGTCCTGGAGTGGCTCCGTAGGAAGCGTCTCCAGGTCCTGGAGTGGCCTTGCCAGTCTCCAGACCTGAATCCAATAGAAAATCTCTACAGAGAGATGAAAGCCCTGAAACCTGAACGCTCTGGAGAACATCTGTATGGAGGAGTGGCCAGAATCCCTGCTGCAGTGTTTCTGTACCAAATATTGAGTTCTGTTTGTCTGATGTATCAAATACTTGTGTCATGAATACAATGGAAATGAATGATTTAAAAATCCTCCACTGAGATGTTCTGCATTCTAGTTTTAGATTGTGTCCCTCACAGTACAAGAGGACCTGTGATACACATTACACACCTCTACATGCTTTGTAAGAGGGAGTACTTCAACAATCAGCAGTGTGTCAAGTACTTCTTCTCCCCACTGTGTATGTATATGGTATGTGTTTACATTTGCCATGTATTCCATAGGGGGGAAGCATGTTTGTGGTTGATCACTGTGACGTGCCAACATGGCGACAACCAACAGCCTGCAACACACTGAAAACCTTACCTGTAAGTACACCATGTCATACCATGTCATTCAATAAAATTGCAATTCTTAAGCATTTTCACTGTTTTCATTCAAATGATTCCTTTCTATCAGAGCCATGCTCCAGTCAAAGATCCTGTTGTGGTTCCTGTGTAGAAAGCTGCTCTCCTGCTCTCTGCCAGTAATGGTGCTCACTGTGACATGCAACTTTTATAGCTAAACATTATCAAATGTTCATTAAAAATATTAGTTTTATATAAGATGTGTTGTCTTGTGATGTGTTGTTGTCTTGTTCTTTCACACAATGTTGAGTTCAAATGTCTGGAAGGTTTTGAAGCCAACAATGAGCATGTTTGTATGTCTGAAGAAGAGCAGTGCACTAATGTGTCTTCCAGACTGGACGTCCCTCCACCAGGTGGAGACGACAGAGGAAGACAGTCTGGTTTCAGTCTCTGCTGGTCAAATCACTAATGTGAGGAACAGATCCTTCAGTACTGGACATGGAGGAACAGGACCTTCAGTACTGGACATGGAGGAACAGACCCTTCAGTACTGGACATGGAGGAACAGGCCCTTCAGTACTGGACATGGAGGAACAGACCCTTCAGTACTGGACATGGAGGAACAGGTCCTTCAGTACTGGACATGGAGGAACAGGACCTTCAGTACTGGACATGGAGGAACAGACCCTTCAGTACTGGACATGGAGGAACAGACCCTTCAGTACTGGACATGGAGGAACAGGACCTTCAGTACTGGACATGGAGGAACAGACCCTTCAGTACTGGACATGGAGGAACAGGCCCTTCAGTACTGGACATGGAGGAACAGGTCCTTCAGTACTGGACATGGAGGAACAGACCCTTCAGTACTGGACATGGAGGAACAGACCCTTCAGTACTGGACATGGAGGAACAGGACCTTCAGTACTGGACATGGAGGAACAGACCCTTCAGTACTGGACATGGAGGAACAGGCCCTTCAGTACTGGACATGGAGGAACAGGTCCTTCAGTACTGGACATGGAGGAACAGACCCTTCAGTACTGGACATGGAGGAACAGGACCTTCAGTACTGGACATGGAGGAACAGACCCTTCAGTACTGGACATGGAGGAACAGGCCCTTCAGTACTGGACATGGAGGAACAGGCCCTTCAGTACTGGACATGGAGGAACAGACCCTTCAGTACTGGACATGGAGGAACAGGACCTTCAGTACTGGACATGGAGGAACAGGTCCTTCAGTACTGGACATGGAGGAACAGGTCCTTCAGTACTGGACATGGAGGAACAGGCCCTTCAGTACTGGACATGGAGGAACAGACCCTTCAGTACTGGACATGGAGGAACAGGCCCTTCAGTACTGGACATGGAGGAACAGACCCTTCAGTACTGGACATGGAGGAAAAGGCCCTTCAGTACTGGACATGGAGGAACAGACCCTTCAGTACTGGACATGGAGGAGCAGGAACAGGTCCTTCAGTACTGGACATGGAGGAACAGGCCCTTCAGTACTGGACATGGAGGAACATGTCCTTCAGTACTGGACATGGAGGAACAGGCCCTTCAGTACTGGACATGGAGGAGCAGGAACAGGTCCTTCAGTACTGGACATGGAGGAACATGTCCTTCAGTACTGGACATGGAGGAACAGGCCCTTCAGTACTGGACATGGAGAAGCAGGAACAGGTCCTTCAGTACTGGACATGAGGGAGCAGGAACTGGTCCTTCAGTACTGGACATGGAGGAACAGGCCCTTCAGTACTGGACATGGAGGAGAAGGAACAGGCCCTTCAGTACTGGACATGGAGGAACAGGCCCTTCAGTACTGGACATGGAGGAGAAGGAACAGGCCCTTCAGTACTGGACATGGAGGAGAAGGAACAGGCCCTTCAGTACTGGACATGAAGGAACAGGAACAGGCCCTTCAGTACTGGACATGGAGGAACAGGAACAGGCCCTTCAGTACTGGACATGGAGGAACAGGAACAGGTCCTTCAGTACTGGACATGGAGGAACATGTCCTTCAGTACTGGACATGGAGGAACAGGCCCTTCAGTACTGGACATGGAGGAGCAGGAACAGGTCCTTCAGTACTGGACATGGAGGAACAGGTCCTTCAGTACTGGACATAGAGGAACAGGCCCTTCAGTACTGGACATGGAGAAGCAGGAACAGGTCCTTCAGTACTGGACATAAGGGAGCAGGAACAGGTCCTTCAGTACTGGACATGGAGGAACAGGTCCTCAAGTACTGGACATGGAGGAACAGGTCCTTCAGTACTGGACTTGGAGGAACAGGCCCTTCAGTACTGGACATGGATGAACAGGAACAGGTCCTTCAGTACTGGACATGGAGGAACAGGCCCTTCAGTACTGGACATGGAGGAACAGGCCCTTCAGGACTGGACATGGAGAAACAGGAACAGGCCCTTCAGTACTGGACATGGAGGAACAGGCCCTTCAGTACTGGACATGGAGGAACAGGAACAGGCCCTTCAGTACTGGACATGGAGGAACAGGAACAGGTCCTTCAGTACTGGACATGGAGGAACAGGAACAGGCCCTTCAGTACTGGACATGGAGGAACAGGAACAGGTCCTTCAGTACTGGACATGGAGGAACAGGTCCTTCAGTACTGGACATGGAGGAAAAGGCCCTTCAGTACTTGACATGGATAAGCAGGTCCTTCAGTACTGGACATGGAGGAACAGGAATAGGTCCTTCAGTACTGGACATGGATGAGCAGGTCCTTCAGTACTGGACATGGAGGAACAGGAACAGGTCCTTCAGTACTGGACATGGAGGTACAGGTCCTTCAGTACTGGACATGGAGGAACAGGCCCTTCAGTACTGGACATGGATGAGCAGGTCCTTCAGTACTGGACATGGAGGAACAGGAATAGGTCCTTCAGTGCTGGACATGGATGAGCAGGTCCTTCAGTACTGGACATGGAGGAACAGGAACAGGTCCTTCAGTACTGGACATGGAGGAACAGGCCCTTCAGTGCTGGACATGGAGGAACAGGCCCTTCAGTACTGGACATGGATGAGTAGGTCCTTCAGTACTGGACATGGAGGAGCAGGAACAGGTCCTTCAGTACTGGACATGGAGGAACAGGTCCTTCAGTACTGGACATGGAGGAACAGGTCCTTCAGTACTGGACATGGAGGAACAGGTCCTTCAGTACTGGACATGGAGGAACAGGCCCTTCACTACTGGACATGGAGGAACAGGAACAGGTCCTTCAGTACTGGACATGGAGGAACAGGCCCTTCACTACTGGACATGGAGGAACAGGTCCTTCAGTACTGGACATGGAGGAACAGGTCCTTCAGTACTGGACATGGAGGAACAGGTCCTTCAGAACTGGACATGGAGGAGCAGGAACGGGCCCTTCAGTACTGGACATGGAGGAACAGGCCCTTCACTACTGGAGATGGAGGAACAGGCCCTTCAGTACTGGACATGGAGGAACAGGCCCTGCCGTACTGGACATGGAGGAGCAGGAACAGGCCCTTCAGTACTGGACATGGAGGAACAGGCCCTTCACTACTGGACATGGAGGAACAGCCCTTCACTACTGGACATGGAGCAACAGGCCCTTCAGTACTGGACATGGAGGAACAGCCCCTTCAGTACTGGACATGAAGGAACAGGCCCTTCAGTACTGGACATGGAGGAACAGGCCCTTCAGTACTGGACATGGAAGAGCAGGCCCTTCAGTACTGGACATGAAGGAACAGGACCTTCAGTACTGGACATGAAGGAACAGGCCCTGCACTACTGGACATAGAAGAGCAGGCCCTTCAGTACTGGACATGAAGGAACAGGCCCGTCAGTACTGGACATGGAGGAATAGGCCCTTCAGTACTGGACATGAAGGAACAGGCCCTTCAGTACTGGACATGGAGGAACAAGTCCTTCAGTCCTGGACATGGAGGAACAGGCCCTTCAGTACTGGACATGGAGGAACAGGCCCTTCAGTACTGGATATGGAGGAACAGGTCCTTCAGTCCTGGACATGGAGGAACAGGCCCTTCAGTACTGGACATGAAGGAACAGGTCCTTCAGTACTGGACATGGAGGAACAGGCCCTTCAGTACTGGACATGGAGGAACAGGCCCTTCAGTACTGGACATGGAGGAACAGGTCCTTCAGTCCTGGACATGGAGGAACAGGTCCTTCAGTACTGGACATGGAGGAACAGACCCTTCAGTACTGGACATGGAGGAACAGACCCTTCAGTACTGGACATGGAGGAACAGGACCTTCAGTACTGGACATGGAGGAACAGACCCTTCAGTACTGGACATGGAGGAACAGGCCCTTCAGTACTGGACATGGAGGAACAGGTCCTTCAGTACTGGACATGGAGGAACAGACCCTTCAGTACTGGACATGGAGGAACAGGACCTTCAGTACTGGACATGGAGGAACAGACCCTTCAGTACTGGACATGGAGGAACAGGCCCTTCAGTACTGGACATGGAGGAACAGGCCCTTCAGTACTGGACATGGAGGAACAGACCCTTCAGTACTGGACATGGAGGAACAGGACCTTCAGTACTGGACATGGAGGAACAGGTCCTTCAGTACTGGACATGGAGGAACAGGTCCTTCAGTACTGGACATGGAGGAACAGGCCCTTCAGTACTGGACATGGAGGAACAGACCCTTCAGTACTGGACATGGAGGAACAGGCCCTTCAGTACTGGACATGGAGGAACAGACCCTTCAGTACTGGACATGGAGGAAAAGGCCCTTCAGTACTGGACATGGAGGAACAGACCCTTCAGTACTGGACATGGAGGAGCAGGAACAGGTCCTTCAGTACTGGACATGGAGGAACAGGCCCTTCAGTACTGGACATGGAGGAACATGTCCTTCAGTACTGGACATGGAGGAACAGGCCCTTCAGTACTGGACATGGAGGAGCAGGAACAGGTCCTTCAGTACTGGACATGGAGGAACATGTCCTTCAGTACTGGACATGGAGGAACAGGCCCTTCAGTACTGGACATGGAGAAGCAGGAACAGGTTCTTCAGTACTGGACATGAGGGAGCAGGAACTGGTCCTTCAGTACTGGACATGGAGGAACAGGCCCTTCAGTACTGGACATGGAGGAGAAGGAACAGGCCCTTCAGTACTGGACATGGAGGAACAGGCCCTTCAGTACTGGACATGGAGGAGAAGGAACAGGCCCTTCAGTACTGGACATGGAGGAGAAGGAACAGGCCCTTCAGTACTGGACATGAAGGAACAGGAACAGGCCCTTCAGTACTGGACATGGAGGAACAGGAACAGGCCCTTCAGTACTGGACATGGAGGAACAGGAACAGGTCCTTCAGTACTGGACATGGAGGAACATGTCCTTCAGTACTGGACATGGAGGAACAGGCCCTTCATTACTGGACATGGAGGAGCAGGAACAGGTCCTTCAGTACTGGACATGGAGGAACAGGTCCTTCAGTACTGGACATAGAGGAACAGGCCCTTCAGTACTGGACATGGAGAAGCAGGAACAGGTCCTTCAGTACTGGACATAAGGGAGCAGGAACAGGTCCTTCAGTACTGGACATGGAGGAACAGGTCCTCAAGTACTGGACATGGAGGAACAGGTCCTTCAGTACTGGACTTGGAGGAACAGGCCCTTCAGTACTGGACATGGATGAACAGGAACAGGTCCTTCAGTACTGGACATGGAGGAACAGGCCCTTCAGTACTGGACATGGAGGAACAGGCCCTTCAGGACTGGACATGGAGAAACAGGAACAGGCCCTTCAGTACTGGACATGGAGGAACAGGCCCTTCAGTACTGGACATGGAGGAACAGGAACAGGCCCTTCAGTACTGGACATGGAGGAACAGGAACAGGTCCTTCAGTACTGGACATGGAGGAACAGGAACAGGCCCTTCAGTACTGGACATGGAGGAACAGGAACAGGTCCTTCAGTACTGGACATGGAGGAACAGGTCCTTCAGTACTGGACATGGAGGAAAAGGCCCTTCAGTACTTGACATGGATAAGCAGGTCCTTCAGTACTGGACATGGAGGAACAGGAATAGGTCCTTCAGTACTGGACATGGATGAGCAGGTCCTTCAGTACTGGACATGGAGGAACAGGAACAGGTCCTTCAGTACTGGACATGGAGGTACAGGTCCTTCAGTACTGGACATGGAGGAACAGGCCCTTCAGTACTGGACATGGATGAGCAGGTCCTTCAGTACTGGACATGGAGGAACAGGAATAGGTCCTTCAGTGCTGGACATGGATGAGCAGGTCCTTCAGTACTGGACATGGAGGAACAGGAACAGGTCCTTCAGTACTGGACATGGAGGAACAGGCCCTTCAGTGCTGGACATGGAGGAACAGGCCCTTCAGTACTGGACATGGATGAGTAGGTCCTTCAGTACTGGACATGGAGGAGCAGGAACAGGTCCTTCAGTACTGGACATGGAGGAACAGGTCCTTCAGTACTGGACATGGAGGAACAGGTCCTTCAGTACTGGACATGGAGGAACAGGTCCTTCAGTACTGGACATGGAGGAACAGGCCCTTCACTACTGGACATGGAGGAACAGGAACAGGTCCTTCAGTACTGGACATGGAGGAACAGGCCCTTCACTACTGGACATGGAGGAACAGGTCCTTCAGTACTGGACATGGAGGAACAGGTCCTTCAGTACTGGACATGGAGGAACAGGTCCTTCAGAACTGGACATGGAGGAGCAGGAACGGGCCCTTCAGTACTGGACATGGAGGAACAGGCCCTTCACTACTGGAGATGGAGGAACAGGCCCTTCAGTACTGGACATGGAGGAACAGGCCCTGCCGTACTGGACATGGAGGAGCAGGAACAGGCCCTTCAGTACTGGACATGGAGGAACAGGCCCTTCACTACTGGACATGGAGGAACAGGCCCTTCACTACTGGACATGGAGCAACAGGCCCTTCAGTACTGGACATGGAGGAACAGCCCCTTCAGTACTGGACATGAAGGAACAGGCCCTTCAGTACTGGACATGGAGGAACAGGCCCTTCAGTACTGGACATGGAAGAGCAGGCCCTTCAGTACTGGACATGAAGGAACAGGACCTTCAGTACTGGACATGAAGGAACAGGCCCTGCACTACTGGACATAGAAGAGCAGGCCCTTCAGTACTGGACATGAAGGAACAGGCCCGTCAGTACTGGACATGGAGGAATAGGCCCTTCAGTACTGGACATGAAGGAACAGGCCCTTCAGTACTGGACATGGAGGAACAAGTCCTTCAGTCCTGGACATGGAGGAACAGGCCCTTCAGTACTGGACATGGAGGAACAGGCCCTTCAGTACTGGATATGGAGGAACAGGTCCTTCAGTCCTGGACATGGAGGAACAGGCCCTTCAGTACTGGACATGAAGGAACAGGTCCTTCAGTACTGGACATGGAGGAACAGGCCCTTCAGTACTGGACATGGAGGAACAGGCCCTTCAGTACTGGACATGGAGGAACAGGTCCTTCAGTCCTGGACATGGAGGAACAGGCCCTTCAGTACTGGACATGAAGGAACAGGTCTTTCAGTACTGGACATGAAGGAACAGGTTCTTCAGTACTGGACATGGAGGAACAGGTCCTTCAGTACTGGACATGGAGGAGCAGGAACAGGCCCTTCAGTACTGGACATGAAGGAACAGGCCCTTCAGTACTGGACATGGAGGAACAGGTCCTTCAGAACTGGACATGGAGGAGCAGGAACGGGCCCTTCAGTACTGGACATGGAGGAACAGGCCCTTCACTACTGGAGATGGAGGAACAGGCCCTTCAGTACTGGACATGGAGGAACAGGCCCTGCCGTACTGGACATGGAGGAGCAGGAACAGGCCCTTCAGTACTGGACATGGAGGAACAGGCCCTTCACTACTGGACATGGAGGAACAGGCCCTTCACTACTGGACATGGAGCAACAGGCCCTTCAGTACTGGACATGGAGGAACAGCCCCTTCAGTACTGGACATGAAGGAACAGGCCCTTCAGTACTGGACATGGAGGAACAGGCCCTTCAGTACTGGACATGGAAGAGCAGGCCCTTCAGTACTGGACATGAAGGAACAGGACCTTCAGTACTGGACATGAAGGAACAGGCCCTGCACTACTGGACATAGAAGAGCAGGCCCTTCAGTACTGGACATGAAGGAACAGGCCCGTCAGTACTGGACATGGAGGAATAGGCCCTTCAGTACTGGACATGAAGGAACAGGCCCTTCAGTACTGGACATGGAGGAACAAGTCCTTCAGTCCTGGACATGGAGGAACAGGCCCTTCAGTACTGGACATGGAGGAACAGGCCCTTCAGTACTGGATATGGAGGAACAGGTCCTTCAGTCCTGGACATGGAGGAACAGGCCCTTCAGTACTGGACATGAAGGAACAGGTCCTTCAGTACTGGACATGGAGGAACAGGCCCTTCAGTACTGGACATGGAGGAACAGGCCCTTCAGTACTGGACATGGAGGAACAGGTCCTTCAGTCCTGGACATGGAGGAACAGGTCCTTCAGTACTGGACATGGAGGAACAGACCCTTCAGTACTGGACATGGAGGAACAGACCCTTCAGTACTGGACATGGAGGAACAGGACCTTCAGTACTGGACATGGAGGAACAGACCCTTCAGTACTGGACATGGAGGAACAGGCCCTTCAGTACTGGACATGGAGGAACAGGTCCTTCAGTACTGGACATGGAGGAACAGACCCTTCAGTACTGGACATGGAGGAACAGGACCTTCAGTACTGGACATGGAGGAACAGACCCTTCAGTACTGGACATGGAGGAACAGGCCCTTCAGTACTGGACATGGAGGAACAGGCCCTTCAGTACTGGACATGGAGGAACAGACCCTTCAGTACTGGACATGGAGGAACAGGACCTTCAGTACTGGACATGGAGGAACAGGTCCTTCAGTACTGGACATGGAGGAACAGGTCCTTCAGTACTGGACATGGAGGAACAGGCCCTTCAGTACTGGACATGGAGGAACAGACCCTTCAGTACTGGACATGGAGGAACAGGCCCTTCAGTACTGGACATGGAGGAACAGACCCTTCAGTACTGGACATGGAGGAAAAGGCCCTTCAGTACTGGACATGGAGGAACAGACCCTTCAGTACTGGACATGGAGGAGCAGGAACAGGTCCTTCAGTACTGGACATGGAGGAACAGGCCCTTCAGTACTGGACATGGAGGAACATGTCCTTCAGTACTGGACATGGAGGAACAGGCCCTTCAGTACTGGACATGGAGGAGCAGGAACAGGTCCTTCAGTACTGGACATGGAGGAACATGTCCTTCAGTACTGGACATGGAGGAACAGGCCCTTCAGTACTGGACATGGAGAAGCAGGAACAGGTCCTTCAGTACTGGACATGAGGGAGCAGGAACTGGTCCTTCAGTACTGGACATGGAGGAACAGGCCCTTCAGTACTGGACATGGAGGAGAAGGAACAGGCCCTTCAGTACTGGACATGGAGGAACAGGCCCTTCAGTACTGGACATGGAGGAGAAGGAACAGGCCCTTCAGTACTGGACATGGAGGAGAAGGAACAGGCCCTTCAGTACTGGACATGAAGGAACAGGAACAGGCCCTTCAGTACTGGACATGGAGGAACAGGAACAGGCCCTTCAGTACTGGACATGGAGGAACAGGAACAGGTCCTTCAGTACTGGACATGGAGGAACATGTCCTTCAGTACTGGACATGGAGGAACAGGCCCTTCATTACTGGACATGGAGGAGCAGGAACAGGTCCTTCAGTACTGGACATGGAGGAACAGGTCCTTCAGTACTGGACATAGAGGAACAGGCCCTTCAGTACTGGACATGGAGAAGCAGGAACAGGTCCTTCAGTACTGGACATAAGGGAGCAGGAACAGGTCCTTCAGTACTGGACATGGAGGAACAGGTCCTCAAGTACTGGACATGGAGGAACAGGTCCTTCAGTACTGGACTTGGAGGAACAGGCCCTTCAGTACTGGACATGGATGAACAGGAACAGGTCCTTCAGTACTGGACATGGAGGAACAGGCCCTTCAGTACTGGACATGGAGGAACAGGCCCTTCAGGACTGGACATGGAGAAACAGGAACAGGCCCTTCAGTACTGGACATGGAGGAACAGGCCCTTCAGTACTGGACATGGAGGAACAGGAACAGGCCCTTCAGTACTGGACATGGAGGAACAGGAACAGGTCCTTCAGTACTGGACATGGAGGAACAGGAACAGGCCCTTCAGTACTGGACATGGAGGAACAGGAACAGGTCCTTCAGTACTGGACATGGAGGAACAGGTCCTTCAGTACTGGACATGGAGGAAAAGGCCCTTCAGTACTTGACATGGATAAGCAGGTCCTTCAGTACTGGACATGGAGGAACAGGAATAGGTCCTTCAGTACTGGACATGGATGAGCAGGTCCTTCAGTACTGGACATGGAGGAACAGGAACAGGTCCTTCAGTACTGGACATGGAGGTACAGGTCCTTCAGTACTGGACATGGAGGAACAGGCCCTTCAGTACTGGACATGGATGAGCAGGTCCTTCAGTACTGGACATGGAGGAACAGGAATAGGTCCTTCAGTGCTGGACATGGATGAGCAGGTCCTTCAGTACTGGACATGGAGGAACAGGAACAGGTCCTTCAGTACTGGACATGGAGGAACAGGCCCTTCAGTGCTGGACATGGAGGAACAGGCCCTTCAGTACTGGACATGGATGAGTAGGTCCTTCAGTACTGGACATGGAGGAGCAGGAACAGGTCCTTCAGTACTGGACATGGAGGAACAGGTCCTTCAGTACTGGACATGGAGGAACAGGTCCTTCAGTACTGGACATGGAGGAACAGGTCCTTCAGTACTGGACATGGAGGAACAGGCCCTTCACTACTGGACATGGAGGAACAGGAACAGGTCCTTCAGTACTGGACATGGAGGAACAGGCCCTTCACTACTGGACATGGAGGAACAGGTCCTTCAGTACTGGACATGGAGGAACAGGTCCTTCAGTACTGGACATGGAGGAACAGGTCCTTCAGAACTGGACATGGAGGAGCAGGAACGGGCCCTTCAGTACTGGACATGGAGGAACAGGCCCTTCACTACTGGAGATGGAGGAACAGGCCCTTCAGTACTGGACATGGAGGAACAGGCCCTGCCGTACTGGACATGGAGGAGCAGGAACAGGCCCTTCAGTACTGGACATGGAGGAACAGGCCCTTCACTACTGGACATGGAGGAACAGGCCCTTCACTACTGGACATGGAGCAACAGGCCCTTCAGTACTGGACATGGAGGAACAGCCCCTTCAGTACTGGACATGAAGGAACAGGCCCTTCAGTACTGGACATGGAGGAACAGGCCCTTCAGTACTGGACATGGAAGAGCAGGCCCTTCAGTACTGGACATGAAGGAACAGGACCTTCAGTACTGGACATGAAGGAACAGGCCCTGCACTACTGGACATAGAAGAGCAGGCCCTTCAGTACTGGACATGAAGGAACAGGCCCGTCAGTACTGGACATGGAGGAATAGGCCCTTCAGTACTGGACATGAAGGAACAGGCCCTTCAGTACTGGACATGGAGGAACAAGTCCTTCAGTCCTGGACATGGAGGAACAGGCCCTTCAGTACTGGACATGGAGGAACAGGCCCTTCAGTACTGGATATGGAGGAACAGGTCCTTCAGTCCTGGACATGGAGGAACAGGCCCTTCAGTACTGGACATGAAGGAACAGGTCCTTCAGTACTGGACATGGAGGAACAGGCCCTTCAGTACTGGACATGGAGGAACAGGCCCTTCAGTACTGGACATGGAGGAACAGGTCCTTCAGTCCTGGACATGGAGGAACAGGCCCTTCAGTACTGGACATGAAGGAACAGGTCTTTCAGTACTGGACATGAAGGAACAGGTTCTTCAGTACTGGACATGGAGGAACAGGTCCTTCAGTACTGGACATGGAGGAGCAGGAACAGGCCCTTCAGTACTGGACATGAAGGAACAGGCCCTTCAGTACTGGACATGGAGGAACAGGTCCTTCAGTCCTGGACATGGAGGAACAGGCCCTTCAGTACTGGACATGGAGGAACAGACCCTTCAGTACTGGACATGGAGGAACAGGTCCTTCAGTCCTGGACATGGAGGAACAGGTCCTTCAGTACTGGACATGAAGGAACAGGTCCTTCAGTACTGGACATGGAGGAACAGGCCCTTCAGTACTGGACATGGAGGAACAGGCCCTTCAGTACTGGACATGGAGGAACAGGTCCTTCAGTCCTGGACATGGAGGAACAGGCCCTTCAGTACTGGACATGGAGGAACAGACCCTTCAGTACTGGACATGAAGGAACAGGTCTTTCAGTACTGGACATGAAGGAACAGGTTCTTCAGTACTGGACATGGAGGAACAGGTCCTTCAGTACTGGACATGGAGGAACAGGCCCTTCAGTACTGGACATGGTCCTTCAGTACTGGACATGGAGGAACAAGCCCTTCAGTACTGGACATGGAGCAACAGGCCCTTCAGTACTGGACATGGAGGAGCATGCCCTTCAGTACTGGACATGGAGGAACAGGCCCTTCAGTACTGGACATGGAGGAACAGGAACAGGCCCTTCAGTACTGGACATGGAGGAACAGGTCCTTCAGTACTGGACATGGAGGAACAGGCCCTTCAGTACTGGACATGGAGGAGAAGGAACAGGCCCTTCAGTACTGGACATGGAGGAACAGGAACAGGCCCTTCAGTACTGGACATGGAGGAACAGGAACAGGTCCTTCAGTACTGGACATGGAGGAACAGGCCCTTCAGGACTGGACATGGAGGAACAGGAACATGGCCTTCAGTACTGGACATGGAAGAACAGGTCCTTCAGTACTGGACATGGAGGAACAGGCCCTTCAGTACTGGACATGGAGGAACAGGAACAGGTCCTTCAGTACTGGACATGGAGGAACAGGTCCTTCAGTACTGGACATGGAGGAAAAGGCCCTTCAGTACTGGACATGGAGGAACAGGAATAGGTCCTTCAGTATTGGACATGGAGGAACAGGAATAGGTCCTTCAGTACTGGACATGGAGGAACAGGAACAGGTCCTTCAGTACTGGACATGGAGGAACAGGTCCTTCAGTATTGGACATGGATGAGCAGGTCCTTCAGTACTGGACATGGAGGAACAGGAACAGGTCCTTCAGTATTGGACATGGATGAGCAGGTCCTTCAGTACTGGACATGGAGGAACAGGAATAGGTCCTTCAGTATTGGACATGGATGAGCAGGTCCTTCAGTACTGGACATGGAGGAACAGGAACAGGTCCTTCAGTACTGGACATGGAGGAGCAGGAACAGGTCCTTCAGTACTGGACATGGAGGAACAGGTCCTTCAGTACTGGACATGGAGGAACAGGTCCTTCAGTATTGGACATGGATGAGCAGGTCCTTCAGTACTGGACATGGAGGAACAGGAACAGGTCCTTCAGTATTGGACATGGATGAGCAGGTCCTTCAGTACTGGACATGGAGGAACAGGAATAGGTCCTTCAGTATTGGACATGGATGAGCAGGTCCTTCAGTACTGGACATGGAGGAACAGGAACAGGTCCTTCAGTACTGGACATGGAGGAGCAGGAACAGGTCCTTCAGTACTGGACATGGAGGAACAGGTCCTTCAGTACTGGACATGGAGGAACAGGCCCTTCACTACTGGACATGGAGGAACAGGTCCTTCAATACTGGACATGGAGGAACAGGTCCTTCAGTACTGGACATGGAGGAACAGGTCCTTCAGTACTGGAAATGGAGGAACAGGTCCTTCAGAACTGGACATGGAGGAGCAGGAACGGGCCCTTCAGTACTGGACATGGAGGAACAGGCCCGTCACTACTGGAGATGGAGGAACAGGCCCTTCAGTACTGGACATGGAGGAACAGGCCCTTCAGTACTGGACATGGAGGAACAGGTCCTTCAGTACTGGACATGGAGGAACAGGAACAGGCCCTTCAGTACTGGACATGGAGGAACAGGCCCTTCACTACTGGACATGGAAGAGCAGGCCCTTCAGTACTGGACATGGAGGAACAGGCCCTTCACTATTGGACATGGAAGAGCAGGCCCTTCAGTACTGGACATGAAGGAACAGGCCCTTCAGTACTGGACATGGAGCAACAGGCCCTTCAGTACTGGACATGGAGGAACAGGCCCTTCAGTACTGGACATGAAGGAACAGGCCCTTCAGTACTGGACATGGAGGAACAGGCCCTTCAGTACTGGACATGAAGGAACAGGACCTTCAGTACTGGACATGAAGGAACAGGCCCTTCACTACTGGACATGGAAGAGCAGGCCCTTCAGTACTGGACATGAAGGAACAGGCCCTTCAGTACTGGACATGGAGTAACAGGCCCTTCAGTACTGGACATGAAGGAACAGGCTCTTCAGTACTGGACATGGAGGAACAAGTCCTTCAGTCCTGGACATGGAGGAACAGGCCCTTCAGTACTGGACATGAAGGAACAGGTCCTTCAGTACTGGACATGGAGTAACAGGCCCTTCAGTACTGGACATGGAGGAACAGGTCCTTCAGTACTGGACATGGAGGAACAGGTCCTCCAGTACTGGACATGGAGGAACAGGTCCTTCAGTACTGGACATGGAGGAACAGGTCCTCCAGTACTGGACATGGAGGAACAGGTCCTTCAGTACTGGACATGGAGGAACAGGTCCTTCAGTACTGGACATGGAGGAGCAGGAACAGGCCCTTCAGTACTGGACATGGAGGAACAGGCCCTTCACTACTGGACATGGAGGAACAGGCCCTTCAGTACTGGACATGAAGGAACAGGCCCTTCAGTACTGGACATGGAGGAACAGGTCCTTCAGTACTGGACATGGGGGAGCAGGAACAGGTCCTTCAGTACTGGACATGGAGGAGCAGGAACAGGTCCTTCAGTACTGGACATGGAGGAGCAGGAACAGGCCCTTCAGTACTGGACATGGAGGAGCAGGAACAGGCCCTTCAGTACTGGACATGGAGGAGCAGGAACAGGTCCTTCAGTACTGGACATGAGGGAGCAGGAACAGGTCCTTCAGTACTGGACCTGAGGGAGCAGGAACAGGTCCTTCAGTACTGGACATGGAGGAGCAGGAACAGGTCCTTCAGTACTGGACATGAGGGAGCAGGAACAGGTCCTTCAGTACTGCACATGAGGGAGCAGGAACAGGTCCTTCAGTACTGGACATGAGGGAGCAGGAACAGGCCCTTCAGTACTGGACATGAGGGAGCAGGAACAGGTCCTTCAGTATTGGACATGGATGAGCAGGTCCTTCAGTACTGGACATGGAGGAACAGGAACAGGTCCTTCAGTATTGGACATGGATGAGCAGGTCCTTCAGTACTGGACATGGAGGAACAGGAATAGGTCCTTCAGTATTGGACATGGATGAGCAGGTCCTTCAGTACTGGACATGGAGGAACAGGAACAGGTCCTTCAGTACTGGACATGGAGGAGCAGGAACAGGTCCTTCAGTACTGGACATGGAGGAACAGGTCCTTCAGTACTGGACATGGAGGAACAGGTCCTTCAGTATTGGACATGGATGAGCAGGTCCTTCAGTACTGGACATGGAGGAACAGGAACAGGTCCTTCAGTATTGGACATGGATGAGCAGGTCCTTCAGTACTGGACATGGAGGAACAGGAATAGGTCCTTCAGTATTGGACATGGATGAGCAGGTCCTTCAGTACTGGACATGGAGGAACAGGAACAGGTCCTTCAGTACTGGACATGGAGGAGCAGGAACAGGTCCTTCAGTACTGGACATGGAGGAACAGGTCCTTCAGTACTGGACATGGAGGAACAGGCCCTTCACTACTGGACATGGAGGAACAGGTCCTTCAATACTGGACATGGAGGAACAGGTCCTTCAGTACTGGACATGGAGGAACAGGTCCTTCAGTACTGGAAATGGAGGAACAGGTCCTTCAGAACTGGACATGGAGGAGCAGGAACGGGCCCTTCAGTACTGGACATGGAGGAACAGGCCCGTCACTACTGGAGATGGAGGAACAGGCCCTTCAGTACTGGACATGGAGGAACAGGCCCTTCAGTACTGGACATGGAGGAACAGGTCCTTCAGTACTGGACATGGAGGAACAGGAACAGGCCCTTCAGTACTGGACATGGAGGAACAGGCCCTTCACTACTGGACATGGAAGAGCAGGCCCTTCAGTACTGGACATGGAGGAACAGGCCCTTCACTATTGGACATGGAAGAGCAGGCCCTTCAGTACTGGACATGAAGGAACAGGCCCTTCAGTACTGGACATGGAGCAACAGGCCCTTCAGTACTGGACATGGAGGAACAGGCCCTTCAGTACTGGACATGAAGGAACAGGCCCTTCAGTACTGGACATGGAGGAACAGGCCCTTCAGTACTGGACATGAAGGAACAGGACCTTCAGTACTGGACATGAAGGAACAGGCCCTTCACTACTGGACATGGAAGAGCAGGCCCTTCAGTACTGGACATGAAGGAACAGGCCCTTCAGTACTGGACATGGAGTAACAGGCCCTTCAGTACTGGACATGAAGGAACAGGCTCTTCAGTACTGGACATGGAGGAACAAGTCCTTCAGTCCTGGACATGGAGGAACAGGCCCTTCAGTACTGGACATGAAGGAACAGGTCCTTCAGTACTGGACATGGAGTAACAGGCCCTTCAGTACTGGACATGGAGGAACAGGTCCTTCAGTACTGGACATGGAGGAACAGGTCCTCCAGTACTGGACATGGAGGAACAGGTCCTTCAGTACTGGACATGGAGGAACAGGTCCTCCAGTACTGGACATGGAGGAACAGGTCCTTCAGTACTGGACATGGAGGAACAGGTCCTTCAGTACTGGACATGGAGGAGCAGGAACAGGCCCTTCAGTACTGGACATGGAGGAACAGGCCCTTCACTACTGGACATGGAGGAACAGGCCCTTCAGTACTGGACATGAAGGAACAGGCCCTTCAGTACTGGACATGGAGGAACAGGTCCTTCAGTACTGGACATGGGGGAGCAGGAACAGGTCCTTCAGTACTGGACATGGAGGAGCAGGAACAGGTCCTTCAGTACTGGACATGGAGGAGCAGGAACAGGCCCTTCAGTACTGGACATGGAGGAGCAGGAACAGGCCCTTCAGTACTGGACATGGAGGAGCAGGAACAGGTCCTTCAGTACTGGACATGAGGGAGCAGGAACAGGTCCTTCAGTACTGGACCTGAGGGAGCAGGAACAGGTCCTTCAGTACTGGACATGGAGGAGCAGGAACAGGTCCTTCAGTACTGGACATGAGGGAGCAGGAACAGGTCCTTCAGTACTGCACATGAGGGAGCAGGAACAGGTCCTTCAGTACTGGACATGAGGGAGCAGGAACAGGCCCTTCAGTACTGGACATGAGGGAGCAGGAACAGGTCCTTCAGTACTGGACATGGAGGAGCAGGAACAGGTCCTTCAGTACTGGACATGAGGGAGCAGGAACAGGTCCTTCAGTACTGGACATGGAGGAGCAGGAACAGGTCCTTCAGTACTGGACATGGAGGAGCAGGAACAGGCCCTTCAGTACTGGACATGAAGGAACAGGCCCTTCAGTACTGGACATGGAGGAACAGGTCCTTCAGTCCTGGACATGGAGGAACAGGCCCTTCAGTACTGGACATGGAGGAACAGACCCTTCAGTACTGGACATGGAGGAACAGGTCCTTCAGTCCTGGACATGGAGGAACAGGTCCTTCAGTACTGGACATGAAGGAACAGGTCCTTCAGTACTGGACATGGAGGAACAGGCCCTTCAGTACTGGACATGGAGGAACAGGCCCTTCAGTACTGGACATGGAGGAACAGGTCCTTCAGTCCTGGACATGGAGGAACAGGCCCTTCAGTACTGGACATGGAGGAAGAGACCCTTCAGTACTGGACATGAAGGAACAGGTCTTTCAGTACTGGACATGAAGGAACAGGTTCTTCAGTACTGGACATGGAGGAACAGGTCCTTCAGTACTGGACATGGAGGAACAGGCCCTTCAGTACTGGACATGGTCCTTCAGTACTGGACATGGAGGAACAAGCCCTTCAGTACTGGACATGGAGCAACAGGCCCTTCAGTACTGGACATGGAGGAACAGGCCCTTCAGTACTGGACATGGAGGAACAGGAACAGGCCCTTCAGTACTGGACATGGAGGAACAGGTCCTTCAGTACTGGACATGGAGGAACAGGCCCTTCAGTACTGGACATGGAGGAGAAGGAACAGGCCCTTCAGTACTGGACATGGAGGAACAGGAACAGGCCCTTCAGTACTGGACATGGAGGAACAGGAACAGGTCCTTCAGTACTGGACATGGAGGAACAGGCCCTTCAGGACTGGACATGGAGGAACAGGAACATGGCCTTCAGTACTGGACATGGAAGAACAGGTCCTTCAGTACTGGACATGGAGGAACAGGCCCTTCAGTACTGGACATGGAGGAACAGGAACAGGCCCTTCAGTACTGGACATGGAGGAACAGGAACAGGTCCTTCAGTACTGGACATGGAGGAACAGGTCCTTCAGTACTGGACATGGAGGAAAAGGCCCTTCAGTACTGGACATGGAGGAACAGGAATAGGTCCTTCAGTATTGGACATGGAGGAACAGGAATAGGTCCTTCAGTACTGGACATGGAGGAACAGGAACAGGTCCTTCAGTACTGGACATGGAGGAACAGGTCCTTCAGTATTGGACATGGATGAGCAGGTCCTTCAGTACTGGACATGGAGGAACAGGAACAGGTCCTTCAGTATTGGACATGGATGAGCAGGTCCTTCAGTACTGGACATGGAGGAACAGGAATAGGTCCTTCAGTATTGGACATGGATGAGCAGGTCCTTCAGTACTGGACATGGAGGAACAGGAACAGGTCCTTCAGTACTGGACATGGAGGAACAGGCCCTTCAGTGCTGGACATGGAGGAACAGGCCCTTCAGTACTGGACATGGATGAGCAGGTCCTTCAGTACTGGACATGGAGGAGCAGGAACAGGTCCTTCAGTACTGGACATGGAGGAGCAGGAACAGGTCCTTCAGTACTGGACATGGAGGAACAGGTCCTTCAGTACTGGACATGGAGGAACAGGCCCTTCACTACTGGACATGGAGGAACAGGTCCTTCAGTACTGGACATGGAGGAACAGGTCCTTCAGTACTGGACATGGAGGAACAGGTCCTTCATTACTGGACATGGAGGAACAGGTCCTTCAGAACTGGACATGGAGGAGCAGGAACGGGCCCTTCAGTACTGGACATGGAGGAACAGGCCCGTCACTACTGGAGATGGAGGAACAGGCCCTTCAGTACTGGACATGGAGGAACAGGCCCTTCAGTACTGGACATGGAGGAACAGGCCCTTCAGTACTGGACATGGAGGAACAGGTCCTTCAGTACTGGACATGGAGGAACAGGAACAGGCCCTTCAGTACTGGACATGGAGGAACAGGCCCTTCACTACTGGACATGGAAGAGCAGGCCCTTCAGTACTGGACATGGAGGAACAGGCCCTTCAGTACTGGACATGAAGGAACAGGACCTTCAGTACTGGACATGAAGGAACAGGCCCTTCACTACTGGACATGGAAGAGCAGGCCCTTCAGTACTGGACATGAAGGAACAGGCCCTTCAGTACTGGACATGGAGTAACAGGCCCTTCAGTACTGGACATGAAGGAACAGGCTCTTCAGTACTGGACATGGAGGAACAAGTCCTTCAGTCCTGGACATGGAGGAACAGGCCCTTCAGTACTGGACATGAAGAAACAGGTCCTTCAGTACTGGACATGGAGTAACAGGCCCTTCAGTACTGGACATGGAGGAACAGGTCCTTCAGTACTGGACATGGAGGAACAGGTCCTCCAGTACTGGACATGGAGGAACAGGTCCTTCAGTACTGGACATGGAGGAACAGGTCCTCCAGTACTGGACATGGAGGAACAGGTCCTTCAGTACTGGACATGGAGGAACAGGTCCTTCAGTACTGGACATGGAGGAGCAGGAACAGGCCCTTCAGTACTGGACATGGAGGAACAGGCCCTTCACTACTGGACATGGAGGAACAGGCCCTTCAGTACTGGACATGAAGGAACAGGCCCTTCAGTACTGGACATGGAGGAACAGGTCCTTCAGTACTGGACATGGGGGAGCAGGAACAGGTCCTTCAGTACTGGACATGGAGGAGCAGGAACAGGTCCTTCAGTACTGGACATGGAGGAGCAGGAACAGGCCCTTCAGTACTGGACATGGAGGAGCAGGAACAGGTCCTTCAGTACTGGACATGAGGGAGCAGGAACAGGTCCTTCAGTACTGGACCTGAGGGAGCAGGAACAGGTCCTTCAGTACTGGACATGAGGGAGCAGGAACAGGTCCTTCAGTACTGGACATGGAGGAACAGGTCCTTCAGTACTGGACATGGAGGAGCAGGAACAGGCCCTTCAGTACTGGACATGGAGGAACAGGCCCTTCACTACTGGACATGGAGGAACAGGCCCTTCAGTACTGGACATGAAGGAACAGGCCCTTCAGTACTGGACATGGAGGAACAGGTCCTTCAGTACTGGACATGGGGGAGCAGGAACAGGTCCTTCAGTACTGGACATGGAGGAGCAGGAACAGGTCCTTCAGTACTGGACATGGAGGAGCAGGAACAGGCCCTTCAGTACTGGACATGGAGGAGCAGGAACAGGCCCTTCAGTACTGGACATGGAGGAGCAGGAACAGGTCCTTCAGTACTGGACATGAGGGAGCAGGAACAGGTCCTTCAGTACTGGACCTGAGGGAGCAGGAACAGGTCCTTCAGTACTGGACATGGAGGAGCAGGAACAGGTCCTTCAGTACTGGACATGAGGGAGCAGGAACAGGTCCTTCAGTACTGCACATGAGGGAGCAGGAACAGGTCCTTCAGTACTGGACATGAGGGAGCAGGAACAGGCCCTTCAGTACTGGACATGAGGGAGCAGGAACAGGTCCTTCAGTACTGGACATGGAGGAGCAGGAACAGGTCCTTCAGTACTGGACATGAGGGAGCAGGAACAGGTCCTTCAGTACTGGACATGGAGGAGCAGGAACAGGTCCTTCAGTACTGGACATGGAGGAGCAGGAACAGGCCCTTCAGTACTGGACATGAAGGAACAGGCCCTTCAGTACTGGACATGGAGGAACAGGTCCTTCAGTCCTGGACATGGAGGAACAGGCCCTTCAGTACTGGACATGGAGGAACAGACCCTTCAGTACTGGACATGGAGGAACAGGTCCTTCAGTCCTGGACATGGAGGAACAGGTCCTTCAGTACTGGACATGAAGGAACAGGTCCTTCAGTACTGGACATGGAGGAACAGGCCCTTCAGTACTGGACATGGAGGAACAGGCCCTTCAGTACTGGACATGGAGGAACAGGTCCTTCAGTCCTGGACATGGAGGAACAGGCCCTTCAGTACTGGACATGGAGGAACAGACCCTTCAGTACTGGACATGAAGGAACAGGTCTTTCAGTACTGGACATGAAGGAACAGGTTCTTCAGTACTGGACATGGAGGAACAGGTCCTTCAGTACTGGACATGGAGGAACAGGCCCTTCAGTACTGGACATGGTCCTTCAGTACTGGACATGGAGGAACAAGCCCTTCAGTACTGGACATGGAGCAACAGGCCCTTCAGTACTGGACATGGAGGAGCATGCCCTTCAGTACTGGACATGGAGGAACAGGCCCTTCAGTACTGGACATGGAGGAACAGGAACAGGCCCTTCAGTACTGGACATGGAGGAACAGGTCCTTCAGTACTGGACATGGAGGAACAGGCCCTTCAGTACTGGACATGGAGGAGAAGGAACAGGCCCTTCAGTACTGGACATGGAGGAACAGGAACAGGCCCTTCAGTACTGGACATGGAGGAACAGGAACAGGTCCTTCAGTACTGGACATGGAGGAACAGGCCCTTCAGGACTGGACATGGAGGAACAGGAACATGGCCTTCAGTACTGGACATGGAAGAACAGGTCCTTCAGTACTGGACATGGAGGAACAGGCCCTTCAGTACTGGACATGGAGGAACAGGAACAGGCCCTTCAGTACTGGACATGGAGGAACAGGAACAGGTCCTTCAGTACTGGACATGGAGGAACAGGTCCTTCAGTACTGGACATGGAGGAAAAGGCCCTTCAGTACTGGACATGGAGGAACAGGAATAGGTCCTTCAGTATTGGACATGGAGGAACAGGAATAGGTCCTTCAGTACTGGACATGGAGGAACAGGAACAGGTCCTTCAGTACTGGACATGGAGGAACAGGTCCTTCAGTATTGGACATGGATGAGCAGGTCCTTCAGTACTGGACATGGAGGAACAGGAACAGGTCCTTCAGTATTGGACATGGATGAGCAGGTCCTTCAGTACTGGACATGGAGGAACAGGAATAGGTCCTTCAGTATTGGACATGGATGAGCAGGTCCTTCAGTACTGGACATGGAGGAACAGGAACAGGTCCTTCAGTACTGGACATGGAGGAACAGGCCCTTCAGTGCTGGACATGGAGGAACAGGCCCTTCAGTACTGGACATGGATGAGCAGGTCCTTCAGTACTGGACATGGAGGAGCAGGAACAGGTCCTTCAGTACTGGACATGGAGGAGCAGGAACAGGTCCTTCAGTACTGGACATGGAGGAACAGGTCCTTCAGTACTGGACATGGAGGAACAGGCCCTTCACTACTGGACATGGAGGAACAGGTCCTTCAGTACTGGACATGGAGGAACAGGTCCTTCAGTACTGGACATGGAGGAACAGGTCCTTCAGTACTGGACATGGAGGAACAGGTCCTTCAGAACTGGACATGGAGGAGCAGGAACGGGCCCTTCAGTACTGGACATGGAGGAACAGGCCCGTCACTACTGGAGATGGAGGAACAGGCCCTTCAGTACTGGACATGGAGGAACAGGCCCTTCAGTACTGGACATGGAGGAACAGGCCCTTCAGTACTGGACATGGAGGAACAGGTCCTTCAGTACTGGACATGGAGGAACAGGAACAGGCCCTTCAGTACTGGACATGGAGGAACAGGCACTTCACTACTGGACATGGAAGAGCAGGCCCTTCAGTACTGGACATGGAGGAAAAGGCCCTTCACTATTGGACATGGAAGAGCAGGCCCTTCAGTACTGGACATGAAGGAACAGGCCCTTCAGTACTGGACATGGAGCAACAGGCCCTTCAGTACTGGACATGGAGGAACAGGCCCTTCAGTACTGGACATGAAGGAACAGGCCCTTCAGTACTGGACATGGAGGAACAGGCCCTTCAGTACTGGACATGAAGGAACAGGACCTTCAGTACTGGACATGAAGGAACAGGCCCTTCACTACTGGACATGGAAGAGCAGGCCCTTCAGTACTGGACATGAAGGAACAGGCCCTTCAGTACTGGACATGGAGTAACAGGCCCTTCAGTACTGGACATGAAGGAACAGGCTCTTCAGTACTGGACATGGAGGAACAAGTCCTTCAGTCCTGGACATGGAGGAACAGGCCCTTCAGTATTGGACATGAAGAAACAGGTCCTTCAGTACTGGACATGGAGTAACAGGCCCTTCAGTACTGGACATGGAGGAACAGGTCCTTCAGTACTGGACATGGAGGAACAGGTCCTCCAGTACTGGACATGGAGGAACAGGTCCTTCAGTACTGGACATGGAGGAACAGGTCCTCCAGTACTGGACATGGAGGAACAGGTCCTTCAGTACTGGACATGGAGGAACAGGTCCTTCAGTACTGGACATGGAGGAGCAGGAACAGGCCCTTCAGTACTGGACATGGAGGAACAGGCCCTTCACTACTGGACATGGAGGAACAGGCCCTTCAGTACTGGACATGAAGGAACAGGCCCTTCAGTACTGGACATGGAGGAACAGGTCCTTCAGTACTGGACATGGGGGAGCAGGAACAGGTCCTTCAGTACTGGACATGGAGGAGCAGGAACAGGCCCTTCAGTACTGGGCATGGAGGAGCAGGAACAGGCCCTTCAGTACTGGACATGGAGGAGCAGGAACAGGTCCTTCAGTACTGGACATGAGGGAGCAGGAACAGGTCCTTCAGTACTGGACCTGAGGGAGCAGGAACAGGTCCTTCAGTACTGGACATGAGGGAGCAGGAACAGGTCCTTCAGTACTGGACATGGAGGAGCAGGAACAGGTCCTTCAGTACTGGACATGAGGGAGCAGGAACAGGTCCTTCAGTACTGGACATGAGGGAGCAGGAACAGGTCCTTCAGTACTGGACATGAGGGAGCAGGAACAGGTCCTTCAGTACTGGACATGAGGGAGCAGGAACAGGTCCTTCAGTACTGGACATGGAGGAGCAGGAACAGGTCCTTCAGTACTGGACATGAGGGAGCAGGAACAGGTCCTTCAGTACTGGACATGGAGGAGCAGGAACAGGTCCTTCAGTACTGGACATGAGGGAGCAGGAACAGGTCCTTCAGTACTGGACATGAGGGAGCAGGAACAGGTCCTTCAGTACTGGACATGGAGGAGCAGGAACAGGTCCTTCAGTACTCGACATGAGGGAGCAGGAACAGGTCCTTCAGTACTGGACATGGAGGAACAGGTCCTTCAGTACTGGACATGGAGGAACAGGTCCTTCAGTGCTGGACATGAGGGAGCAGGAACAGGTCCTTCAGTACTGGACATGAGGGAGCAGGAACAGGTCCTTCAGTACTGGACATGAGGGAGCAGGAACAGGTCCTTCAGTGCTGGACATGAGGGAGCAGGAACAGGTCCTTCAGTACTGGACATGAGGGAGCAGGAACAGGTCCTTCAGTACTGGACATGGAGGAGCAGGAACAGGTCCTTCAGTACTGGACATGGAGGAACAGGTCCTTCAGTACTGGACATGGAGGAGCAGGAACAGGTCCTTCAGTACTGGACATGAGGGAGCAGGAACAGGTCCTTCAGTACTGGACATGAGGGAGCAGGAACAGGTCCTTCAGTACTGGACATGAGGGAGCAGGAACAGGTCCTTCAGTACTGGACATGGAGGAGCAGGAACAGGTCCTTCAGTACTCGACATGAGGGAGCAGGAACAGGTCCTTCAGTACTGGACATGGAGGAACAGGTCCTTCAGTACTGGACATGGAGGAACAGGTCCTTCAGTACTGGACATGGAGGAACAGGTCCTTCAGTGCTGGACATGAGGGAGCAGGAACAGGTCCTTCAGTACTGGACATGAGGGAGCAGGAACAGGTCCTTCAGTACTGGACATGGAGGAGCAGGAACAGGTCCTTCAGTACTGGACATGGAGGAACAGGTCCTTCAGTACTGGACATGAGGGAGCAGGAACAGGTCCTTCAGTGCTGGACATGGAGGAACAGGTCCTTCAGTACTGGACATGAGGGAGGAGTAACAGGCTGGTCTGCAGTATAAAGTCTCGTGTAAAGAAATAATCCTGGATGAGCCAGAAAATTAATCACCTTTCGAGCCATTTAAATTTTTTCTTTTATAATATTGGAGATGTGAACGTTTGGTAAAGAAATCGTTGACATGATCAAGGATATTTCGAATGCCACACACATGACTCTCAGGAACTTGGACTGAGGTCTCCTTTAAGAGTGGGCGGGCCACAGGTCTGGGCGCTCCAGCACCTCACCTGTGGCCACTTTCTGTAATCACCCTGCCCTATATATATGTCCTGTCTGTGTTCAGTCATTGTTGGTTTGTTAGTCTTCCATGTTTCGTCTGTCCTGTCCAGTGATTGAGTCAAGTGCTGTCAACATGAAATAAAAGACTTGTTTGAATCCAGCCTGCCTCCAGAGTCCTGCACTTGGGTCCTGTCCGTGATCCGTGACAGAACAAACCAACCATCATGGACCCAGCGGACTCTGGTCACCAGCTGCTACGAGCAGTTGGTCAGCAGGAACACCGGCTCACTCAACACGACGAGCAGTTGTCTGGGTTAACGGCGGGTCTCCACGACCTTTCTCATCGACACACGTCAGTGGAAAGTCAAGTGAACCAACTCACCGGTCACCTCCAGCAGCTCATCACCCGCCTCTCGGTCCCAGAGGTTCGAGCTGCCGCTGCCGCCGCAGTGCCGCCAGCTGCCGCCGCTGCCGACCTCGTGATGCCGCCGTCACCGCTCTCAAGCCCAGCGCACTTCTCGGGGGACTCCGAGGATTCGCGACCCTTCCTGGTCCAGTGTGGTCTCCACTTCGAGATGCAGCCGGGCGCGTTTCCAACAGAGAGGTCGAGGGTCGCGTACATCATCTCCCACCTGTCCGGCAGAGCGGAGGCTTGGGCCACCGCGGAATGGAACCGCCAATCCCGGCTGTGTGACTCGGTGGACGAGTTCGCAGCCGCGCTGTCGAAGATCTTCGATCGGCGTCCCAGCGGACAGGAGGCGGCTCGAGTGCTGGCAGCGCTGCGTCAAGGAGGGAGGTCGGTGATTGACTACGCGATTGAGTTTCGCACCCTCTCCGCAGACTGCGCTTGGAACGATGCGTCACTGCGGGACACCTTCCTCTACGGGCTGGCCAGCCCGGTTCGCGACCAGCTCTTCCTGAGGGATCTCCCCGACGACTTGGACTCCCTCATTGCCCTGGCGGTCAAGATGGAGAATCGTCTGACGGTCCGTGATCGCCTGAGGCAGACTGACCAGGGGGGAGGAGAATCCAGGAACGCACGAGAGGATCACGCCCCTCTCCGCCCCGCCTCCCAGCAGGAGCAAGTCCCGAGTGCTGCACAACCTCCGGAGGAGCCGATGCAGGTTGGCCGCACCAGCATCTCCACGCAGGAGCGGCATCGGCGCCTGACCGACGGCCTGTGTTTGCACTGTGGTCAGCATGGGCACAGAGCTGCAGCGTGTCCTCTTAAAGGGACAGGCTCACCTGGGTTCAGGAGGGCCCCGGTGAGTCTTAAGAACTCCTCCACTGCGCCTTTAAGAAGACTCACGCCGGCTCAACTGAGGTATGCCGACACCACCTTGGACATTGATGTTTTCATTGATTCAGGTGCAGATGAGAACTTTATGGACCTTAAGTGGGCTGAGAGACATAATATCCCCACGGAACTGTTATCATTGCCCTTGAAGGCTTTTGCTTTAGACGGACGTAAGATATTCTCTATTGATAAAAAGACTCTTTCTGTTCAGTTATTGTTTGGTCCCTCCCATTTTGAGGAGATTTCTTTTCATTTAGGTTTAAGTCCGTCCTACCCAGTTATCCTGGGCCTCCCTTGGTTATGTTTACACAAGCCCCATATTGACTGGGAGTCGGGGGTTATTTTGAGTTGGGGAGGGGATTGTTCCGAGCATTGTCGGTCAGTGTCGGGAGTTAAGGTAGCAGCTGTGGAGGTTCCTGTGTATCCGGACCTCGAGCGAGTTCCCAGCTGCTACCACGATCTAAGGGAGGTGTTCAATAAGGGGTAGGCGACATCCCTGCCACTGCATCGTCCTTATGACTGTGCCATTGACTTATTGCCAGGTACCACTCCCCCCAAGGGTCGCATTTACTCGCTGTCACAACCCGAGAATCAGGCCATGAAGGATTATATCGAGTCCACCTTAAAGGCTGGGATAATCAGACCCTCGTCCTCCCCTGCAGGGGCGGGATTTTTCTTTGTGGCAAAGAAGGACAAGACCCTTCGACCGTGCATTGACTACAGGGGCCTCAATGAGATAACCGTTAAGAACCGCTACCCACTACCCCTCATGACTTCGGCCTTTGAGCGCCTGTAGGGAGCCAGGATCTTTACTATGCTGGACTTGCACAATTCTTACCACCTGGTCCGGATTAGGCACGGGGACGAGTGGAAGACGGCGTTTAACACACCTTCTGGCCACTGCGAGTATCTGGTGATGCCTTTCGGGTTATGCAATGCCCCTGCAGTGTTCCAGAATCTCGTAAATGATGTGCTGAGAGACGCATTGAATAAGTTTCTGTTCGTTTACCTCGACGACATTTTGATTTTTTCGTCAGATCTAGCCAGTCATGTCAGTCATGTTCGTTTTGTTTTGGAGCGTCTTCTGAGCAACGACTTGTTTGTCAAGGCCGAGAAATGTGTTTTTCATGCTCCCACAGTTTCGTTTCTTGGACACGTCATCTCAGAGGGGAGGGTGGAGATGGACAGAGAGAAGGTCAGGGCTGTAGCTGATTGGCCGACCCTGGGTAGCCGCAAGCAATTATTACGATTTTTGGGGTTTGCTAACTTCTACCGGCGGTTTATCAGGGGATTCAGTTCCATCGCAGCGCCTCTACATACCTTGACTTCCCCCAAGGTCCCCTTTGCTTGGGGTCCCTCAGCTGAGCAGGCTTTTTCTGAGCTCAGGGCCAGGTTCACCTCCTCTCCCGTGCTTAGTGTGGCGGATCCAGCATGGCAGTTTGTGGTGGAGGTGGATGCATCAGATGTCGGTGTCGGGGCAGTGCTCTCTCAACGCAGCAGTGAGGATGGGAAGCTGCACCCATGTGCCTTTTTCTCCAGGCGGCTGACCCCGGCTGAGGAGAACTATGACATTGGCAATCGCGAGCTCCTGGCCATCAAGGCTGCGCTGGAGGAGTGGAGACACTATCTGGAGGGCGCTGAGCACCCGTTTGTGAGTATGGACCGACCATAGGAACCTCGAATACATCAAGTCAGCCAAGAGACTAAATTCTCGACAAGCTCGGTGGGCGCTGTTCTTCACCAGGTTCAGCTTCGTGGTTTCATATCGGCCTGGGTCTAAGAATGTGAAGCCTGACGCCCTTTCCCGGGTCTTTGAGCCGGATCCTGCTCCTCGTTCCCCCACGCCAATTTTACCTCCGACCTGTGTGGTGGGGGCGGTGACGTGGGAGATTGAGGAGCAGGTTCGGAGGGCTCTGGAGGGGGTGACGGTGCCGCCAGGTTGTCCTCCCAATCGCCTGTTTGTGTGTCCCCCGGTACGATCTAGTGTTATTCAATGGGCTCACACTAACCTGCTGTCGTGCCACCCAGGAACTCAGCGCACCATGTTTGTGGTGAAACAGCGCTTCTGGTGGCCAGAGATGAACAGGGAGGTCCGGGAGTATGTCCGGGCTTGCCCTGTCTGTGCTCGTAACAAGACCTCGCGGTCTAGCCCCTCTGGTCTGCTGCAGCCGCTCCCGGTACCCACCCGACCATGGGCAGACCTGTCCATTGACTTTGTAACTGGCCTCCCGGACGCGGAAGGGTTTACCACCATCCTCACCGTAGTGGACCGGTTCTCTAAGATGGTCCACTTCGTGCCCCTAGCGAAACTCCCATCAGCCAAGGAGCTGGCAGAGGTCATGCTCACGCAGGTGTTCCGCCTTCATGGGTTCCCGCGGGACATTGTCTTGGACAGGGGGCCTCAGTTCGTGTCTCGGTTTTGGAGGGAGTTTTGCAGGCTGTTGGGTACTACGGTGAGCCTTTCGTCCGGGTACCACCCAGAGTCTAACGGCCAAACAGAGCGGGTGAACCAGGAGCTGGAGTCCATCCTTCGTTGTCTGGTCTCTGACAGCCCAGCTGCTTGGTACAGGCAGTTAGTCTGGGTGGAATACGCCCACAATTCCCTGCCCTGTTCGTCCACTGGTCTGTCTCCCTTTGAGTGTGTGTATGGTTACCAACCTCCCCTGTTCCCTGCCCTGGAGTCGGAGGTTAGTGTTCCGTCAGCTCTGGCGATGGTGCGGCGGTGCAAGCGCGCTTGGCTTAAGGCCAGAAGCAAGCTCTTGCAATGCTCTGCAGAGCGCAAGCGGCTTGCAGACCGGCGCCGGGTTCCCGCACCAACGTACGATGTTGGTCAGCGTGTGTGGCTCTCCACCCGGGACCTGACTATCCGCTCAGACGCAAAGAAGCTGGCGTCAAGGTTTATTGGACCTTATCCAATAATTAAGCTGGTTGGTCCCTCTGCAGTCCGCCTTCGTTTGCCCCGCTCGCTTCGTGTCCACCCCACCTTTCATGTGTCGAAGGTTAAACCTGCCTGGGAAAGCCCCCTGGTTCCCTCTTCCCCCCCGTATTGTAGAGGGTGAGGAGGTTTTTTCAGTCAGGCGGCTCCTGGCAGCTCGCCGGCTTGGGCGGGGGTTTCAATACCTGGTTGACTGGGAGGGGTATGGCCCTGAGGAACGTGCCTGGGTACCTGCTAGGGACATCTTGGACCCAGGCATGATCATGGACTTCCACAGGCAGCATCCTGAGATGCCTGGGCCGTCTGGAGCCGGTCGTGGAGGGGGGGGGGGGGGGGGGGTACTGTCAGGGTGTAGGTTGAGGTCTCCTTTAAGAGTGGGCGGGCCATAGGTCTGGGCGCTCCAGCACCTCACCTGTGGCCACATTCCAATCATCACCCTGCCCTATATATATGTCCTGTCTGTGTTTGTTCATTGTTGGTTTGTTAGTCTACCATGTCTCGTCTGTCCTGTCCAGTGATTGAGTCAAGTGCTGTCAACATGAAATAAAGGACTTGATTGAACTCAGCCTCAGTCCTGCACTTGGGTCCTGTCCGTATCCGTGACAATGACTGAATAAAGAACAATAAATTTGCTTTTACTTTGTGTGTTTTCTCCTTTGTATTGTTGCTTTATGGAGTATTTTATGTTTCACTTCAACTGTACCGTGGACATCTCAGAGCTATAGTAGTATATTTATTGACATTCCTCCAGGTGCAAATCTATGTGATCCAGCAGAACAAGCACCAAAACAACACAATAATTAATGACTAATGACCACTAACACTGAATAAAATGGAAAATGGAGTAATATACATTAAAGTAATAGTGTATACAGTTTAAATAACAGTGAAAATACATCATATGTATCACATGGTAGAACACGTTACAGTATCTATGACATCTTGGCTTAAAAAAGAAGTCATTTTAAGAAAAAGAGCATTTTTAACTGACTGGCCTCAAGCTGATTTATAATTTATGCTTGAGCCATATATCTCATCAGATATCTTCATAAAATGAGTACACCTCTCACATTTCTGTCAACACAGGGTTGGGAAGGTTACTTGAAAACTGTAATCCGTTACAATTTCAAGTTACTTGTCAAAACATTTAATCAGTAACTTACTCTAAGTACTAAAATAAAAAAGTTACATACCAGAGTACTTTTAGTTACTTTTGGATTACTTTACCAGCAAACATAAAAACAAAGACAAGAAAGAATAGAAAGTGTCGTCTGCTCAGTGTAATGACTCGTCTTATACACACATTGAACTGAACAAGTTTTGAACTATTAAAACTCAGTAACCAATCAGGTGTCAAACACTGATTTATTTTTTAAACAATCAAAACCACAATATAAATAAAGCTTTTAATTTCTATTCAGGAAAATGTGCCCATCTTTTCCAAAACTGTCTCTCTCTCTGTCACGGCGGGGAGCCGGCGCGTGGAGCTAGAACCCAGAAGCAGACCTCAAAGCAGGGAATTGTTTGCAAACGTCAACGTTTTATTGTGGAAACAGGGAAAGAGGAGCTGGAACGGTGACGGGACCCGGGGGAACTCTCGGGGGCTTCTTGGAACCGGGATGGAACCCGGGGAATCTCTGGGGCCTCTTGGAACCGGGACGGGACCCGGACGGGGAAACTTCTTGGAACCGGGACGGGACCCGGACGGGGAAACTTCTTGGAACCGGGACGGGACCCGGACGGGGAAACTTCTTGGAACCGGGACGGGACCCGGACGGGGAAACTTCTTGGAACCGGGACGGGACCCGGACGGGGAAACTTCTTGGAACCGGGACGGGACCCGGACGGGGAAACTTCTTGGAACCGGGACGGGACCCGGACGGGGAAACTTCTTGGAA
Organism: Blennius ocellaris; assembly: GCF_963422515.1. NCBI lineage: Eukaryota > Metazoa > Chordata > Actinopteri > Blenniiformes > Blenniidae > Blennius > Blennius ocellaris. Next base: position 1,478,606 of record NC_137662.1, on the reverse strand, counting down.
CCGGGACGGGACCCGGACGGGGAAACTTCTTGGAACCGGGACGGGACCCGGACGGGGAAACTTCTTGGAACCGGGACGGAACCCGGACGGGGAAACTTCTTGGAACCGGGACGGGACCCGGACGGGGAAACTTCTTGGAACCGGGACGCGACCCGGACGGGGAAACTTCTTGGAACCGGGACGGAACCCGGACGGGGAAACTTCTTGGAACCGGGACGGGACCCGGACGGGGGAACTTCTTGGAACCGGGACGGGACCCGGACGGGGAAACTTCTTGGAACCGGGATGGAACCGGGACGGGACCCGGACGGGGAAACTTCTTGGAACCGGGACGGGACCCGGACGGGGAAACTTCTTGGAACCGGGATGGAACCGGGACGGGACCCGGACGGGGAAACTTCTTGGAACCGGGACGGAACCCGGACGGGGAAACTTCTTGGAACCGGGACGGAACCCGGACGGGGAAACTTCTTGGAACCGGGACGGAACCCGGACGGGGAAACTTCTTGGAACCGGGACGGGACCCGGACGGGGAAACTTCTTGGAACCGGGACGGAACCCGGACGGGGAAACTTCTTGGAACCGGGACGGAACCCGGACGGGGAAACTTCTTGGAACCGGGACGGAACCCGGACGGGGAAACTTCTTGGAACCGGGACGGGACCCGGACGGGGAAACTTCTTGGAACCGGGACGCGACCCGGACGGGGAAACTTCTTGGAACCGGGACGCGACCCGGACGGGGAAACTTCTTGGAACCGGGACGCGACCCGGACGGGGAAACTTCTTGGAACCGGGACGGAACCCGGACGGGGAAACTTCTTGGAACCGGGACGGGACCCGGACGGGGAAACTTCTTGGAACCGGGACGGGACCCGGACGGGGAAACTTCTTGGAACCGGGACGGGACCCGGACGGGGAAACTTCTTGGAACCGGGACGGAACAGGAACGGGAACCACCCCAGGGAGGACAACACCGACTCACCTGCGGCAGCAGCCAACAGGAGACCCGGGGGAACTCTCCACACGGACTGAAGACCAAGACAATCCTCTGGCCCCGGACCCTCCTCACTGCAGGGCTTAAGACTGCTTGACAATCAATCAGCTGATTGCCTGCAGGAGTGTCAGAGAGGATCCGGTGCTGGAGCGAGGTGTGTGACTCCTGACACTCTCTCTCTCTCTCTCTCTCTCTCTCTCTCTCTGTCTCTCTCTCCCTCTCTCTTGCTCTCATGTCCCGTTTCTTCGTTGGTGCTAATGTTTGGTTTTTTTCCCTGACTAACTGTAAATGTTTGAGAGGTTTGAGAGGTTGTATCTGGCAGCAGGAATCACTGATTGATCATAACTGAACAACCTGCTACTCAGTCAACCAGCAAACATATATAGTTTAAAAACCTATAACCAAGTTACGGCGTGTGTCGCCCCAATGAATCCCTAAAACATGAGCTCCTCTCAACGTATTAAGAACGTCTTCCTCCCATCAGCACCAGTACTGGTATTGGCAGGTTACTGGCAGGTTATGAGCTAATGAAGCTAGTTGACAGAGTCCAGGTGTGTTTCAGTAAAGTCAGCAGGTTTTATCCTACCAGAGAGACACAGATGGTGGGAGAGACATATGGAGGGAAAGAGAGACAGATAGAGGGAGAGAGAGAGAAACAGATGGAGGGAGAGAGAGACAGGTGTACAGGGACCAGACAGTCCTCAACAGGGGACCCCGGACTCCATGCTCCCGGAGCACCCCCCACAGGACGTCTCGGGGGACGCGGTCGAACGCCTTCTCCAGATCCACAAAACACATGTGGACTGGTTGGGTGAACTCCCATGAACCCTCAAGCACCTGGTGGAGGGTCTAGAGCTGGTCCAGTGTTCCACCATCAGGAGAACCTGGTGGAGGGTATAGAGCTGGTCCAGTGTTCCACCATCAGGAGAACCTGGTGGAGGGTCTAGAGCTGGTCCAGTGTTCCACCATCAGGAGCACCTGGTGGAGGGTCTAGAGCTGGTCCAGTGTTCCACCATCAGGAGAACCTGGTGGAGGGTATAGAGCTGGTCCAGTGTTCCACCATCAGGAGAACCTGGTGGAGGGTCTAGAGCTGGTCCAGTGTTCCACCATCAGGAGCACCTGGTGGAGGGTCTAGAGCTGGTCCAGTGTTCCACCATCAGGAGAACCTGGTGGAGGGTATAGAGCTGGTCCAGTGTTCCACCATCAGGAGAACCTGGTGGAGGGTCTAGAGCTGGTCCAGTGTTCCACCATCAGGAGAACCTGGTGGAGGGTATAGAGCTGGTCCAGTGTTCCACCATCAGGAGAACCTGGTGGAGGGTATAGAGCTGGTCCAGTGTTCCACCATCAGGAGCACCTGGTGGAGGGTCTAGAGCTGGTCCAGTGTTCCACCATCAGGAGCACCTAGTGGAGGGTCTAGAGCTGGTCCAGTGTTCCACCATCAGGAGCACCTGGCGGAGGGTCTAGAGCTGGTCCAGTGTTCCACCATCAGGAGCACCTGGCGGAGGGTCTAGAGCTGGTCCAGTGTTCCACCATCAGGAGAACCTGGTGGAGGGTCTAGAGCTGGTCCAGTGTTCCACCATCAGGAGAACCTGGTGGAGGGTATAGAGCTGGTCCAGTGTTCCACCATCAGGAGAACCTGGTGGAGGGTCTAGAGCTGGTCCAGTGTTCCACGACCAGGACGAAAACCGCATTGTTCCTCTTGGATCCGAGGTTCGACTAACGGCCGGACCCTCCTCTCCAGTACCCTGGAGTAGACTTTCCTGGGGAGGCTGAGGAGTGTGATCCCTCTGTAGTTGGACCACACCCTCCGATCCCCCTTCTTGAAGAGAGGGACCACCACCCCGGTCTGCCAGTCCAGAGGTACTGTCCCCGCCCGCCACGCGATGTTGCAGAGACGAGTCAGCCACGACAGTCCCTGCACATCCAGAGACTTAAGGAACTCTGGGCGAATCTCATCCACTCCCGGTGCCTTGCCACCGAGGAGCTTCACAACAACCTCGGTGACTTCAGCTTGGGAAATGGACGAGTCCACCTCTGAGAACCCAGCCTCTGCTTCCTCAATGGAAGATGTGGTGGCGGGATTGAGGAGGTCCTCGAAGTATTCCTTCCACCGCCCAACGGTATCCCCAGTTGAGGTCAACAGCTCCCCACTTCCACTGTAAACAGTGTTGGTGGAGAACTGCTTCCCCCGCCTAAGGCGCCGGACGGTTTGCCAGAATTTTCTCGAGGCCGACCGAAAGTCCTCCTCCCTGGCCTCCCCGAACTCCTCCCAGACCCCAGTTTTTGCCTCCACCACAGCCCGGGCTGCAGCTCGCTTGGCCTGCTGGTACCTGTCGACTGCTTCGGGAGTCCTATGAGCTAACAGTGCCCGGTAGGACTCCTTCTTCAGCTTGACGGCATCCCTTACTTCCGGTTTCCACCACCGGGTTCGGGGATTGCCGCCATGACAGGCGCCAGAGACCCTGCAGCTGCACCCTCTCGTTCACCGGGGTGAACTCCAACACATGGCGGCTGAGCTGTGGGGCAATAAGCAAGCCCACTCCAGCCCGCCGCCTTACACTGCGGGCAACTCCAGAGAAGTGGAGTATCCAGCCCCTGTGGAGGAGCTGGGTTCCAGAGTCCAAGCTGTGAGTGGAGGTGAGCCCGACTATATCTAGACGGTATCTCTCAGCCTCCCTCACAAGCTCGGGCTCCTTCCCCCCCAGCGAGGTCACGTTCCATGTCCCAAAAGCCAGAGTCTGGGTCCGGGGATCGGGTCGTCGAGGCCCCTGCCGTCGGCTGCCCAGGGTGAGGCTCCAGGGTGGGGCTCCAGGGTGAGGTTCCAGGGTGAGGCTCCAGGGTGAGGTTCCAGGGTGGGGCTCCAGGGTGGGGCTCCAGGGTGAGGTTCCAGGGTGAGGCTCCAGGGTGAGGTTCCAGGGTGAGGCTCCAGGGTGGGGCTCCAGGGTGAGGTTCCAGGGTGGGGCCCCGGCTGAACCTCACCAGGCGACGTCACTCTTCTCTTTAGTTGGTTGTCCATAGGGGTGTGTTGAACTGCTTTTAGTCTGACCCGTCACCCAGGACCTGTTTACCTTGGGAGACCCTACTGGGGGGGCAAGTCCCCCGACAACATAGCTCCTAGAACCATTCAGGTACTCAAACCCCCCCACCACGATAAGGTAGCAGTTCAAGGGGGAGACACACGTGTATCCTGTATATATAAATCTGAGGACGTGAATACTGTATGTTTTTATCTTCAGTTTTTTATTTACATTATTTCTGCCTGAAGAAACCAAATCCTGATATATTTCTCTGATTCACTCATTGAAAACGTGCCGACTCAGCGAGGTTTAACACGGTTCAACAGTGTTACAATGATAACTAATCATATTTATATGGATTAAACTCTGCTCAACCTGGATGGAGCTCAACTTCTCTCTTTGATGATGAATGAATGAATGAATGAGTGAGTGAGTGAGTGAGTGAGTGAGTGAGTGAGTGAGTGAGTGAGTGAGTGAGTGAGTGAGTGAGTGAGTGAGTGAGTGAATGAATGGTTGAGTGAATGAATGGTTGAGTGAATGAATGACAGGCTGCCGCATCCAGCATGCGTCCTGGAGTCCAGAAGGGGGCAGTAGTGTATCAGTGTGCACACATCTTGGCAGCAGAAAAAGAAGCATGTGGATCGATCGATCGATCCGCTGAGAGCAGCGGTCAGTGATCGGACGGGTGAGCAGAGACGCAGCAGCAGAGCAGCAGAAGAGCAGCAGCAGCAGAAGAGCAGCAGCAGCAGCAGCAGCAGAGCAGCAGAGCAGCATGGAAGCAGCCGTGCGGGAATCCAAACTCCAGCTGGTCCGCAGGCACATCCGGGAATTCCCTGACTTTCCAAAGAAAGGCATCATGTTCAGGTAGGAGCTTGTCCTCCAGACGCAGCAGCTTCCCACTGCGCCACCGTGTCAGAGGCGTCAAGACGGAAGCAGCCGCCACAAGCGGCCTGTTACTGCAGGAAGCCGCCACAACGTGCTTCTGTTGCTCCTGTCACTTCCTCACGTGGTCACGTGATGCAGTTAACCCTTCATGATAGCAAACAAGACTGCAGACACAGCAAAGTGACGCGATCCTCTTTAAACCACGAAAACCCTCAAATCCAACCTGGAGCATCAGTGTTTCAGTGTAGTAGGAGCTGAGACAGCTGGGAACCATGGTCCACTGCCTGGAAACCATGGTCCACTGCCTGGAAACCATGGTCCACTGCCTGGAAACCATGGAAACCATGGTCCACTGCCTGGAAACCATGGTCCACCGCCTGGAAACCATGGTCCACCGCCTGGAAACCATGGTCCACTGCCTGGAAAACATGGTCCACTGCCTGGAAAACATGGTCCACTGCCTGGAAACCATGGAAACCATGGTCCACTGCCTGGAAACCATGGTCCACCGCCTGGAAACCATGGTCCACCGCCTGGAAACCATGGTCCACTGCCTGGAAACCATGGAAACCATGGTCCACTGCCTGGAAACCATCGTCCACCGCCTGGAAACCATGGTCCACTGCCTGGAAACCATGGAAACCATGGTCCACTGCCTGGAAACCATGGAAACCATGGTCCACTGCCTGGAAACCATGGTCCACCGCCTGGAAACCATGGTCCACTGCCTGGAAACCATGGTCCACCGCCTGGAAACCATGGTCCACCGCCTGGAAACCATGGTCCACCGCCTGGGAACCATGGTCCACTGCCTGGAAAACATGGTCCACTGCCTGGAAAACATGGTCCACTGCCTGGAAACCATGGCCCACTGCCTGGGAACCATGGTCCACTGCCTGGAAAACATGGTCCACTGCCTGGGAACCATGGTCCACTGCCTGGAAACCATGGTCCACTGCCTGGAAACCATGGCCCACTGCCTGGGAACCATGGTCCACTGCCTGGAAACCATGGTCCACTGCCTGGGAACCATGGTCCACTGCCTGGAAACCATGGTCCACTGCCTGGAAACCATGGTCCACTGCCTGGGAACCATGGTCCACTGCCTGGAAACCATGGTCCACTGCCTGGGAACCATGGTCCACTGCCTGGGAACCATGGTCCACTGCCTGGAAACGATGGCCCACTGCCTGGAAACGATGGTCCACCGCCTGGAAACGATGGTACGATGGAAACTATGGTCCACCACCTGGATACGATGGTACGATAGAATCGAT
>NC_137662.1:1454931-1467431 GCF_963422515.1 Blennius ocellaris | reverse complement strand
TCCTGAATCCTGCCATGGAGTTTGTAGTTGATGGTAAATTGCATCGGACTTGTTCCTGGAGTGCTGCGGTGCGTTCAACGACCGCTTGGAAAAGTCAGTCTTGGAAATGTTTGGACAGTAAATCTGCAACCAAATGTCTTTATCTTCCCCTTTAGTCATTGCAGGTTGACAAAACCACTATCGAATAAACATCGATAGGTTTGTTCGTGCAGCTTGAGGAGCTGATGGTCACAAGACTGCAGGTTGAACTGGGAGGCTTCAGGCCAACCAGCAAACCAGCCGGCGAGGAGAGAGCCTCTGGAGCTCCTCCCCCCAAGCTGCTGGGGGAGGAGCTCCAGAGGCTCTCTCCTCGTCGGCTCACGGATGCTGCTCCTCCCCCAGCTGCTGGGGGGAGGAGCAGCATCCGTGAGCCGGCGAGGAGAGAGCCTCTGGAGCTCCTCCCCCAGGTGCTGGGGGCTCCTCCCCCAGGTGCTGGGGGAGGAGCAGCATCTGTGAGCCGGCGAGGAGAGAGCCTCTGGAGCTCCTCCCCCAGGTGCTGGGGGCTCCTCCCCCAGCTGCTGGGGGGAGGAGCAGCATCTGTGAGCCGGCGAGGAGAGAGCCTCTGGAGCTCCTCCCCCAGCTGCAGCATCCGTGAGCCGACGAGGAGAGAGCCTCTGGAGCTCCTCCCCCAGGTGCTGGGGGCTCCTCCCCCAGCTGCTGGGGGGAGGAGCAGCATCTGTGAGCCGGCGAGGAGAGAGCCTCTGGAGCTCCTCCCCCAGCTGCAGTATCCGTGAGCCGACGAGGAGAGAGCCTCTGGAGCTCCTCCCCCAGGTGCTGGGGGCTCCTCCCCGAACAGCTGGAGCTCCTCCCCCAGCTGCTGGGGGCTCCTCCCCCAGGCGCTGGGACTGACCAGCAGGTGTTGTTGGTGTTGCAGGCCGAAGCAGAGATCCAGGAGGACGCCGTGGCTGCGGGCCAGAAGGTTCTGCTGATCGACGACCTGCTGGCGACCGGAGGTCAGAACTGTGCGCCCGGTCCCGTCGCGTCCCGTCGTCCTCGTTGTGACGTGGTGATTGTTGCTCTGCGCCGTAGGAACGCTGCTCGCCGCCATCCGGCTGATGAGGAAGCAGCAGGCGGAGGTTCTGGGCTGTTTGGTCGTCATCGAGCTCCAAGAGCTGCGAGGCGCCGACAAGCTGAAGCCTCAGACCGTCTTCTCCCTGACCCAGTACTGAGGACCCCCCACCCCCCTGATCCGGATCAGCAGCAGGCCATCAACCAGCAGAGAAACAAACTAATCTCTCTCATCATTTTAACTTCACTTTGTTTTTGTGAATTAAAACAGTTGAAATGTTTCTGCGGGTTGTTCTTTGCTTCCATTAAACACGAGTCCTCTGAACCGGACTCTGTACTCAGGTACTTTCAAGTGTTCTCTGATGTCACGTTTGGGGATGTGGAACAGTGACGTGAGTGAAATGATAAACTGATCTTAAAGATATTGTGGGGGAAAGGAAGATTTACTCCTGACAGTAATCTGATGAAAGTTTTAATTGTTTGACAACATAAGTAGCAGCAAATCACCATGTTCAAGTCTCTGAAAAACTTTTCTAAAGGAAATCCAACAATGAAGTGGCTTTATTAAAAACACCCCCCCCCCCCCCCCCCCCAAGTAGAAAACCCTCCGACACCTTGAGGATCATGGATATGAGTTCATCTCCATTCTGCTGGAGGACCCCCCTCCTCCTGGAGCCTGGTCCTCAGTCGGACCCCCCCTCCTCCTGGAGCCCGGTCCTCAGTCGGACCCCCCCCTCCTCCTGGAGCCCGGTCCTCAGTCGGTCCCCCCCTCCTCCTGGAGCCCGGTCCTCAGTCGGTCCCCCCCTCCTCCTGGAGCCTGGTCCTCAGTCAGACCCCCCCCTCCTCCTGGAGCCCGGTCCTCAGTCGGTCCCCCCCTCCTCCTGGAGCCTGGTCCTCAGTCAGACCCCCCCCCCCTCCTCCTGGAGCCTGGTCCTCAGTCAGACCCCCCCCCCCTCCTCCTGGAGCCTGGTCCTCAGTCGGTCCAGCACGGTGCTCAGCTCCATGCCTTTGTTCAGCTTCAGGTACAAGTCCTTCCTGATTGGATGGATGCTCAGCCAATCAGCAACCAGCTCGGCTAGGAGCTTCACGTGTTTCTCCATTTCCCCTGTTGACAAGAGGATGAGGTCACTTCCTGTCCACAGAGCCCCCCCCCCCCCCCCCCCCCCCCCAACCTGTAGACCCACCTGCTGCCAGGGCAGACCTGTAGCTGGAGGCCAGCCGGCTGCAGACCACCTCCATGGTCAGAGCCGCTCTCTTCTCCGCCACGAAGACGCTGCGCAGGATCCGGGCCAGCTCCCCGAGCCGGGACATCATGAGCAGGCGCTGGTCCTGGGCCGGGTCCCGGGTCAGGACCGCCTGCAGCTTCTGGGCCTCCTTGGCTCGGATCTGAAACAGAGCAGTCCAGGTTCAGAGAGAACTGGACCACCGGGGGGGAAGCTCCTCTAAACACCGGCTGAGGTTTCCACTGCAGTCGGCACTTTTCATCAAGAACCAACTTTTCTTTCACGGTTGCAAGTCGTTCTGCTAATTCAGTAAACAAACATGGCTGCCCCCAGTCCAGGGGTGCATCCCAACAGTCCCCCTCACAGTCCCTCCTGTCTCCTTTCCTATCCACTTCTCCTTAACCCCAGAAGTGTTTATGTGGCGTTGGGATTCTCACTAAGCTGATGAAAGTAGGTGTAATGTTTCCTTTAGAGCCTCCTTTAGCCTAGCACTGATGTTTCCTTTAGCCTAGGAAACACTGATGCTTCCTTTAGCCTAGGAAACACTGATCCTTCCTTTAGAACCTCCTGTAGCCTAGGAAACACTGATGCTTCCTTTAGAGCCTCCTTTAGCATAGGAAACACTGATGCTTCCTTTAGAACCTCCTTTAGCATAGGAAACACTGATGCTTCCTTTAGAGCCTCCTTTAGCATAGGAAACACTGATGCTTCCTTTAGAGCCTCCTTTAGCATAGGAAACACTGATGCTTCCTTTAGAGCCTCCTTTAGCCTAGGAAACACTGATGTTTCCTTTAGCCTAGGAAACACTGATGTTTCCTTTAGCCTAGGAAACACTGATGCTTCCTTTAGCCTAGGAAACACTGATGCTTCCTTTAGCCTAGGAAACACTGATGTATCCTTTAGCCTAGGAAACACTGATGTTTCCTTTAGCCTAGGAAACACTGATGCTTCCTTTAGCCGAGGAAACACTGATGTTTCATTTAGAGCCTCCTTTAGCCTAGGAAACACTGATGCTTCCTTTAGCCTAGGAAACACTGATGTTTCCTTTAGAGCCTCCTTTAGCCTAGGAAACACTGATGCTTCCTTTAGCCTAGGAAACACTGATGTATCCTTTAGCCTAGGAAACACTGATGTTTCCTTTAGCCTAGGAAACACTGATGCTTCCTTTAGCCGAGGAAACACTGATGTTTCCTTTAGAGCCTCCTTTAGCCTAGGAAACACTGATGCTTCCTTTAGAGCCTCCTTTAGCCTAGGAAACACTGATGCTTCCTTTAGAGCCTCCTTTAGCATAGGAAACACTGATGCTTCCTTTAGAGCCTCCTTTAGCATAGGAAACACTGATGCTTCCTTTAGAACCTCCTTTAGCATAGGAAACATTGATGCTTCCTTTAGAGCCTCCTTTAGCATAGGAAACACTGATGCTTCCTTTAGAGCCTCCTTTAGCATAGGAAACACTGATGCTTCCTTTAGAGCCTCCTTTAGCATAGGAAACACTGATGCTTCCTTTAGCCTAGGAAACACTGATGTTTCCTTTAGCCTAGGAAACACTGATGTTTCCTTTAGCCTAGGAAACACTGATGCTTCCTTTAGCCTAGGAAACACTGATGCTTCCTTTAGCCTAGGAAACACTGATGCTTCCTTTAGCCTAGGAAACACTGATGCTTCCTTTAGCCTAGGAAACACTGATGCTTCCTTTAGCCGAGGAAACACTGATGCTTCCTTTAGCCGAGGAAACACTGATGTTTCCTTTAGAGCCTCCTTTAGCCTAGGAAACACTGATGCTTCCTTTAGCCTAGGAAACACTGATGTTTCCTTTAGCCTAGGAAACACTGAGGCTTCCTTTAGAGCCTCCTTTAGCCTAGGAAACACTGATGTTTCCTTTAGCCTAGGAAACACTGATGCTTCCTTTAGAGCCTCCTTTAGCCTAGGAAACACTGATGCTTCCTTTAGAGCCTCCTTTAGCATAGGAAACACTGATGCTTCCTTTAGAGCCTCCTTTAGCATAGGAAACACTGATGCTTCCTTTAGAGCCTCCTTTAGCATAGGAAACACTGATGCTTCCTTTAGAGCCTCCTTTAGCATAGGAAACACTGATGCTTCCTTTAGAGCCTCCTTTAGCATAGGAAACACTGATGCTTCCTTTAGAGCCTCCTTTAGCCTAGGAAACACTGATGCTTCCTTTAGAGCCTCCTTTAGCCTAGGAAACACTGATGCTTCCTTTAGAGCCTCCTTTAGCCTAGGAAACACTGATGTTTCCTTTAGCCTAGGAAACACTGATGCTTCCTTTAGAGTCTCCTTTAGCCTAGGAAACACTGATGCTTCCTTTAGAGCCTCCTTTAGCATAGGAAACACTGATGCTTCCTTTAGAGCCTCCTTTAGCATAGGAAACACTGATGCTTCCTTTAGAACCTCCTTTAGCATAGGAAACATTGATGCTTCCTTTAGAGCCTCCTTTAGCATAGGAAACACTGATGCTTCCTTTAGAGCCTCCTTTAGCATAGGAAACACTGATGCTTCCTTTAGAGCCTCCTTTAGCATAGGAAACACTGATGCTTCCTTTAGCCTAGGAAACACTGATGTTTCCTTTAGCCTAGGAAACACTGATGTTTCCTTTAGCCTAGGAAACACTGATGCTTCCTTTAGCCTAGGAAACGCTGATGTTTCCTTTAGCCTAGGAAACACTGATGTTTCCTTTAGCCTAGGAAACACTGATGCTTCCTTTAGCCTAGGAAACACTGATGCTTCCTTTAGCCTAGGAAACACTGATGCTTCCTTTAGCCTAGGAAACACTGATGCTTCCTTTAGCCTAGGAAACACTGATGCTTCCTTTAGAGCCTCCTTTAGCCTAGGAAACACTGATGCTTCCTTTAGAGCCTCCTTTAGCATAGGAAACACTGATGCTTCCTTTAGAGCCTCCTTTAGCATAGGAAACACTGATGCTTCCTTTAGAGCCTCCTTTAGCATAGGAAACACTGATGCTTCCTTTAGAGCCTCCTTTAGCATAGGAAACACTGATGCTTCCTTTAGAGCCTCCTTTAGCATAGGAAACACTGATGCTTCCTTTAGAGCCTCCTTTAGCATAGGAAACACTGATGCTTCCTTTAGAGCCTCCTTTAGCCTAGGAAACACTGATGCTTCCTTTAGAGCCTCCTTTAGCCTAGGAAACACTGATGCTTCCTTTAGAGCCTCCTTTAGCCTAGGAAACACTGATGCTTCCTTTAGAGCCTCCTTTAGCATAGGAAACACTGATGCTTCCTTTAGAACCTCCTTTAGCATAGGAAACATTGATGCTTCCTTTAGAGCCTCCTTTAGCATAGGAAACACTGATGCTTCCTTTAGAGCCTCCTTTAGCATAGGAAACACTGATGCTTCCTTTAGAGCCTCCTTTAGCATAGGAAACACTGATGCTTCCTTTAGCCTAGGAAACACTGATGTTTCCTTTAGCCTAGGAAACACTGATGCTTCCTTTAGCCTAGGAAACACTGATGCTTCCTTTAGCCTAGGAAACACTGATGCTTCCTTTAGCCTAGGAAACACTGATGCTTCCTTTAGCCGAGGAAACACTGATGTTTCCTTTAGAGCCTCCTTTAGCCTAGGAAACACTGATGCTTCCTTTAGAGCCTCCTTTAGCCTAGGAAACACTGATGTTTCCTTTAGCCTAGGAAACACTGAGGCTTCCTTTAGAGCCTCCTTTAGCCTAGGAAACACTGATGCTTCCTTTAGAGCCTCCTTTAGCATAGGAAACACTGATGCTTCCTTTAGAGCCTCCTTTAGCATAGGAAACACTGATGCTTCCTTTAGCCTAGGAAACACTGATGTTTCCTTTAGCCTAGGAAACACTGATGGTTCCTTTAGCCTAGGAAACACTGATGCTTCCTTTAGCCTAGGAAACACTGATGCTTCCTTTAGCCTAGGAAACACTGATGCTTCCTTTAGCCTAGGAAACACTGATGCTTCCTTTAGCCTAGGAAACACTGATGCTTCCTTTAGCCGAGGAAACACTGATGTTTCCTTTAGAGCCTCCTTTAGCCTAGGAAACACTGATGCTTCCTTTAGAGCCTCCTTTAGCCTAGGAAACACTGATGTTTCCTTTAGCCTAGGAAACACTGAGGCTTCCTTTAGAGCCTCCTTTAGCCTAGGAAACACTGATGTTTCCTTTAGCCTAGGAAACACTGATGCTTCCTTTAGAGCCTCCTTTAGCATAGGAAACACTGATGCTTCCTTTAGAGCCTCCTTTAGCATAGGAAACACTGATGCTTCCTTTAGAGCCTCCTTTAGCATAGGAAACACTGATGCTTCCTTTAGAGCCTCCTTTAGCCTAGGAACCACTGATGCTTCCTTTAGAGCCTCCTTTAGCCTAGGAACCACTGATGCTTCCTTTAGCAAAGGAGACCAGGTCATGCTGCCCCACAATTCCTTGCAGCGACAACATTTAAAGGGCCGGCTCATCGGAGGGAAACTCAGGATGAGTGAAAAAAGAGCAGATTATGTAAATTACTGTTAGAATGTATTTATATATAGTTTCCATATCCATGCTTAATCTCAGTCTTATTTCTTGTGTTCTTCTTTAACAGCGTCACTCAGGCGCTGCTCTCTAATCATGTGTTCTGAGCTTGATAAGGGAACCCTGACCGAGGCTGATAAACAGGGAAAGCCACATCTTCCACACAGCTGCCGTCTCCACGTCCCACGCCGGGGATGTCCTGAGATTGTACTTATGGTTGATAAACTGCTAAGCATACAAAATGTTTGTTTCTATGATGTATATCCTGTGAACCCTCCCCTTTGTTAAATGAAATAAAGACACAGGAGAAATGGTGTGGAGCCAGAGTGGGTAGGAGGTGTAACTGAACACGCTCCTAGCCATTTCTCCTCACGAGTAACTGAAGCTCATTCTTCTTGTCTTCTTCTTTCTTGCAGATTTAATAAATGTCTGTAGCCTAAACCTGACAATTACCAAAGTAATAATCTGCCTGGAACAACTTGAAATCCTCTACAACTAGGGTTGTAAAATTCCAGGAATCTTCAACGTTGGAAACTTTCCATGGGAATTAAGGGGAATTTATGGGACTAAAATAGAACTGTAGAAAAGTGAAGGTGGCCCTCAACAGGGGTCCGTGCATGTTTTGATCGTTGGATTTTCCGTTCAGAGAAGGATATTAAAAAACATCAAATGAGTCATTATTTGATTTGGAAAAATCTAAACTGAAATTCAAAGCATTTTTCTTTATCAGGGTCAAGAAGGGACAAACAAAGCTTTAAAAACTGGTTGATTTTCTAATCAAATCGTTGGAGAACAGAAACAAAACACAGACGTTTTTTCATGTTGTGCGACAGGAAGTTGCTGTTTCAAAACAAGAGCACGTATGAGGACGGTGTGTTACTGACGAGATAAATAGTCTTGATGAACTCTGAGCTGGAGGTGGCAAAAGCTTTAACCGAGGTAAGAACCTGACATGTCTCCCTTTTGCTGTGTGCTTTGAATAGAGGGAGGAATCAGCACCTTCAACTGACATTCATGTTCCCAGAGTTTTCTTTCTGTTTCTGGAATGTTTCCGGAAATTTATCAGAAATGTTCCGACCCTTTGCAACCCTAACCCGGATCTCAACTTGGAATGTTCTAGATGTTGTAGAACCAACACAGTAAAGAACAGTTGTTGTTTGATTGGTTCTTTATTCACCTGCAGCCGTTTACCTTTAGTTCCTCTTTTCCCTTGATTTACATTCAAACCTTGTGATATTTGACATCATATATCACAATGTAGTAGAAATCTAATTTATACTACATTGTGATATTTGACATATATCACAATGTAGTAGAAATCTAATTTATACTACATTGTGATATTTGACATATATCACAATGTAGTAGAAATCTAATTTATACTACATTTGATCACTTTCATACTTTTCCCACCACAACAGACGTAACTAACCTTCACCTCCGTCCATTATTATTATTACGCCCCCTAGTGGAAGTGTGTTGACTCTCACAACAATGTCATCACCTTTCCTAACTCCTTTAGGAAGCCTCCTAGCACCTTAACTCCTTTAGGAAGCCTCCTAACACCTTTCACTACCTCCTTTAGGAAGCCTCCTAACACCTTAACTCCTTTAGGAAGCCTCCTAACACCTTTCCTACCTCCTTTAGGAAGCCTCCTAACACCTTTCCTACCTCCTTTAGGAAGCCTCCTAACACCTTTCCTACCTCCTTTAGGAAGCCTCCTAACACCTTTCCTACCTCCTTTAGGAAGCCTCCTAACACCTTAACTCCTTTAGGAAGCCTCCTAACACCTTTCCTACCTCCTTTAGGAAGCCTCCTAACACCTTTCCTACCTCCTTTAGGAAGCCTCCTAACACCTTTCACTACCTCCTTTAGGAAGCCTCCTAACACCTTAACTCCTTTAGGAAGCCTCCTAACACCTTTCCTACCTCCTTTAGGAGGCCTCCTAACACCTTAACTCCTTTAGGAAGCCTCCTAACACCTCTCACTACCTCCTTTAGGAAGCCTCCTAACACCTTAACTCCTTTAGGAAGCCTCCTAACACCTTAACTCCTTTAGGAAGCCTCCTAACACCTTTCCTACCTCCTTTAGGAGGCCTCCTAACACCTTAACTCCTTTAGGAAGCCTCCTAACACCTCTCACTACCTCCTTTAGGAAGCCTCCTAACACCTTTCACTAACTCCTTTAGGAAGCCTCCTAACACCTTTCACTACCTCCTTTAGGAAGCCTCCTAACACCTTAACTCCTTTAGGAAGCCTCCTAGCACCTTAACTCCTTTAGGAAGCCTCCCAACACCTTTCACTACCTCCTTTAGGAAGCCTCCTAACACCTCAACTCCTTTAGGAAGCCTCCTAACACCTCAACTCCTCTAGGAAGCCTCCTAACACCTTAACTCCTTTAGGAAGCCTCCTAACACCTTTCCTACCTCCTTTAGGAAGCCTCCTAACACCTTAACTCCTTTAGGAAGCCTCCTAACACCTTTCACTACCTCCTTTAGGAAGCCTCCTAACACCTTTCACTACCTCCTTTAGGAAGCCTCCTAACACCTTTCACTACCTCCTTTAGGAAGCCTCCTAACACCTTAACTCCTATATGGAAGCCTCCTAACACCTTAACTCCTTTAGGAAGCCTCCTAACACCTTTCACTGACTCCTTTAGGAAGCCTCCAAACACCTTTCCTTAACCCCATGATGTCATCCACAGGGTAAAGGAGAAGTGGATAGGAAAGGAGATAGGGACTATTAGGGAACAGCAGTATTCTAGTTCTATCGTCCATATCAGTAGCTTAACAGTTTAGTGTTCCTCATCAGTCAGGACAATGTCTCTTCTCTCCACCTTGTTTACATTTATAGCGTTTTGTTCTCTGAATACAACTGTGTGGCTTCAATACAAAAACAAGCAACAGCGCCCCCCGTGTGCAGGCAGACTCACCACATGGTGTCAGTGTGTACTGCTGCTGCAGTGGAAACGCTAGACTTTCCTTTACCAGTCAAGGTGTTGTCGTGTAAACAGTCTGAGAATAGTCATTGGTGCACCTACCCTGTCCACCAGGGACTGTGGGACTCCTCTGAGAGGAGCAGGAGCAGCAGGAGCAGCAGGAGCAGGAGCAGGAGCAGGAGCAGGAGCAGCAGCAGGAGCAGGAGCAGCAGGAGCAGCAGGAGCAGCCTGCTCCTCACTGCCTGCAGCTTTGTCTTCAGTCCTCAGAGCCACAGAAACCAGAGCTCTCTCCATCTGAGGAACAGAACAAAGGTCATGACCTCCAGGGATCTGATCAGATTATTTAATCTGGTCGTGTTTCAGATTATTCAGACGAGGCTCTGGGAGAACATCAGTTTCACCTCACCGTCAATCTGGATGAACACGTTCAGGTCAATTCAGATTCAGTTTATTAGCCATTCCTAGTATGGAAACCACAAAGTGTGTAAGGAGCTCAAAGTGCACTGTCAACATTTAAAAGCCATTTCACAATAAACAGGCAATCAATGCCATATTAAATTCTATAGGGTAAAATACTGTGCAATAAAAAGTCCACACAAGATTAAAGTGGCTTGTTTAGAGTCATCACTGCTTGTGGAAAGAAACTGTTTGAATGGCGAGCAGTGGAACATTTGATGGAGCGATATCTTTCCCCTGAAGGAAGCGTTTCAAAGATGTTCCCGGCAGGGTGGCCTGAGGCCTCATTTACTGTCCCTAGAGCTGATTCAAGAGTCTGTATGTGACCTCCAGGAGAGGCAGGGTGGCCTGAAGCCTCATTTACTGTCCCTAGAGCTGATTCAAGAGTCTGTATGTGACCTCCAGGAGTGGCAGGGTGGCCTGAGGCCTCATTTACTGTCCCTAGAGCTGATTCAAGAGTCTGTATGTGACCTGCAGGAGAGGCAGGGTGGCCTGAAGCCTCATTTACTGTCCCTAGAGCTGATTCCAGAGTCTGTATGTGACCTCCAGGAGTGGCAGGGTGGCCTGAGGCCTCATTTACTGTCCCTAGAGCTGATTCCAGAGTCTGTATGTGACCTCCAGGAGTGGCAGGGTGGCCTGAGGCCTCATTTACTGTCCCTAGAGCTGATTCCAGAGTCTGTATGTGACCTCCAGGAGTGGCAGGGTGGCCTGAGGCCTCATTCATGATTTGTAAAGCTGGACTGAAGATTCTCGCTTCATGTGGCCTTCAGGAGCGACAGTGCAGCCAGCGGTCCTGCTGGCTGAGTCCAAAGATTGTGTTTCTTTCAGACAGACATTTTCAAACCACACAGTAACACAGTTGGTTAATACACTCATTTACATAACAGTAGAAGTTTAAAAGACTCTTTGTATTGTGAGTAAAATCACGGAGCTTGCGTTAAAAGAAGAGGCACTGTCTGGCTTTCTAAACAATGTTACTGGTCTTGGAGCTCCAACTCCAGTCACGAGAGAGATTCACACCCAAGAACTTACATTCCTCAACAATCTGTACCTCAGAATCATGGATTCCTATTGTGAGAAAAGTCGTAAACAAGCTCACGTTTTTGATGTGTTCAAGAGCAAGTTGTTGACCTCACTCCTTTTAACTACATTTTCTACCTCCTCATGATAATGTTTCACTTTTTGAGCCGACAAGTCCGATGATGGTATCATCTGCATATTTAATGCTCACATTACTCTCATGAGACTCTACCAGGTGGTCAGTATACACAGCGTGAACAACAGGTTCAAAATACATCCTTGTGGGGGAACCGGTGCTAGCATACAGCTCAGCAGAAGTACTGATTGATTTTGACCCTTTGTGGTCGACAAGTCAAAAAATGTAAGATTCATTTAGAAATGGCATCAAGTCGAAGGTCTTTGAGGTTGTGAATACGATTTGTTGGGACCGTTGAGTTCAAAGCTGAATTGTAGTCTATGAATAGCATTCTAGTGTATGAGTTCCCATTGTCAACACGCTTGTAGACGGAGTTCAAAGCAAAGGAAATGGTGTCCTCAACACTTCTGGATGCAAATTGGAGCCACACAGACACAGGATTTGATCTCTGACATCACCCAGCACCAACCGCTGGAAGCTTTTCATCAAGACACTGAACACATCCGTCAGGACAGGGCAGCTTGTTCAGAGCAGTCGAAGGACACGGGGAGGAAGACGGTGTGGACCAGGAGCTTTCCTCACTTTAGTCCTGAGAGGAGGCTCTGGACGTCCTCCTCAAGGATGCCAAAGACATTCTGCTCATTATAAGCAGGAAAAGCAGGAGACTCAACATTTTTTCAAGATTCAAAGCGACGATAAAACTCCTTTAGTTCATTTGGTAAAGACGGGTCAAAGATTTGTCATGGATCCTCCTTTTGGGTTCCAAGTGATGATGGAGTTTAACCCCTGCCACGTATGTGGAGGGTCTCCCTCCATGGAATGTCCCTCCATCTTGGCTCCACAGGCTCATTTAGCAGTTTTAATGGACCGTTCCAATGACTGTCTGGACAGATAACAAGCTGCAGCATTTCCAGATTTAAACGCCTCAGTCCGCTGTTGAATTTGCCTTTTCACATGTGCATTGTGCCACGGCTTCTGACTAGAGCGCGTTTTATTGCCTTCTTTGGAACACAGCAGTCAACACACAAGTCGCCTTCTTTGGAACACAGCAGTCAACACACAAGTCAACGTACCCAGTGACTATCACAGTAACTCATCTACATTTTCAGAATGGAATAGGTCAAGTCATTTCAGCGTCCTGCCAAACAATAGTTGCTTCTTCCAGCTCTCCAACTGA
>NC_137662.1:1294931-1449931 GCF_963422515.1 Blennius ocellaris | reverse complement strand
ACTTCAGGATTAACTCTGGTTTTCTCTTATCCAGGTAACTTCAGGATTAACTCTGGTTTCCTCTTATCTAGGTAACTTCAGGATTAACTCTGGTTCTCTCTTATCCAGGTAACTTCAGGATTAACTCTGGTTTTCTCTTATCCAGGTAACTTCAGGATTAACTCTGGTTTTCTCTTAAGGTAACTTCAGGATTAACTCTGGTTTTCTCTTATCCAGCTAACTTCAGGATTAACTCAGGTTTTCCATATGACGCTGGTTCAGGTCTTCCCTGGATAAATCACCATGGTAACCGCCTGTGAATGTCTCAAGCCAGAGCAGGACAGGTTTTCACGTGATCCCACCGAAGAAGTCCTGGATGATCCGGGTAACACCGTAACCACCGGCAATGATTTCCCGCCAGCCCTCCGTTCAGGTAGCGAGCACCGAGGAAGGCTCTCTGAAGGCGGAGCTACAACGCAGCCGTCTGCTGATTGGTCAGTGAAGAACATCACTAGACGTTCCCATATTTAAAGGTTTAATCTGCAATAAAACCTCCTGTTGTTTACGTTCTCTGCTTTGTGCTCACTGGTTGTTTAGTGAACTGGTTGATTGAACCGTAGCGCTCCACTGCCCCCTGGTGTTCAGCTGCAGACGCTCCTCTCAGTAACAGGAGGCGGAGCTTCAGCAGGAGCTTCAAGGTGTGTCACGGAGAACCACTCGGACGGCCACTTGCGTGTTCTTGGCCGACGTGTCCCGTCACAACCCCACCTACACTTTAACCCTACTTTCTGTGGTGGTGACAGAGTTGGGCCTGGGGGAGCTTTGCCATAGTGTTCCCTCCAACCCCTCCCCACTCCATCGAGAACCAGGAGTTTGACAGAATCAATCAATCCTGGTCTCTTTGAACGATGTTCCAACTCTGTTTGGCTCCACGAAGGCTGATCTGGAATCATGAGCTTCATAATAATGCTCATGCTGACACAGCTGCACCAACAGGAATTCATGGAAGCACAACTCCTGTCGTCACGGCGATGAATTCCTATTCCAACAGGAAACAGTCACACGGAGGAAACTCCGCCTCCAAACCAGTGGAGGTGAAATGTAAAGTGAAGAAGTTCTGCTGGAACCAAGTGAAAGTGAGTCCTTCTATTGTCCCTCAATTCATGTGTTCTCATCTCACCAAGTCAGGAAGGTTCTGCTTGGATTCTTCATAATCTCAGATTAACTGCTCCTCTATGGTAAAGTCAGCTCTCTGCAGGGTTTCTCCCTCTGTGATTGGTCACACGCTGCAAGCTCCGCCCCTTTCATGTCAACGCTTTGATCCTGGAGGGAAACTCTGGTTGAACTAGTGACTTGATAACCTGTTAATGCTGATCAGATCCACAATCTCTGGATTAGTTAATCCTGGAAACAGAGATCCTGGTATGTTAATCCAGGAAACATATCCTAGTATGTTAATCCAGGAAACAGAGATCCTGGTATGTTAATCCAGGTAACAGAGATCCTGGTATGTTAATCCAGGTAACAGAGATCCTGGTATGTTAATCCAGGTAACAGAGATCCTGGTATGTTAATCCAGGAAACAGAGATCCTGGTATGTTAATCCAGGAAACAGAGATCCTGGTATGTTAATCCAGGTAACAGATCCTGGTATGTTAATCCAGGTAACAGATCCTGGTATGTTAATCCAGGTAACAGATCCTGGTATGTAAATCCAGGAAACAGAGATCCTGGTATGTAAATCCAGGAAACAGAGATCCTGGTATGTTAATCCAGGAAACATATCCTGGTATGTTAATCCAGGAAACAGAGAGATCCTGGTATGTTAATCCAGGAAACAGAGATCCTGGTATGTTAATCCAGGTAACAGATCCTGGTATGTTAATCCAGGAAACAGAGATCCTGGTATGTTAATCCAGGTAACAGAGATCCTGGTATGTTAATCCAGGAAACAGAGATCCTGGTATGTTAATCCAGGTAACAGATCCTGGTATGTTAATCCAGGTAACAGATCCTGGTATGTTAATCCAGGTAACAGATCCTGGTATGTTAATCCAGGAAACAGAGATCCTGGTATGTTAATCCAGGAAACAGAGATCCTGGTATGTTAATCCAGGAAACAGAGATCCTGGTATGTTAATCCAGGAAACAGAGATCCTGGTATGTTAATCCAGGTAACAGATCCTGGTATGTTAATCCAGGTAACAGATCCTGGTATGTTAATCCAGGTAACAGAGATCCTGGTATGTTAATCCAGGTAACAGAGATCCTGGTATGTTAATCCAGGTAACAGATCCTGGTATGTTAATCCAGGAAACAGATCCTGGTATGTTGATCCTCAGTTATAGTACAGTCAGCTGGTTAGCTGACCTGGACTCTGTAGACCAGAACCAGCCCAGTGGCCCCACAGTGTCAGGACCAGGCGGCTCCATCAGAACCAGACTCACCTTGGTGCTCCCACCTCCACCCTTCCTGTCCTGGAGGTTCTGGAGATCCACATGGCTCCCCTGTGAGGGTCTGCTCTCAGGACCCTCCGGACCAGGACCCGCCGGACCAGGACCCGCCGGACCAGGACCCTCAGCCTGAAAACAACACAGAAGGAGTTGATGTAATAAAAGCGTGAGGCTTTTAACCAACAATAACAACAACAACAACAACACAGAAACTCTCCCCCTGGAGGAAAAGTTACATCAGTGGTTCGTATGTGTGTGTGTGTGTGTGTGTGTGTGTGTGTGTGTGTGTGTGTGTGTGTGTGTGTGTGTGTGTTGAACACTTGAAGCTTCCTTCAAGCAGTGAAAAAAGGCTGCAAAAGGAAATGTTCCTGGTTCTGCAGGTTTGTTCCTACAGCCTCACCTTTGTTGGCTGATCAAGTGTCTTAGTGAGGTTGTCTCTCTCGGTGAGGTTGTGTCTCGGTGAGGTTGTGTGTCTCTCTCGGTGAGGTTGTGCCTCTCGGTGAGGTTGTGCCTCTCGGTGAGGTTGTGCCTCTCGGTGAGGTTGTGCCTCTCGGTGAGGTTGTGCCTCTCGGTGAGGTTGTGCCTCTCGGTGAGGTTGTGCCTCTCGGTGAGGTTGTGTCTCTCGGTGAGGTTGTGTCTCGGTGGGGTTGTGTCTCGGTGGGGTTGTGTCTCTCGGTGGGGTTGTGTCTCTCGGTGAGGTTGTGTCTCTCGGTGAGGTTGTCTCTCTCGGTGAGGTTGTGTCTCTCGGTGAGGTTGTGTCTCTCGGTGAGGTTGTGCCTCTCGGTGAGGTTGTGCCTCTCGGTGAGGTTGTGCCTCTCGGTGAGGTTGTGTCTCTCGGTGAGGTTGTGTCTCTCGGTGAGGTTGTCTCTCTCGGTGAGGTTGTCTCTCTCGGTGAGGTTGTGTCTCTCGGTGAGGTTGTGTCTCTCGGTGGGGTTGTGTCTCTCGGTGGGGTTGTGTGTCTCGGTGAGGTTGTGTCTCTCGGTGGGGTTGTGTCTCTCGGTGGGGTTGTGTGTCTCGGTGAGGTTGTGTGTCTCGGTGGGGTTGTGTCTCGGTGGGGTTGTGTCTCGGTGGGGTTGTGTGTCTCGGTGGGGTTGTGTCTCGGTGGGGTTGTGTGTCTCGGTGGGGTTGTGTCTCGGTGGGGTTGTGTCTCGGTGGGGTTGTGTGTCTCGGTGGGGTTGTGTGTCTCGGTGGGGTTGTGTGTCTCGGTGGGGTTGTGTGTCTCGGTGGGGTTGTGTGTCTCGGTGGGGTTGTGTCTCGGTGGGGTTGTGTCTCGGTGGGGTTGTGTGTCTCGGTGGGGTTGTGTGTCTCGGTGGGGTTGTGTGTCTCGGTGGGGTTGTGTCTCGGTGGGGTTGTGTGTCTCGGTGGGGTTGTGTGTCTCGGTGGGGTTGTGTGTCTCGGTGGGGTTGTGTCTCGGTGGGGTTGTGTCTCGGTGGGGTTGTGTGTCTCGGTGGGGTTGTGTCTCGGTGGGGTTGTGTCTCGGTGGGGTTGTGTGTCTCGGTGGGGTTGTGTCTCGGTGGGGTTGTGTCTCGGTGGGGTTGTGTGTCTCGGTGGGGTTGTGTCTCGGTGGGGTTGTGTCTCGGTGGGGTTGTGTGTCTCGGTGGGGTTGTGTGTCTCGGTGGGGTTGTGTGTCTCGGTGGGGTTGTGTGTCTCGGTGGGGTTGTGTGTCTCGGTGGGGTTGTGTCTCGGTGGGGTTGTGTCTCGGTGGGGTTGTGTGTCTCGGTGGGGTTGTGTCTCGGTGGGGTTGTGTCTCGGTGGGGTTGTGTGTCTCGGTGGGGTTGTGTCTCGGTGGGGTTGTGTCTCGGTGGGGTTGTGTCTCGGTGTTCAGGGTTGATCAATAAAGTTGTGTTGAAGGTTAAAACAGGTGTCTTACCTTCATGGTCCTCTGGGGGACGAGCAGCTTCTTCCTGGCCACCCTGGTTGTTGTCCCCCCTGGACCCGGGTCCCCCCCAGGCCGCCTCTTCTTGGGAGAGGTAGAAACCACCGCGGCCCCCAAGTCGAACTCCGCTTCGACCGAAGACCGCTTCGGGGTCCGGGGGCTGCCCGGGACCGGGACCAGACCCGCAGCCTCGTCGACGACCCGCACAAAGGAGCAGAGGACCTGGTCCTGGTCCCGGGTTGTGGAGGAGCAGAGGATCTGGTCCTGGTCCCGGGTTGTGGAGGAGCAGAGGACCTGGTCCTGGTCCCGAGTTGTGGAGGAGCACAGGACCTGGTCCTGGTCCCGGTCCCGAGTTGTGGAGCCGCTCCTGAGCTTGGTGGTCTTGAGGGTCCGGCCGCCCCCCCTCTTCTTTCGGGAGTAGAAGTCCGTGACCCGGGCCTGGGCCATGGTTCTGGACCGGTCCGGAACACGGAGAGAGTCCCGCTGAGACAGAAACCCGGGACGAGGTCAGGGTCTGGGTCCAGGTCTGATGAGTCTCCGTCCGCCACGCACAGGAAACACAATACGGGTTCCCGCGAAATCCAACAAACCACGCCCCGTTTCTGACGTCACCGGAAGAAGCGTCAAGACCGTAGACCTATAAACGTAGAAACCTAGACTTTAGCTAGATAGAGTGAGAGTTTATTAACAAACGTCCAAACATATAAAAAGAAAGCAGAAGAACGAACAGAATGAATGAAAAAGGAGAATTATCCAGAGATCACGTGACACACGGTCCACTGTTACAATCTGTGTGTTACATGATTTGAAAGGCGGCAGAAAACAAGTATAACTTTTTTGTTTCACATCTTTGTCTTGCAAATCACACACAAGCTTAACTCATATCTACATTTAGGCTGTGAGCACTGACATATGGAGGACTAATTGAGCAAAAAATACATAAATACACCATTAAAAAAATAACTAAATGTGTCATCAATTTCTTAAAATTGGAATTAAATATATACCTGTTATTAATTAATTAAAATACCAATTAATTTTACGTGAAATACATATATAATTATTTCAAGATTTAATTATTTCATTGCCTAAATAAAATATTTAAAGGTGTCATTAATTAATGTAATTGGAATTAAATATTTTTATGTGTCATTAATTAAATTATGAATTCATTTCACGGAGAAAACATATTCTTATTATTTCATTGACAACAATGGGATAACGGGCCGAGGCAGGAGGGTCCAGCACCCAGACCCCCTGTGGCGCCGCTCTACCAGTAAAAGCTCAACATGCAGAAGGTTAGGAACGATGGAGGGCACTGGCAGATCATAGGGCCGGAGGAGAGAGAAGGAGAGGGGGAGGAGAGGGGGAGGAGAGGAGGGGAGGAGGCAGAGGAGGAGGGGGGAGGAGGCAGAAGAGGAGAGGAGGTGGAGGTGGAGAGGAGGAGTAGAGGAGGAGAAGGGGAGGAAGAGAAGAGGAGGAGGATGGGAGAAGGAGCGGAGAGGAGGAGAAGGAGAGGAAGAGAAGAGGAGGAGAAGGAGAGGAGGAGGAGGAGAAGGAGAGGAAGAGGAGGAGAAGGAGAGGAAGAGAAGAGGAGGAGGATGGGAGAAGGAGCGGAGAGGAGGAGAAGGAGAGGAAGAGAAGAGGAGGAGAACGAGGGGAGGAGGTGAAAAGGCGCAGGAGAGAAGGAGAGAGGAGAAGTGGAGAGGAGGAGGAGAAGAAGAGGAAGAGAAGAGGAGGAGGATGGGAGAAGGAGCGGAGAGGGAGGAGAAGGAGAGGAGGAGAGGAGAAGAGGAAGAGAAGAGGAGGAGAACGAGGGGGAGGAGGTGAAAAGGGGCAGGAGGGAAGGAGAAGGAGAAGTGGAGAAGAGGAGGAGGAAGCAGAGAGGAGAGGAGGATGAGGAGAAGGAGAGGAGGAGGAGAGGAGGAGGAGAAGTTGAGGATAGGAGGGGGAGGAGGAGAAGTGGAGGAGAGGAGGCAGAGGAGGAGGGGGGAGGCAGAAGAGGAGAGGAGGTGGAGGTGGAGAGGAGAGGAGGAGAAGGAGAGGAGGAGAGGAGAGGAGAGGAGGAGGAGAAGGAGAGGAAGAGAAGAGGAGGAGGAGGAGAGGAGGAGAAAAGAGGAAGAGAAGAGGAGGGAGAACAGAGGGGAGGGAGGTGAAAAGGGGCAGGAGGGAAGGAGAAGGAGAAGTGGAGAAGAGGAGGAGGAAGCGGAGAGGAGAGAGGAGGAGGAGGAGGGGGAGAGGAGGAGGAGAAGGAGAGGAGGAGGAGAAGTTGAGGATAGGAGGGGGAGGAGAAGTGGAGGAGAGGAGGCAGAGGAGGAGGGGGAGGCAGAAGAGGAGAGGAGGGGGAGAGGAGAAGGAGAGGAGGAGGAGAAGGAGAGGAAGAGAAGAGGAGGAGGAGGTGAGGAGGAGAAGTGGAGGGAGAGGAGGAGGAATGGAGAGGAGAGGAGAGGAGGAGGAGGAGAAGGAGAGAGGAGGAGGAGGAGAAGTGGAGGAGAGGGAGGAGGAAACGGAGAGGAGAGGAGAGGAGGAGGAGGAGGAAGGAGAGGAGGAGGAGGAGAAGGGGAGGAGGAGGAGAGGAGGAGGAGGACAGGAGGTCTCAACAGTCTCTGCCAAATCAAACTGTATTCATATCGCATTTTTCATATAATTAATTGTAGCAAATTCCTTCACATGCTTTAAAAAGAGAAATAACACCCACACACACACACACCACCAACCCTCTCTCTACAGTCTCTACAGAGTCTCTACAGAGTCTCTACAGAGGGAAATAGTCTCTACAGAGGAATAGTCTCTACAGAGGAAATAGTCTCTGCAGAGGAAATAGTCTCTGCAGAAGAAATAGTCTCTGCAGAGGAAATAGTCTCTGCAGAGTCTCTACAGAGTCACTACAAAGTGTTTACAGAGTCTCTACAGAGGAAATAGTCTCTGCAGAGGAAATAGTCTCTACAGAGGAAATAGTCTCTACAGAGGAAATAGTCTCTGCAGAGTCTTCTACAGAGTCACTACAAAGTGTTTACAGAGTCTCTACAGAGGAAATAGTATCTGCAGAGGAAATAGTCTCTACAGAAGAAATAGTCTCTGCAGAGGAAATAGTCTCTGCAGAGTCTCTACAGAGTCACTACAAAGTGTTTACAGAGTCTCTACAGAGTCTCTTCAGAGTTACAGTGTCTACAGAGTCTCTGCAGAGTCTCTTCAGAGTTACTACAGCGTCTACAGAGTCACTACAGAATCACTAGAGGCTCTACAGAGTCACAACAGAGTCTCTACAGTCTCTACAGAGTCTCTACAGAGTCTCTTCAGAGTTACTACAGAGTCTCTTCATAGTCTCTCAGAGTTACTACAGAGTCTCTACAGAGTCTCTCCAGAGTTACTACAGAGTTACTACAGAGTCTCTCCAGAGTCTCTACAGAGTCTCTCCATAGTCTCTCCAGAGTTACTACAGAGTCTCTCCAGAGTCTCTTCAGAGTCTCTACAGAGTTACTACAGAGTCTCTACAGAGTTACTACAGAGTCTCTTCAGAGTCTCTCCATAGTCTCTCCAGAGTTACTACAGAGTCTCTCCAGAGTCTCTTCCAGAGTCTCTACAGAGTTACTACAGAGTCTCTACAGAGTCTCTCCAGAGTTGCGACAGAGTCTCTACAGAGTTACTACAGAGTCTCTCCAGAGTTGCGACAGAGTCTCTACAGAGTTACTACAGAGTCTCTTCAGAGTCTCTCCAGAGTTACTACAGAGTCTCTTCAGAGTCTCTACAGAGTCTCTCCAGAGTTACTACAGAGTCTCTATAGAGTCATGACAGAGTTACTACAGAGTTACTACAGAGTCTCTTCAGAGTCTCTCCAGAGTTACTACAGAGTTACTACAGAGTCTCTTCAGAGTCTCTCCAGAGTTACTACAGAGTCTCTATAGAGTCACGACAGAGTTACTACAGTTACTACAGAATCACTACAGAGTCACTAGAGCAGGGGTGTCAAACTCATTTGAGCTCAGGGGCCACATGGAGGAAAATCTATTCCCAAGTGGGCCGGACCAGTAAAATCATGGTATATAACTTAAAAACAACAACTTCAGATTGTTTCTTTGTTTTAATACTGTCCAAAATAGTACAAACACATCATCACTATGAATCATAAAACACTGTTCACAGAATTCTGAGGACAAAGATCACACAATGCCTCAGTGATTCACAGAACCAGAACAGGATCACAGACCACAGAACTACATCAGGGTGTTATTCCTCAGCCAGCAATGTAGATAAAAATAATAAAATCCTGTTGCATCCAACAAGTGCAAGAACCAGACACAAATCAAGAATAGGGTAAATATACAAATAAAATAAATTAATACCTGCATCTTTTAGCTTTTACCATCAATATCAGGCGTCACATTCTGAGTGACAGACAACTTCAGGATGTGATTCAGTGACTGTGTGAGTCTTGAGCACAGCTTTGTTTTATTAATGCTCATTACAGAGGAAACCTGCTCACAAAGATACGTGGTTCCAAACATGGACAACAGCTTTGTCAAGTTGGAGGAACCTGGCCAGAGGTTCTGATCAAATGTGTCCAAGCAGCTGAGGCAAATCCCTTCAAATCCCAATCACACTGTAAGTCAATTATTTCAAGTTGGATGTTGACGGTCAGATCAGAGGGATTCACGGTGAATGGCGAGGAAAACACTTTGAAGTCTTTCTCAAGTTCACCAAAAATGTGAAAACGTTGCTCAAACTGCCGTAACAGTCCCGTCATTTTATCTTTGAAGCGCTTCAAGTCTGCGCCACATTGGTTGGCCCAACATGTTTCAGACAGGAAGTGAGCTGCAGCACCACCGGAGAGTTGCGTCTCCCACAATGACATTTCAACTTGAAAGCTCTATGCTGTCATAATACTGTGTGACCACTTTGTTGCGCCCTTGCAGCTGTTTGTTCAACGTATTCATGTGCTCGGTCACATCCACCAGAAATGCAAGGTCCTGCATATGTTCTCCGGATGGAATTCTAACACCGCTTTGCCCTTTTCTTCCATCAACTGTTCAGTTTCTTCTCGTAAGTCCTAGAAAGGCCTCAGCACAGCCCCTCGGCTGAACCACCTTACCTCTGTGTGGTATGGCAAGCATAGATGTGGTCTTTCTCTCTGAGAAGGCTGTCAAACTGACGGTGATTCAGGCTTCTGGATCGGATGAAGTTCACCGTTTGGAAGACCTCCTTCATGACGTTGTCCATTAATGACTTACAACACAAAGCCTCCTGGTGCAAAATACAGTGAAAAGTCCAAAAATCACGTCCTCCATTTGCAGATCGTACTTTCTCTCTGAACTTCGTCACAACACCTGATTATTCCCCGACCGTTGATGGTTCCCCATCTGTATCCAGGCTGACCAGTGGACCGTCCAGTCCGACCCGGTCCAGGGCGCCGACCAGTGAAAATATCAGCTGTCGTTGTATCTGACATTGGTACCATCTCCACAGTTCTATCTGACATTGGTACCATCTCCACAGTTCTATCTGACATTGGTACCACCTCCACATTTCTATCTGACATTGGTACCATCTCCACAGTTCTATCTGACATTGGTACCATCTCCACAGTTCTATCTGACATTGGTACCATCTCCACAGTTGTATCTGACATTGGTACCATCTCCACAGTTGTATCTGACATTGGTACCATCTCCACAGTTGTATCTGACATTGGTACCATCTCCACAGTTCTATCTGACATTGGTACCACCTCCACATTTCTATCTGACATTGGTACCATCTCCACAGTTCTATCTGACATTGGTACCACCTCCACATTTCTATCTGACATTGGTACCATCTCCACAGTTGTATCTGACATTGGTACCATCTCCACAGTTCTATCTGACATTGGTACCATCTCCACAGTTCTATCTGACATTGGTACCATCTCCACAGTTCTATCTGACATTGGTACCATCTCCACAGTTGTATCTGACATTGGTACCATCTCCACAGTTGTATCTGACATTGGTACCATCTCCACAGTTGTATCTGACATTGGTACCATCTCCACAGTTCTATCTGACATTGGTACCACCTCCACATTTCTATCTGACATTGGTACCATCTCCATAGTTCTATCTGACATTGGTACCACCTCCACAGTTCTATCTGACATTGGTACCATCTCCACAGTTGTATCTGACATTGGTACCATCTCCACAGTTGTATCTGACATTGGTACCATCTCCACAGTTGTATCTGACATTGGTACCATCTCCACAGTTCTATCTGACATTGGTACCACCTCCACATTTCTATCTGACATTGGTACCATCTCCAC
Source organism: Blennius ocellaris (assembly GCF_963422515.1). Classification (NCBI taxonomy): domain Eukaryota; kingdom Metazoa; phylum Chordata; class Actinopteri; order Blenniiformes; family Blenniidae; genus Blennius; species Blennius ocellaris. Next base: position 1,439,322 of record NC_137662.1, on the reverse strand, counting down.
AGTTCTATCTGACATTGGTACCACCTCCACATTTCTATCTGACATTGGTACCATCTCCACAGTTCTATCTGACATTGGTACCATCTCCACAGTTCTATCTGACATTGGTACCATCTCCACAGTTCTATCTGACATTGGTACCATCTCCACAGTTGTATCTGACATTGGTACCACCTCCACAGTTCTATCTGACATTGGTACCACCTCCACATTTCTATCTGACATTGGTACCATCTCCACAGTTCTATCTGACATTGGTACCATCTCCACAGTTCTATCTGACATTGGTACCATCTCCACAGTTCTATCTGACATTGGTACCATCTCCACAGTTCTATCTGACATTGGTACCATCTCCACAGTTGTATCTGACATTGGTACCACCTCCACAGTTCTATCTGACATTGGTACCATCTCCACAGTTCTATCTGACATTGGTACCATCTCCACAGTTCTATCTGACATTGGTACCATCTCCACAGTTGTATCTGACATTGGTACCATCTCCACAGTTGTATCTGACATTGGTACCATCTCCACAGTTCTATCTGACATTGGTACCATCTCCACAGTTCTATCTGACATTGGTACCATCTCCACAGTTGTATCTGACATTGGTACCATCTCCACAGTTCTATCTGACATTGGTACCATCTCCACAGTTCTATCTGACATTGGTACCATCTCCACAGTTCTATCTGACATTGGTACCACCTCCACAGTTCTATCTGACATTGGTACCATCTCCACAGTTCTATCTGACATTGGTACCATCTCCACAGTTCTATCTGACATTGGTACCACCTCCACAGTTGTATCTGACATTGGTACCATCTCCACAGTTGTATCTGACATTGGCACCATCTCCACAGTTGTATCTGACATTGGTACCATCTCCACAGTTGTATCTGACATTGGTACCATCTCCACAGTTCTATCTGACATTGGTACCACCTCCACAGTTCTATCTGACATTGGTACCATCTCCACAGTTGTATCTAACATTGACACCATCTCCACAGTTGTATCTGACATTGGTACCATCTCCACAGTTGTATCTGACATTGGTACCATCTCCACAGTTCTATCTGACATTGGTACCATCTCCACAGTTCTATCTGACATTGGTACCATCTCCACAGTTGTATCTGACATTGGTACCATCTCCACAGTTGTATCTGACATTGACACCATCTCCACAGTTGTATCTGACATTGACACCATTTCCACAGTTGTATCTGACATTGACACCACCTCCACAGTTCTATCTGACATTGGTACCACCTCCACAGTTGTATCTGACATTGACACCACCTCCACAGTTCTATCTGACATTGACACCATCTCCACAGTTGTATCTGACATTGACACCATCTCCACAGTTGTATCTGACATTGACACCATTTCCACAGTTGTATCTGACATTGACACCACCTCCACAGTTCTATCTGACATTGGTACCATCTCCACAGTTGTATCTGACATTGACACCACCTCCACAGTTCTATCTGACATTGGTACCACCTCCACAGTTCTATCTGACATTGGCACCACCTCCACAGTTGTATCTGACATTGGTACCACCTCCACAGTTGTATCTGACATTGGTACCATCTCCACAGTTGTATCTGACATTGGTACCACCTCCACAGTTGTATCTGACATTGACACCATCTCCACAGTTGTATCTGACATTGGCACCATCTCCACAGTTGTATCTGACATTGGCACCATCTCCACAGTTGTATCTGACATTGGTACCACCTCCACAGTTGTATCTGACATTGGTACCATCTCCACAGTTGCATCTGACATTGACACCATCTCCACAGTTGTATCTGACATTGGCACCACCTCCACAGTTCTATCTGACATTGGTACCACCTCCACAGTTGTATCTGACATTGACACCACCTCCACAGTTCTATCTGACATTGACACCATCTCCACAGTTCTATCTGACATTGGTACCATCTCCACAGTTGTATCTGACATTGACACCACCTCCACAGTTCTATCTGACATTGGTACCACCTCCACAGTTCTATCTGACATTGGCACCACCTCCACAGTTGTATCTGACATTGGTACCACCTCCACAGTTGTATCTGACATTGGTACCATCTCCACAGTTGTATCTGACATTGGTACCACCTCCACAGTTGTATCTGACATTGACACCATCTCCACAGTTGTATCTGACATTGGCACCATCTCCACAGTTGTATCTGACATTGGCACCATCTCCACAGTTGTATCTGACATTGGTACCACCTCCACAGTTGTATCTGACATTGGTACCATCTCCACAGTTGCATCTGACATTGACACCATCTCCACAGTTGTATCTGACATTGGCACCACCTCCACAGTTCTATCTGACATTGGTACCACCTCCACAGTTGTATCTGACATTGACACCACCTCCACAGTTCTATCTGACATTGACACCATCTCCACAGTTGTATCTGACATTGACACCATCTCCACAGTTGTATCTGACATTGACACCATTTCCACAGTTGTATCTGACATTGACACCACCTCCACAGTTCTATCTGACATTGGTACCACCTCCACAGTTGTATCTGACATTGACACCACCTCCACAGTTCTATCTGACATTGGTACCACCTCCACAGTTCTATCTGACATTGGTACCATCTCCACAGTTGTATCTGACATTGACACCATCTCCACAGTTGTATCTAACATTGACACCATCTCCACAGTTGTATCTAACATTGGCACCATCTCCACAGTTGTATCTAACATTGGCACCATCTCCACAGTTGTATCTGACATTGGTACCACCTCCACAGTTCTATCTGACATTGGTACCATCTCCACAGTTGTATCTGACATTGGTACCATCTCCACAGTTGTATCTGGCATTGACACCATCTCCACAGTTGTATCTGTCATTGGTACCACCTCCACAGTTGTATCTGACATTGGTACCACCTCCACAGTTGTATCTGACATTGGTACCATCTCCACAGTTGTATCTGACATTGGTACCATCTCCACAGTTCTATCTGACATTGGTACCATCTCCACAGTTGTATCTGACATTGGTACCATCTCCACAGTTCTATCTGACATTGGCACCATCTCCACAGTTCTATCTGACATTGGTACCACCTCCACAGTTCTATCTGACATTGGTACCACCTCCACAGTTGTATCTGACATTGACACCACCTCCACAGTTCTATCTGACATTGACACCATCTCCACAGTTGTATCTGACATTGACACCATCTCCACAGTTGTATCTGACATTGACACCATTTCCACAGTTGTATCTGACATTGACACCACCTCCACAGTTCTATCTGACATTGGTACCATCTCCACAGTTGTATCTGACATTGACACCACCTCCACAGTTCTATCTGACATTGGTACCACCTCCACAGTTCTATCTGACATTGGCACCACCTCCACAGTTGTATCTGACATTGGTACCACCTCCACAGTTGTATCTGACATTGGTACCATCTCCACAGTTGTATCTGACATTGGTACCACCTCCACAGTTGTATCTGACATTGACACCATCTCCACAGTTGTATCTGACATTGGCACCATCTCCACAGTTGTATCTGACATTGGCACCATCTCCACAGTTGTATCTGACATTGGTACCACCTCCACAGTTGTATCTGACATTGGTACCATCTCCACAGTTGCATCTGACATTGACACCATCTCCACAGTTGTATCTGACATTGGCACCACCTCCACAGTTCTATCTGACATTGGTACCACCTCCACAGTTGTATCTGACATTGACACCACCTCCACAGTTCTATCTGACATTGACACCATCTCCACAGTTGTATCTGACATTGACACCATCTCCACAGTTGTATCTGACATTGACACCATTTCCACAGTTGTATCTGACATTGACACCACCTCCACAGTTCTATCTGACATTGGTACCTACCTCCACAGTTGTATCTGACATTGACACCACCTCCACAGTTCTATCTGACATTGGTACCGACCTCCACAGTTCTATCTGACATTGGTACCATCTCACAGTTGTATCTGACATTGACACCATCTCCACAGTTGTATCTAACATTGACACCATCTCCACAGTTGTATCTAACATTGGGCACCATCTCCACAGTTGTATCTAACATTGGCACCATCTCCACAGTTGTATCTGACATTGGTACCACCTCCACAGTTCTATCTGACATTGGTACCATCTCCACAGTTGTATCTGACATTGGTACCATCTCCACAGTTGTATCTGGCATTGACAACCATCTCCACAGTTGTATCTGTCATTGGTACCACCTCCACAGTTGTATCTGACATTGGTACCACCTCCACAGTTGTATCTGACATTGGTACCATCTCCACAGTTGTATCTGACATTGGTACCACCTCCACAGTTGTATCTGACATTGGCACCATCTCCACAGTTGTATCTGAACATTGGTACCAACCTCCCACAGTTGTATCTGACATTGGCACCATCTCCACAGTGTAGCTGACATTGGCACCATCTCCACAGTTGTATCTGACATTGGTACCATCTCCACAGTTCTATCTGACATTGGTACCACCTCCACAGTTGTATCTGACATTGGCACCATCTCCACAGTTCTATCTGACATTGGTACCACCCTCCACAGTTGTATCTGACATTGGTACCATCTCCACAGTTGTATCTGACATTGGCACCATCTCCACAGTTGTATCTGACATTGGTACCATCTCCACAGTTGTATCTGACATTGGTACCATCTCCACAGTTGTATCTGACATTGGTACCACCCTCCACAGTTGTATCTGACATTGGCACCATCTCCACAGTTGTAGCTGACATTGGCACCATCTCCACAGTTGTATCTGACATTGGTACCATCTCCACAGTTGTATCTGACATTGGTACCACCTCCACAGTTATATCTGACATTGGTACCACCTCCACAGTTGTATCTGACATTGGCTCTTTGACTCTGTAGAGTCTCTACAGAGTCTCTGCAGAGTCACTACAAGCTTAACATAGTCACTACTGAGTCTCTACAGTCACTACAGAGTCTCTACAGAGTCTCTACAGTCACTACAAGCTTAACATAGTCACTACTGAGTCTCTACAGTCACTACAGAGTCTCTACAGAGTCTCTGCAGAGTCTCTACAGAGTTACTACATAGTCACTACAGAGTCTCTACAGAGTCACTACAAGCTTAACATAGTCACTACTGAGTCTCTACAGTCACTACAGAGTCTCTACAGAGTCTCTACAGAGTTACTACATAGTCACTACAGAGTCTCTACAGAGGAGTCCCTACAAGCTTAACATTGTCACTACTGAGTCTCTACAGTCACTACAGAGTCTCTGCAGAGTCTCTACAGAGTTACTACATAGTTACTACATAGTCTCTGCAGAGTCACTACAAGCTTAACATTGTCACTACTGAGTCTCTACAGTCACTACAGAGTCTCTACAGAGTCTCTGCAGAGTCTCTACAGAGTTACTACATAGTCACTACAGAGTCTCTACAGAGGAGTCACTACAGAGTCTCTACAGAGTCTCTACAAGCTATACACAGTCTCTACAGAGTCTCTGCAGAGTCTCTACAGAGTTACTACATAGTCACTACAGAGTCTCTACAGAGGAGTCACTACAGAGTCTCTACAAGCTATACACAGTCTCTACAGAGTCTCTGCAGAGTCTCTACAGAGTTACTACATAGTCACTACAGAGTCTCTACAGAGGAGTCACTACAGAGTCTCTACAAGCTATACACAGTCACTACAGAGTCTCTGTAGAGTCTCCACAGAGCCACTACAGACACTACATTCTCTACAGTGTCACTACAGACACTATATTCTCTACAGAGTCACTACAGACACTACATTCTCTACAGACTCACTATAAAGTCTCTACAGAGTCACTGGAGTCTATACAGATTATCTGCAGAGTAACTAGAGTCACTACAGAGTCCCTACAGAGTTACTACTGAGTCTCTGCGGATTGTCACTACAGTCTCTACAGAGTCACCACAGAATCACCAGAGTCTCCATGGAGTCAATACAGAGCAGTAGCATGCGGTGTTGTTTCAGTCAGGGCCAGCAGTTACTGTAGAGCCTCACTGGCTGCAGGCCCACCGTGACCATTCTGTCCATGTTGTAGTGACTCAGCTCATGATCTCGAAGACAAAGAAAAGCCTCACACTGTCTGCTGGAGAGTTTCTACGGCCTCCAGGGGGCGCTGACGTCACGCACACGCCTTCGTGCACTGACGTCAGGTGAGAAAGATTCTGTCACTGGAGGAAGAACTAGTTTGTGTTATGCTTGATTGAGGTGTGCGTGTTAGCTAACAGAGAGAGAGAGAGAGAGAGAGAGAGAGAGAGAGAGAGAGAGAGAGAGGGGGGGGGTATAGAGGAGCTATTCTCCACTCAGCTTAACTGCTGGTCTCCTCCCAGCTCTCTCTCTCTCTCTCTCTCTCTCTCTCTCTCTCTCTCTCTCTCTCACACACACACACACACACACACACACACACACACACACACACACACACACACACACACACACACACACACACACACACACACACACACACGCACGCACACACACACACACACACACACACGGAGCAGGGAGGAGACCAGCAGCTTGTCTGTGAATCACATTTTCCACCTCGAACAGAGGCGCTTCACACTTCACACTGAGGGAAAACTTGTAGAGAACCGGAGAAGTTCTGGAGAACCGCAGGAGAAGTTCTGGAGAACCGCAGGAGAAGTTCTAGAGAACCGCAGGAGAACTTCTAGAGAACCGCAGGAGAAGTTCTGGAGAACCGCAGGATAAACGTTGTGAAACTGCGGAGGAGAGACTTGAGCAATTGGTTTCTTTCTCCTCCAGCTGGAAAAGTCCGCATGACAGCATGAGTGTGTCCGGGATTACTGTGCGTTCCGTTCCTTTGTCGCCGGACCAGTGTGGATGGACTCAGCCCAGATAGTGTGCTGGTCCCCGGACCCGGACCCGGACCTGCTCTGACATGGACCTCCAGGTGGTCGTGTGGCTCCTCTACTGCTTCCTCCTGCCCGCCGCCCTGCTCTCAGGTAACGCTACTCTGTACGCTACTCTGTACTCTCAGGTAACGCTACTCTGTACTCTCGGGTAACGCTACTCTGTACTCTCAGGTAACGCTACGTTACCCGAGAGTACAGATACTCTCGGGTAACGTTACTCTGCAGTCTCAGGAAACATCAGCGTGTGGAGTTCACGTGTTGAAATAAGTTGACGCAGCGGGACAAACTGTCAAAGTGAGCCGGGACTCGGCGTGCGATCCCCGTGTGGTGAGCGGCGCGAGCTCCGCTGGCTGGAGGTCCCAGTGTGGCGCTGGAACCACAACTTGAAACTATTCACCAAGTTAAAACTTTACTAAAACAATTCAAACTTTAATAAGCAGGAGTCAAAATAAAACTGTATTCACCAAGTTAAAACTTTACTAAAACAATTTTAATAAACAGGAGTCAAAATAAAACTGTATTCACCAAGTTAAAACTTTACTAAAACAATTTTAATAAGCAGGAGTCAAAATAAAACTGTATTCACCAAGTTAAAACTTTACTAAAACAATTTTAATAAACAGGAGTCAAAATAAAACTGTATTCACCAAGTTAAAACTTTACTAAAACAATTTTAATAAGCAGGAGTCAAAATAAAACTGTATTCACCAAGTTAAAACTTTACTAAAACAATTTTAATAAACAGGAGTCAAAATAAAACTGTATTCACCAAGTTAAAACTTTACTAAAACAATTTTAATAAACAGGAGTCAAAATAAAACTGTATTCACCAAGTTAAAACTTTACTAAAACAATTAAAACTTAATAAGCCAGTCAAATTTTTACTAAAAGTTAAAACCCTAATAAAACCAGATAAAACTTTGATAAATGTTTAAAGTTTAATAAACAAGTTAAAACTTTAATAAAAGTTAAAACTTTAATAAAAGTAAAAACTTTAATAAAAGTTAAAACTTTAATAAATCAGTTAAAACTTTAGGCTAATAAACCAGTCAAATTTTACATAAAAGTTAAAACGTCGATCCATGCTAAAACATTAATAAAGAAGTTAAAACCTCAACAAACCAGGAATCAAAGTTTAACTGAAGGTGCTAGCAGTCTTGACCAGATCCTCACAACCTTGCTGCTCTGTAAGTGGAAGCATGTCCTCCAGGAGGCGCTGTGGCTGATTGGGTTTGTGGATGTAAAGTGAGACTGTGATCATACAATCCAGTTTTAGGCTGAGTGGTTATCTACAAGCTGGGTATGCAGCACCTCCAGGTGACACTGTCACTGTGACTGTATACTGGTCTGGTCTGTGGAAACCACCAGGGCAGGACTGTGATCACACATGTAAACTTTCAAGCAGACTGCAGGATGGAGAGCAGAGTTATGAATCACTTCCTGTTTGATTGAGGGCGAAATGTTAGAGGCTGCTATGGCAACGCCTTTTGACTTTTGCAGTAGAATTTTGATATAGTTTTCAACAGGAATGACAGTTGTACTGTACTGGCCACATTTGATGTCTCTTGGATTTACCCGATGCCCAGTGTCTGCCCGGTGTAGGCCCGTTGTTGGCCCGGTGTAGGCCCGTTGTTGGCCCGGTGTAGGCCTGGTGTAGGCCTGGTGTAGGCCCGTTGTTGGCCCGGTGTAGGCCTGGTGTAGTCCCGTTGTTGGCCCGGTGTAGGCCCGTTGTTGGCCCGGTGTAGGCCTGGTGTAGGCCCATTGTTGGCCCGGTGTAGGCCCGTTGTTGGCCCGGTGTAGGCCTGGTGTAGGCCCATTGTTGGCCCGGTGTAGGCCCGTTGTTGGCCCGGTGTAGGCCTGGTGTAGGCCCATTGTTGGCCTGGTGTAGGCCCGTTGTTGGCCCGGTGTAGGCCCGGTGTAGTCCATGTGTAGGCCCGTTGTTGGCCCTGTGCAGGCCCGTTGTTGGCCTGGTGTAGGCCCGTTGTTGGCCGGGTGTAGGCCCGTTGTTGGCCCTGTGTAGGCCCGTTGTTGGCCCTGTGTAGGCCCGTTGTTGGCCCGGCGTAGGCCCGTTGTTGGCCTGGTGTAGGCCCATTCTTGGCCCTGTGTAGGCCCGTTGTTGGCCCTGTGTAGGCCCGTTGTTGGCCCTGCGTAGGCCCGTTGTTGGCCCTGTGTAGGCCCGTTGTTGGCCTGGTGTAGGCCAGTTGTTGGCCCTGTGTAGGCCCGTTGTTGGCCCTGTGTAGGCCCATTCTTGGCCCTGTGTAGGCCCGTTGTTGGCCCTGTGTAGGCCCGTTGTTGGCCCTGTGTAGGCCCGTTGTTGGCCCTGTGTAGGCCCGTTGTTGGCCCTGCCTAGGCCCGTTGTTGGCCCTGCCTAGGCCCGTTGTTGGCCCTGCGTAGGCCCGTTGTTGGCCCGGCGTAGGCCCGTTGTTGGCCCTGTGTAGGCCCGTTGTTGGCCCTGTGTAGGCCCGTTGTTGGCCCTGTGTAGGCCCGTTGGCCCTGCGTAGGCCCGTTGTTGGCCTGGTGTAGGCCCGTTGGCCCTGTGTAGGCCCATTCTTGGCCCTGTGTAGGCCCGTTGTTGGCCTGGTGTAGGCCCGTTGGCCCTGCGTAGGCCCGTTGGCCCTGCGTAGGCCCGTTGTTGGCCCTGTGCAGGCCCGTTGTTGGCCCTGTGTAGGCCCGTTGTTGGCCCTGCGTAGGCCCGTTGTTGGCCCTGCGTAGGCCCGTTGTTGGCCCTGCGTAGGCCCGTTGTTGGCCCTGCGTAGGCCCGTTGTTGGCCCTGTGTAGGCCCGTTGGCCCTGCGTAGGCCCGTTGTTGGCCCTGTGTAGGCCCGTTGTTGGCCCTGTGTAGGCCCGTTGGCCCTGTGTAGGCCCGTTGTTGGCCTGGTGTAGGCCCGTTGTTGGCCCTGTGTAGGCCCGTTGTTGGCCCTGTGTAGGCCCGCTGTGGGGGCCGGTGTGGGGGCCGTTCGAGGCCCCTTGCAGCCAACTAATCTCAGATTGCCAGAGATGAATCCTGAGCATTTTGGGATAATTTGACATTAATTGTAGAAACTCATATGAGGTAAAATTCCAAATGTTACTTGGTGGAATTTGACAGTGTTACATTATTTATATAATTAGAATTGATGTAATGTGTAATCTGATGTGTAATAGATACCAACACTCATTAAATATTTAAGTTATCTCTAGGATGGTGAGCTGGGAAACTTCAACAGCCTGGAGACAGCGGGGGCCATAGTCCTCCATAGAGTCCTCTGCTCCTCCATAGAGTCCTCTGCTCCTCCATAGAGTCTTCTGCTCCTCCATAGAGTCCTCTGCTCCTCCATAGAGTCCTCTGCTCCTCCATAGAGTCCTCTGCTCCTCCATAGAGAGGTCTACAGGAGCCCCTCTACCTTTAAATGGTAAATGTCAGCCAATCTTATCACATCTTCAGGGGACATGGAAGAAAATGTTGAGGATGTCAAACGTCGACTCTGATCTCATTTGGATGAATCTCCAAGTTTGCATTTTACTACTGGATACTAGTAGTACTACTACTGTGTGCTATTAGTACTACTACTGTGTTTGGAGTTAGTGCTGTGTAGGGAGTTAACCTTGAGGAAGGGGCGGGGCCGAGGATTATGGACGTTCCTTCCCACATGGAAAGAACCTATATGAGGATATATGCACATATATGAAACCTATATGCAGCATATATGCCCATATATGACAATATATATGCTGTATATATGCACATATATGACAATATATATGCTGCATATATGCACATATATGACCATATATATGCTGCATATATGCACATATATGCTGCATATATGCACATAAATGCTGCATATATGCACATATATGACAATGTATGGGCTGCATATATGCACATATATGACCATATATATGCTGCATATATGCACATATATGCAGCATATATGCACATAAATGCTGCATATATGCACATATATGACCATATATATGCTGCATATATGCACACATATATGTACATATATGTACATATATGTATATAACATATAGGAAAACGGCCAATTTTATATATGTCACATATATGCCAAACCTATATCAAAACCTATATTAAAACATATATGTTTATATAGGTTCTTTCCATGTGGGTTCCCAGGGCCTCGTCTATAAAGGCTGCTGAAGCACTGAAGGCCCTACACCCACATGGACAGAACCTATATAAACATATATGTTTTAATATAGGTTTTGATATAGGTTTGGAATATATGTGACATATATAAAATTGGCCGTTTTCCTATATGTTATGTACACATATGTACATATATGTGCGCATGTATGCACACATATATGTACATATATGTACATAACATATAGGAAAACGGCCAATTTTATATGTCACATATATTCCAAACCTATATGCGCATGTATGCACACATATATGTACATATATGTACATAACATATAGGAAAACGGCCAATTTTATATATGTCACATATATTCTGTCAGGAACTTGGACTGAGGTCCCCTTTAAGAGTGGGCGGGCCATAGGTCTGGGCGCTCCAGCCTGTGGCCACTTTCATATCATCACCCTGCCCTATATATATGTCCTGTCTGTGTTTAGTCATTGTTGGTTTGTTAGTCTACCATGTCTCGTCTGTCCTGTCCAGTACTGTCAACATGAAATAAAAGACTTGTTTGAATCCAGCCTGCCTCCAGAGTCCTGCACTTGGGTCCTGTCCGTGACACATTCCAAACCTATATGCGCATATATGCACATATAGGTGGCATATAGGTGTGCATATATGCACACCATATATGTGCCCATATATGCACACATATATGTACACCTATATGCACACATATATGTACATAAAATATAGGAAAATGGCCAATTTCATATATGCCACATATATCCTAACCTTTATATAGGTTCTTTCCATGTGGGCCCACACTGGATGCTGTTATTTGCTCAGTGACCCTAGCGGGAATCGAACCAGGGTCTCCCGTGCACCAGTCTGTTGCCTTGCCACCTGAGCTATCCAGCCACTATGTATACATATATAGATAGATAGATAGATAGATAGATAGATAGATAGATAGATAGATAGATAGATAGATAGATAGATAGATAGATAGATATATTTATATATATATATAAATATGTACCTATCTGTGCATATAGGTCCATATATGTGCATAAAATATAGGAAAACGGCCAATTTTATATATGTCACATATATTCAAAACCTATATCAAAACCTATTTTAAAACATATATGTTTATATAGGTTCTGTCCATGTGGGACTTTCCATATATGCAGCATATATGCTGCATATATATTCGCATATATATGCAGCATGTATATTGTCATATATGTGCATGTATGCAGCATTTCTGTGCATATATGCACATATATATAAATATATCTATCTATCTATCTATCTATCTATCTATCTATCTATCTATCTATCTGCATATATTGTCATTTATGTGCATATATGCAGCATATATATGTGCATATATGCAGCATTTATGTGCATATATGCAGCATATATATGGTCATATATGTGCATATATGCAGCATTTATGTGCATTATGTGCATATATGCAGCATATAGGTTTCATATATGTGCATACATCCTCATATAGGTTCTTTCCATGTGGGTGGTGCTGATGGTGGAGAATTGATCCTGATTCATCTCACACATTTAATATCTTCAAATATCATAAACAGTGAAGCTGCAGAGTTCTAGATGTTTCTTTAGTGGAACGTTACTGCTGAATCAGCAGAACCATGTTCTTATGTAGAACTTTCATCTTCTAATGATACAGAGGATAGAACTGATTGATTATTAATGATAGAGGATAGAACTGATTGATTATTAATGATAGAGGATAGAACTGATTGATTATTAATGATAGAGGATAGAACTGATTGATTATTAATGATAGAGTATAGAACTGATTGATTATTAATGATAGAGGGTAGAACTGATTGATTATTAATGATAGAGGATAGAACTGATTGTTTATTAATGATAGAGGATAGAACTGATTGATTATTAATGATAGAGGATAGAACTGATTGATTATTAATGATAGAGGATAGAACTGATTGGTTATTAATGATAGAGAATAGAACTGATTGATTATTAATGATAGAGGATAGAACTACCTTTATGGACCTTTATGGACCTTTCTGAACCTTTCCGGACCTGTCTGGACCTGTCTGGACCTTTATGGACCTGTCTGGACCTTTATGGACCTATCTGGACCTGTCTGGACCTTTATGGACCTTTATGGACCTTTATGGACCTTTATGGACCTTTATAGACCTGTCTGGACCTTTATGGACCTTTATGGACCTTTATGGACCTATCTGGACCTGTCTGGACCTTTATGGACCTTTATGGACCTTTATGGACCTTTATAGACCTGTCTGGACCTTTATGGACCTATCTGGACCTTTATGGACCTTTATGGACCTTCATGGACCTTTATGGACCTTTGTGGACCTTTATGGACCTTCATGGACCTTTATGGACCTTCATGGACCTGTATGGACCTTCATGGACCTTTATGGACCTTTATGGACCTTCATGGACCTTCATGGACCTTTATGGACCTTTGTGGACCTTTATGGACCTTCATGGACCTTTATGGACCTTTGTGGACCTTCATGGACCTTCATGGACCTTTATGGACCTTTATGGACCTTTATGGACCTTTATGGACCTTTATGGACCTTCATGGACCTTTATGGACCTTTGTGGACCTTTATGGACCTTCATGGACCTTTATGGACCTTTGTGGACCTTCATGGACCTTCATGGACCTTTATGGACCTTTATGGACCTTTATGGACCTTTGTGGACCTTTATGGACCTTCATGGACCTTTATGGACCTTCATGGACCTTTATGGACCTTTGTGGACCTTCATGGACCTTCATGGACCTTTATGGACCTTTATGGACCTTTATGGACCTTTATGGACCTTTATGGACCTTCATGGACCTTTATGGACCTTTGTGGACCTTTATGGACCTTCATGGACCTTTATGGACCTTTGTGGACCTTCATGGACCTTCATGGACCTTTATGGACCTTTATGGACCTTTGTGGACCTTTGTGGACCTTTATGGACCTTCATGGACCTTTATGGACCTTTATGGACCTTTATGGACCTTTCACCCATAAATGAAGAAAAGGAATCAAACCTCCTCCATTGTCATATTCAGAGTTGAAATCTTCAGAGTCAGACTGAGTGAAAACAACGAGAACACAGGATGAGAGGGTGACCTGGGTGTGTCTGTCTGTCTCACTGTACCCTGTCTCACTGGAGGCTACAGACAGTGAGACAGACAGACAGTGAGACCGTGAGAGAGACAGACAGACAGACAGACAGACAGACAGTGAGACAGACAGACAGACAGAGAGACAGACAGACAGACAGACAGACAGAGACACAGCGTGAGAGGGTGACCTGGGTGTGTCTGTCTGTCTCACTGTAACCTGTCTCACTGGAGGCTACAGACAGTGAGACAGACAGACAGAGAGACAGACAGTGAGACAGACAGTGAGAGAGACAGACAGACAGACAGACAGACAGACAGACAGACAGACAGACAGACAGAGACACAGGGTGAGAGGGTGACCTGGGTGTGTCTGTCTGTCTCACTGTAACCTCTCTCACTGGAGGCTACAGACAGTGAGACAGACAGACAGAGAGACAGACAGTGAGACAGTGAGACAGACAGACAGACAGACAGGCAGTGAGACAGACAGACAGACAGACAGGCAGTGAGACAGACAGACAGACAGACAGACAGACAGACAGAGAGACAGACAGTGAGACAGGGTGCAAATGTTGCTACATGAGTCAGTCTTTCCACAGTTTAACAAGACATCACAGTTCAGTGAGAAATACTGGGAGTGTGTGTGAGTGTGTGTGTGTGTGTGTGTGTGTGTGTGTGTGTGTGTGTGTGTGTGTGTGTGTGTGTGTGTGTGTGTGTGAGAGAGTGTGTGAGAGTGCATGAGAGTGTGTGTGTGTGTGTGTGTGTGACAGTGCGTGAGAGTGTGTGTGTGTGTGAGAGTGTGTGTGTGTGTGAGAGTGCATGAGAGTGTGTGTGTGTGTGTGTGAGAGTGTGTGACAGTGCGTGAGAGTGTGTGTGTGTGTGAGAGTGTGTGAGAGTGCGTGAGAGTGTGTGAGAGTGTGTGTGTGTGTGAGAGTGCATGAGAGTGTGTGAGAGTGTGTGACAGTGCGTGAGAGTGTGTGTGTGAGAGAGTGTGTGAGAGTGCATGAGAGTGTGTGTGTGTGTGTGTGAGAGTGTGTGACAGTGCGTGAGAGTGTGTGTGTGTGTGAGAGTGTGTGTGTGTGTGAGAGTGCATGAGAGTGTGTGTGTGTGTGAGAGTGTGTGACAGTGCGTGAGAGTGTGTGAGTGTGAGAGTGCGTGAGAGTGTGTGAGAGTGTGTGTGTGTGAGAGTGCATGAGAGTGTGTGAGAGTGTGTGACAGTGCGTGAGAGTGTGTGTGTGTGTGAGAGTGTGTGAGAGTGTATGAGAGTGTGTGTGTGTGTGAGAGTGTGTGACAGTGCGTGAGAGTGTGTGTGTGTGTGAGAGTGTGTGAGAGTGTATGAGAGTGTGTGTGTGCTTTTTTTCCATGAAAACAGGAAGTGAGCTCATAGCACATCCATAGCCGAGCTGGACGACCTTGACCTTTGACTTCTGACGTCTGACCTCCAGCTTTGTTCTGTTGTGGAATCAAACAGAACCATGAAGAGTTTCCATCCAAGGTTCTACCTGATCGACCGACTGACCGCACGGCCGCCCAACCTACCGACCTACCGACCACCCGACTGACTTACCTACCTACCTACCTACCTACCTATCTACCTACCTACCTACCTACCTACCTACCTACCTACCTACCTACCTACCTACCTACCTACCTACCTACCTACCTATCTACCTACCTACCTACCTACCTACCTACCTACCTACCTACCTATCTACCTACCTACCTACCTACCTACCTACCTACCTACCTATCTACCTACCTACCTACCTACCTATCTACCTACCTACCTACCTACCTATCTACCTACCTACCTACCTACCTACCTACCTACCTACCTACCTATCTACCTACCTACCTACCTACCTACCTACCTACCTATCTACCTACCTACCTACCTACCTACCTATCTACCTACCTACCTACCTACCTACCTACCTACCTATCTACCTACCTACCTACCTACCTACCTACCTACCTACCTACCTACCTACCTACCTATCTACCTACCTACCTACCTACCTACCTACCTACCTACCTACCTATCTACCTACCTACCTACCTACCTATCTACCTACCTACCTACCTACCTACCTACCTACCTACCTACCTACCTACCTACCTATCTACCTACCTACCTACCTACCTACCTACCTACCTACCTATCTACCTACCTACCTACCTACCTACCTATCTACCTACCTACCTACCTACCTACCTACCTACCTACCTATCTACCTACCTTCCTACCTTCCTACCTACCTACCTTTCTACCTACCTACCTACCTACCTACCTACCTACCTACCTACCTACCTACCTACCTACCTTTCTACCTACCTACCTACCTACCTACCTACCTACCTACCTTCCTACCTACCTACCTTTCTACCTACCTACCTACCTACCTACCTACCTCCCTACCTACCTATCTACCTACCTACCTACCTACCTACCTCCCTACCTACTTTCCTAACTACCTACCTAACTACCTACCTACCTCCCTACCTACTTTCCTACCTACCTACTTAACTACCTATCTAGAAGAGAACTGGGAATATTCAGCAGAGAACTGGGAATGTTTCACAGAGAACTGGGGATATTCAGCAGAGAACTGGGAATGTTTCACAGAGAACTGGGAATATTCAGCAGAGAACTGGGAATGTTTCACAGAGAACTGGGAATATTCAGAAGAGAACTGGGAATGTTTCACAGAGAACTGGGAATATTCAGCAGAGAACTGGGAATGTTTCACAGAGAACTGGGAATATTCAGCAGAGAACTGGGAATGTTTCACAGAGAACTGGGAATATTCAGCAGAGAACTGTGAATATTCAGCAGAGAACTGGGAATATTCAACAGAGAACTGGGGATATTCAGCAGAGAACTGGGAATGTTTCACAGAGAACTGGGAATATTCAGCAGAGAACTGTGAATATTCAGCAGAGAACTGGGAATATTCAACAGAGAACTGGGGATATTCAGCAGAGAACTGGGAATATTCAGCAGAGAAGTGGGAATGTTTCACAGAGAACTGGGAATATTCAGCAGAGAACTGGGAATGTTTCACAGAGAACTGGGAATGTTTCACAGAGAACTGGGAATATTCAGCAGAGAACTGGGAATGTTTCACAGAGAACTGGGAATATTCAGCAGAGAACTGGGAATGTTTCACAGAGAACTGGGAATGTTTCACAGAGAACTGGGAATATTCAGCAGAGAACTGGGAATGTTTCACAGAGAACTGGGAATATTCAGCAGAGAACTGGGAATGTTTCACAGAGAACTGGGAATATTCAGCAGAGAACTGGGAATGTGTCACAGAGAACTGGGAATATTCAGCAGAGAACTGGGAATGTTTCACAGAGAACTGGGAATATTCAGCAGAGAACTGGGAATGTTTCACAGAGAACTGGGAATATTCAGCAGAGAACTGGGAATATTTCACAGAGAACTGGGAATGTTTCACAGAGAACTGGGAATATTCAGCAGAGAACTGGTCAGCCAGGTCGTTTCCTTGCTCTTCAGTCCTGCGGCCAACTGGCAATCTGTTTTCACATACGTCCATGAGTGGAGGCCCGGGTGGAGGCCCGGGTGGAGGCCCGGGTGGAGGCCTGGGATGAGGGTTCATACCACTGCATGCTCTCAGAGTTTTAAATCATCAGTTTGTGTTTTGATTCCTGAATTCAAGACTTTTCATTTTATTTAAACTTGTTGCTAATCAACCAGCTCCAGAGGATCAACACCTTCACCTGCAGTGAATCTTGAGTGGGAGCAAACTGAGCTGCACAGCCTGAGGCCCCGTTCACATGACAACGTTTCACGTGGCAACACCTAGTCCGTTAAAAAAAAGGAGTGTGTTTCCACGGCAGCAGCGGACACAGGGACAACAATGTCGTTAGTATGCTGTACCACAGGAGGGCGCTGTTGCTTGATTTTGTAGTGAAACTACACTAACGTCTTGCAGAGAACAAAACGCTATAAAGGTGAAGAAAATGGAGAGAACCGGACATCTGTATGGACTGATGACACATCGGACGCTATCAGGGGAGTCTCAACTATTAAACTACTGATATGGAGGATAAAACTAGAATACAACCGTGACTAATACCACTGTGGGTCGGCCATGTTTGTTTACAACTGGATCAGCAGGAGGGGGGGGGGCATATGCTCAGCAACAGGCTTCCTAGCCTCCATCAGTCTCTGCAAGAGGGAATAGTTTAGTAGCTTCATGGTACAGAGGATCAGGACACTGGTGTCGTGGAAACAGACCCCAAAGTGAAGAAAGTTTAGTGGACATACACGTATTCATTGTGGTGTAGACAGCCTGACTGGGCAGGAACACGTCACTACGCTTGAGAAGAGTCAGGAGAAATGTCCGGCAGCAGCTGATTGGAGGCTTTAAGCAGTGAAGCAGTTGGACAGTGTAAATCCTTCTCCTGGATCGAGTATCTTTCTGGAGAGAGGTCTGATGACAGAGCACATGTGTGTCCTTCATCCTGTTGGTAAAAATAGACTCCTCACATCTCCCATGATGCGTTAATGAGGGGGACACGTTCTTCAGCCGACTCCTCTGAAGCCTCAATGGAGACTCGTCCTGAGTCCTGTAGCGGGTAGAGTGTGGTCCGCGCGGTATGGACTGATTCTATAGTCTTATCATGTGTGTGCACGCTCTTCAGTTTGGGTGTGAACTGGGTGGGGCTGGAAACTGAAACAAACTGCACACACACACACACACGCACGCACGCACACGCACGCACGCACGCACGCACGCACGCACGCACACAGCCCGAGGGTCAGATGACAACATGAGTCACAGGAATCGTTTCCTCTTTGCGGCTGTTTCAAGACGAATTGAAGTTGCGTTCAAAATAAAACCCAGTTGAGCTTCCAGCAGGGGAAAACCAGACAAACACTTGTTTCCTTCCTTTTCTTGCTTTGGACTATGGGGCTACATTTGTGCCAAAATTCTGAGCGAACAATGGGAAACTTTGAGCGCAGAAAAATAAATTGTGCACATTTTTGAGGAAAAATTAAACTTGCATGAAGAAAAACTTCGGTTTGAGCGATAAAAACACATTTCTGCACTCAGTTTCTCTCCATGATCCTGCAGATCTCTCTCTCTCTCTCACTCTCTCTCTCTCTGTCTCACTCTTAATCTCTCCACATCCATGCTTAATTTCTTTTTTTTTCACAACTTTCTTTATTGAGTTTTCAAACAAACAAATGCATGCTCAAACGGATCTTAAATGATCTAACAGTAGCTTTAAGTAAACAGTAAAAAACACATCTTGAACATAGTGCAAACTAACACAAACTGAGCTTGGCCGTTCAACAGGTTACAAAAAATACATAAAAAGTGAAGAGATGAAGTTATATAGTACAGTGTACAGGCGAGTTCTAAAGCACAGGGGATGGAGAACTGAACAAGAATGCATACATGTAACTGTCAACATGAGAGACCCAGGGGAGGACAGTACACACATCACCACCACAGCATCCAGTCTGAGTAAGATGGAATTAATCAAGGCAGAGACAAAGAAAAATGGCAAACCCTGGTGTTTGACACAGACGTTATGAGTCACCCAATAAATGGAGACCCATAACATATTTGTGCTAACCATTGGTAACACGTCCTATCTTCTCCATTTTAATGAAGTGCAGACTATCTTTGAGACATGCAGAGTGAGAGAGAGGAGTGGGGGATTTCCAACGTCATCTTGCAAGGAGGGTCACAAATGCCACCAGATCTGCTTTGTGTTTTATCCGCACTTCATTTCTGCCATGCAGGTTGTTGATTGAGGCCTGTGGAATGTTGCTCCACTCCTCTTCAGTGGCTTTTCCAATTTGCTGGATATTGGCAGGGAAGTGGAGCACGCTGTCGTATACGCCGATGGAGAACATCCCAAACATGCTGAATGGGTGACATGTCCAGTGAGGATGCTGGCCATGAGAGACCTGGGATGTTTTCAGCTTCCAGGAATTGTGTCCAGATGCTTCAACAAGGGGCCGTGCAGCTTCCTGCTGCAACATAAGGTGGTGGTCGTGACGAACGGCACAACAGTGGGGCTCAGGATCTCCTCGCTGTGCTTCACAATACCATCAGTAAAATGCTCCTTTGTTGGTTGTCCAGAACATCCGCCTGCCTGGACCATTACCCCACCACCACCATGGGCCACTCCGAACACCACGCTCACCCACACCCCACACATGCTGTCTGTCATCTGCCCCGGACACTGAATACTAGGATTCATCCATGAAGACAAGGGGGTTACGACAACAAACTGCAGTCAGGTGGAGACCCTGATGAGGACGAGGAGGAGCAGTCAGGTGGAGACCCTGATGAGGACGAGAAGGAGCAGTCAGGTGGAGACCCTGATGAGGACAAGGAGGAGCAGTCAGGTGGAGACCCTGATGAGGACGAGGAGGAGCAGTCAGGTGGAGACCCTGGTGAGGATGAGGAGGAGCAGTCAGGTGGAGACCCTGATGAGGACGAGGAGGAGCAGTCAGGTGGAGACCCTGATGAGGACGAGGAGGAGCAGTCAGGTGGAGACCCTGGTGAGGACGAGGAGGAGCAGTCAGGTGGAGACCCTGATGAGGACGAGGAGGAGCAGTCAGGTGGAGACCCTGGTGAGGACGAGGAGGAGCAGTCAGGTGGAGACCCTGATGAGGATGAGGAGGAGCAGTCAGGTGGAGACCCTGATGAGGACGAGGAGCAGTCAGGTGGAGACCCTGATGAGGATGAGGAGGAGCAGTCAGGTGGAGACCCTGATGAGGATGAGGAGGAGCAGTCAGGTGGAGACCCTGATGAGGACGAGGAGGAGCAGTCAGGTGGAGACCCTGATGAGGATGAGGAGGAGCAGTCAGGTGGAGACCCTGATGAGGACGAGAAGGAGCAGTCAGGTGGAGACCCTGATGAGGATGAGGAGGAGCAGTCAGGTGGAGACCCTGATGAGGATGAGGAGGAGCAGTCAGGTGGAGACCCTGATGAGGACGTGAAGGAGCAGTCAGGTGGAGACCCTGATGAGGACGAGGAGCAGTCAGGTGGAGACCCTGGTGAGGATGAGGAGGAGCAGTCAGGTGGAGACCCTGATGAGGACGAGGAGGAGCAGCCAGGTGGAGACCCTGATGAGGACGAGGAGGAGCAGTCAGGTGGAGACCCTGATGAGGATGAGGAGCAGTCAGGAGGAGACCCTGATGAGGACGAGGAGCAGTCAGGTGGAGACCCTGGTGAGGATGAGGAGGAGCAGTCAGGTGGAGACCCTGATGAGGACGAGGAGGAGCAGTCAGGTGGAGACCCTGATGAGGACGAGGAGGAGCAGTCAGGTGGAGACCCTGATGAGGACGAGGAGGAGCAGTCAGGTGGAGACCCTGATGAGGATGAGGAGGAGCAGTCAGGTGGAGACCCTGATGAGGATGAGGAGGAGCAGTCAGGTGGAGACCCTGATGAGGACGAGGAGGAGCAGTCAGGTGGAGACCCTGATGAGGACGAGGAGGAGCAGTCAGGTGGAGACCCTGATGAGGACGAGGAGCAGTCAGGTGGAGACCCTGATGAGGATGAGGAGGAGCAGTCAGGTGGAGACCCTGATGAGGACGAGGAGCAGCCAGGTGGAGACCCTGATGAGGACGAGGAGGAGCAGTCAGGTGGAGACCCTGATGAGGACGAGGAGCAGTCAGGAGGAGACCCTGATGAGGATGAGGAGGAGCAGTCAGGTGGAGACCCTGATGAGGATGAGGAGGAGCAGTCAGGTGGAGACCCTGATGAGGATGAGGAGGAGCAGTCAGGTGGAGACCCTGATGAGGACGAGGAGGAGCAGTCAGGTGGAGACCCTGATGAGGATGAGGAGCAGTCAGGTGGAGACCCTGATGAGGATGAGGAGCAGTCAGGAGGAGACCCTGATGAGGACGAGGAGCAGTCAGGTGGAGACCCTGGTGAGGATGAGGAGGAGCAGTCAGGTGGAGACCCTGATGAGGACGAGGAGGAGCAGTCAGTTGGAGACCCTGATGAGGACGAGGAGGAGCAGTCAGGTGGAGACCCTGATGAGGATGAGGAGCAGTCAGGTGGAGACCCTGATGAGGATGAGGAGCAGTCAGGTGGAGACCCTGATGAGGACAAGGAGGAGCAGTCAGGTGGAGACCCTGATGAGGACGAGGAGGAGCAGTCAGGTGGAGACCCTGATGAGGATGAGGAGGAGCAGTCAGGTGGAGACCCTGATGAGGACGAGGAGCAGTCAGGTGGACACCCTGATGAGGATGAGGAGCAGTCAGGTGGAGACCCTGATGAGGACGAGGAGGAGCAGTCAGGTGGAGACCCTGATGAGGACGAGGAGGAGCAGTCAGGTGGAGACCCTGATGAGGATGAGGAGGAGCAGTCAGGTGGAGACCCTGATGAGGACGAGGAGGAGCAGTCAGGTGGAGACCCTGATGAGGATGAGGAGCAGTCAGGTGGAGACCCTGATGAGGATGAGGAGGAGCAGTCAGGTGGAGACCCTGATGAGGATGAGGAGCAGTCAGGTGGAGACCCTGATGAGGATGAGGAGCAGTCAGGTGGAGACCCTGATGAGGATGAGGAGGAGCAGTCAGGTGGAGACCCTGATGAGGATGAGGAGCAGTCAGGTGGAGACCCTGATGAGGATGAGGAGCAGTCAGGTGGAGACCCTGATGAGGACGAGGAGGAGCAGTCAGGTGGAGACCCTGATGAGGACGAGGAGCAGTCAGGTGGAGACCCTGATGAGGACGAGGAGGAGCAGTCAGGTGGAGACCCTGATGAGGACGAGGAGGAGCAGTCAGGTGGAGACCCTGATGAGGACGAGGAGCAGTCAGGTGGAGACCCTGATGAGGATGAGGAGGAGCAGTCAGGTGGAGACCCTGATGAGGACGAGGAGCAGTCAGGTGGAGACCCTGATGAGGACGAGGAGCAGTCAGGAGGAGACCCTGATGAGGATGAGGAGGAGCAGTCAGGTGGAGACCCTGATGAGGATGAGGAGGAGCAGTCAGGTGGAGACCCTGATGAGGATGAGGAGGAGCAGTCAGGTGGAGACCCTGATGAGGACGAGGAGGAGCAGTCAGGTGGAGACCCTGATGAGGATGAGGAGCAGTCAGGTGGAGACCCTGATGAGGATGAGGAGCAGTCAGGAGGAGACCCTGATGAGGACGAGGAGCAGTCAGGTGGAGACCCTGGTGAGGATGAGGAGGAGCAGTCAGGTGGAGACCCTGATGAGGACGAGGAGGAGCAGTCAGTTGGAGACCCTGATGAGGACGAGGAGGAGCAGTCAGGTGGAGACCCTGATGAGGATGAGGAGCAGTCAGGTGGAGACCCTGATGAGGACAAGGAGGAGCAGTCAGGTGGAGACCCTGATGAGGACGAGGAGGAGCAGTCAGGTGGAGACCCTGATGAGGATGAGGAGGAGCAGTCAGGTGGAGACCCTGATGAGGACGAGGAGCAGTCAGGTGGACACCCTGATGAGGATGAGGAGCAGTCAGGTGGAGACCCTGATGAGGACGAGGAGGAGCAGTCAGGTGGAGACCCTGATGAGGACGAGGAGGAGCAGTCAGGTGGAGACCCTGATGAGGATGAGGAGGAGCAGTCAGGTGGAGACCCTGATGAGGACGAGGAGGAGCAGTCAGGTGGAGACCCTGATGAGGATGAGGAGCAGTCAGGTGGAGACCCTGATGAGGATGAGGAGGAGCAGTCAGGTGGAGACCCTGATGAGGATGAGGAGCAGTCAGGTGGAGACCCTGATGAGGATGAGGAGCAGTCAGGTGGAGACCCTGATGAGGATGAGGAGCAGTCAGGTGGAGACTGGAGTCTGGGTGGCTGGTCTCAGACCATGATGGAGGGGGACATGCTGGGGGGCTGGTCTCAGACCATGATTGAGGGGGACATGCTGGGGGGCTGGTCTCAGACCATGATTGAGGGGGACATGCTGGGGGACTTGTCTCAGACCATGATGGAGGGGGACATGCTGGACATGGAGGTCCTGGGCTGATGTGGTTCCACCTGGTCTGCGGTTGTGAGGTTTCAGCAGATGCAGGTTGGATCTGAAATTTCCGATCTGTGAATTACGTTCATATTGGAAGTCGATACCGATGCTGAGTTGAAAGCTGGATCGTTTCCAGTTGAATGAAATATAGTGTGTCTCTTGTCCAGTGTGTGTGAGAGGGAGGTGGACTGGACGTCCAGGTGATCGGTGTGAGCCGTCCAGCCAGGAGAGTGTACATGCTAGAACTCCTCTGTGGGGCTTGAGGAGAAATACCAATCAGAGCACACAGTGCATTTGGCTTTGTTTGCCTCCCTACAACCACCGACAGTATCGGAACTATCTGTCCAGGATTCACAGAGGGAAGGATGGAGCCAGAAAGATTGAATCATGCTAGCTGGTAACTGCTGACATCATCACATGATGGGGACACGTTTTTATAAATATTAGCTAATCGTGCTTTTGTATAGTTGGTACAGTATATCAGCTTACATTGAAAAAGACCATGCCTTGCACAAACTGAAGATTTATGGGCTCTGTTTATTATGTCTGTCCCAAGCTGGTCTGGTATCTCCATCCCCACATCTTCATTCCAGAGGGATCTTACAGAATTAAGAGACTGTGTGTGCAACGCCTGGATTTGGTTCTATATATTTGTGTTTCCCCCTGGGGAGGAATAAAGCTCTCTACTCTCTATATAAGTGAAATTGTGCCTTCTCAACATGACATAGGCTTATCTATCTAAAGGAGTACCACAGGGCAGGTTGGGAAACCCTGGAACTGTGCTGCAAGCAAAACTGCGGGCCTGTAAATACGTAATAAAACTGGTGTTTAGGAAGTGAAAAAGAGTGAAAAAGAGCTGCTGAAAAGATGCAAATGTCTTGTGAAATGTATAATTCCCAAATTGGACCAAATCAGGAAAGGATCGTCTGTTAGGGAGGTGTCAAAATACGGTTTGCAGCCAGTGGAGCATGAGCAGATATTGACTGCAGAGCAAAGTGTTGATTAAACTGAACCCACATCCTACAAGTGCTCCTTGCTCTCAGGTTGTTTATAGGTTGAAATGGACGAATGTATGGATGGGAGCATGTGCTAGAGCTTTCAGTGACACAGGAGAGGCAGACTTGGTTTCTAAAGCCAGCCATGTTGGGGTGGCTAAGGAGACATTCGAGACTTAGCATGGCTCGATTTAGCTAGGTTGGATTTCACTTGGCCATTTTCGTTGTTGCCCCACATGGAAAGAACCTATATAAACATATATGTTTTAATATAGGTTTTGATATAGGTTTGGCATATATGTGACATATATGTTATATACATATATGTGCGCACGTATGCACACATTTATGTATATAACATATAGGAAAACGGCCAATTTTATATATGTCACATATATGCCAAACCTATATGCGCATGTATGCACACATATATGTACATATATGTACATAACATATAGGAAAACGGCCAATTTTATATATGTCACATATATTCCAAACCTATATGCGCATATACGCACACCTATATGTTCCAATATATGCAAACCTATATGTGCCCATATATGCACACCTATATGCACATATATGCACACCTATATGTTCCCATATATGCACACCTATATGTTCCCATATATGCACACCTATATGTGCACCTATATGTGCCCATATATGCACACCTATATGCGCATATATGCACACCTATATGTGCCCATGTATGCACACATATATGTACATATATGTGCATAATATATAGGAAAATGGCCAATTTTATATATGCCACATATATCCTAACCTTTATATAGGTTCTTTCCATGTGGGCCCACACTGGATGCTGTTATTTGCTCCCACATGGAAAGAACCTATATAAACATATATGTTTTAATATAGGTTTTGATATAGGTTTGGCATATATGTGACATATATAAAATTGGCCGTTTTCCTATATGTTATATACATATATGTACATATATGTACATATATGCACACCTACATGTGCCCATATATGCACACCTATATGCGCATATATGCACACCTATATGTGCCCATGTATGCACACATATATGTACATATATGTGCATAAAATATAGGAAAATGGCCAATTTTATATATGCCACATATATCCTAACCTTTATATAGGTTCTTTCCATGTGGGCCCACACCGGATGCTGTTATTTGCTCAGTGACCCTAGCGGGAATCGAACCAGGGTCTCCCGTGCACCAGTCTGTTGCCTTGCCACCTGAGCTATATATTTATATATAAAAATATGTACCTATCTGTGCATATAGGTCCATATATGTGCATAAAATATAGGAAAATGGCCAATTTTTTATATGTCACATATATTCAAAACCTATATTAAAACATATATGTTTATATAGGTTCTGTCCATGTGGGACTTTCCATATATGCAGCATATATATTGTCATATATATTGTCACATATGTGCATATATGCAGCATATATGTGCACATATGCAGCATATATATTGTCATATATGTGCATATATATGTGCATATATGCAGCATATATGCAGCATATATGTGCATATATGTGCATATATGCAGCATATATATGGTCATATATGTGCATATATGCATCATATATGTGCATATATGCTGCATATATGTGCATATATGTGCATATATGCAGCATATATATGGTTATATATGTGCATATATGCAGCATTTATGTGTGCATATATGTGCATATATACAGCATATACATTGTCATATATGTGCATATATGCTGCATATAGGTTTCATATATGTGCATATATCCTCATATAGGTTCTTTCCATGTGGGTAGCGGGAATCGAACCAGGGTCTCCTGAGCTATATATATATATATAAAAATATGTACCTATCTGTGCATATAGGTCCATATATGTGCATAAAATATAGGAAAATGGCCAATTTTATATATGTCACATATATTCAAAACCTATATCAAAACCTATATTAAAACATATATGTTTATATAGGTTCTGTCCATGTGGGACTTTCCATATATGCAGCATATATATTGTCATATATATTGTCATATATGTGCATATATGCAGCATATATGTGCATATATGTGCACATATGCAGCATATATATTGTCATATATGTGCATATATGGAGCATATATATGGTCATATATGTGCATATATGCTGCATATAGGTTTCATATATGTGCATATATCCTCATATAGGTTCTTTCCATGTGGGGCAGATCAAGAGCAAAACTCTCAAAGTATAATATGAGCAATTATAATGCCCAGTGCACACGGATGGTTTGGATTTCTGTAAGATTGTTTTGTTAAAAAGTCACATTTCAGGGAGCAGTGATTGTGAAATACGTCGGATGTACGTCGGATGTACGTTACCGATTAAAATGCTTTTGGTCCGGTTAATATCCTCTTAAAACCGGTTTCATGTCCGAATTTTTAATTTATCACTCTCAGGGCTCGACATTAAGGCTTGTTTGAACGTCCGGGGCTAAAAGCTTTGCTCGGGCAACTACATCATCTGCCCACCTTGCCCCAACGGGCTCGTAGTTTTTTTTTTTGTGTGATATTTTGATATTTTTTCCAATTCAACCTGCGAAGATTTCCAATCCATGAATGTGTGTCTGCTGAAATAACTCCACGTGTTTCCCTGCCGCTGCTCTGCAAACTGTGGAATGGATTTCCTGAACGGAGGCGGGTCTCAATGAAACGCGGAGTAGTGAGTCAGGAAATCCATTCCACAGTGTGTGTGTGTGTGTGTGTGTGTGAGAGAGAGAGAGAGAGAGAGAGAGAGAACCTCCGGGTCCTCTGGTCCCCCCCCCCCACCTCCCCTGGGGGTCCCTGAGCATCAGACCCCCAGCTCTCCAGGAAACACTTGGAGAAGAGATTAATGTGGTTATTCCGTCTAAATAAAGGCTACAGAAACAAGCAGCTTGTCCTGTTGAAGATTAAAATGCTCCATCTGAAGCCACACCCCTCTTCTTCCTCACATCTTTATCTTTGGGAAATCTTCCAAATGAAAATGGAAGATTTCAGAGACCCCAAACAAAAAAAAAGAGATTAAGCTAATTTTCTTACCCTGTGTCTGTCACCTTTGGATTGTTTGAGCTGCTGTCTGTCTGCACAGAGGAACAATCTGTCCACAGAAATTATTTTTGATTGCTCAATCTTAAGTTTGTCTTTGTGCAATTTAAGTTTTTCCTTAAAATACTATTTGTGCGCTCACTCAAATAATTCTGTTTTCTACACTCAAAGTTTCCCCATTGCTAGCTCAGAATTTTGCCACAAATTGAACCCCATACTGGAGTAAATCAAACCAGAAGTGTAGAAACAGATTTCCAGGTGAAAGTACAGCGGATGAACAGATGTGTGAGTGAAGTTCTGTTGGCTTGTGGTTTCCTGAAAGAAAGAATAGAAACCACATCACTCTCTGTCTCACCCTCTGACCACCACCAACCACTCTCTGTCTCACCCTCTGACCACCACCAACCACTCTCTGTCTCACCCTCTGACCACCACCAACCACTCTCTGTCTCACCCTCTGACCACCACCAACCACTCTCTGTCTCACCCTCTGACCACCACCAACCACTCTCTGTCTCACCCTCTGACCACCACCAACCACTCTCTGTCTCACCCTCTGACCACCACCAACCACTCTCTGTCTCACCCTCTGACCACCACCAACCACTCTCTGTCTCACCCTCTGATCACCACCAACCACTCTCTGTCTCACCCTCTGACCACCACCAACCACTCTCTGTCTCACCCTCTGAGATGTTGGTTCTCCTGACAGATGTTGTTTCTCCAGAAAAACCTTGGATCTCCAGACAGATGTTGTTTCTCCAGAAAAACCTTGGTTCCCCAGACAGATGTTGGTTCTCCAGAAAAACCTTGGTTCTCCTGACAGATGTTGTTTCTCCAGAAAGACGTTGGTTCTCCAGAAAGATGTTGGTTCTCCAGACAGATGTTTCTCCAGAAAGACCTTGGTTCCCCAGACAGATGTTGGTTCTCCAGAAAAACCATGGTTCTCCTGACAGATGTTGTTTCTCCAGAAAGACGTTGGTTCTCCAGAAAGATGTTGGTTCTCCAGACAGATGTTGTTTCTCCAGAAAGACCTTGGTTCCCCAGACAGATGTTCGTTCTCCAGAAAAACCTTGGTTCTCCTGACAGATGTTGTTTCTCCAGAAAGACGTTGGTTCTCCAGAAAGATGTTGGTTCTCCAG
Source organism: Blennius ocellaris (assembly GCF_963422515.1). Classification (NCBI taxonomy): domain Eukaryota; kingdom Metazoa; phylum Chordata; class Actinopteri; order Blenniiformes; family Blenniidae; genus Blennius; species Blennius ocellaris. The sequence goes on along the minus strand of NC_137662.1, from coordinate 1,409,875 downwards.
ACAGATGTTGTTTCTCCAGAAAAACCTTGGATCTCCAGACAGATGTTGTTTCTCCAGAAAAACCTTGGTTCTCCAGACAGATGTTGTTTCTCCAGAAAGACGTTGGTTCTCCAGAAAGATGTTGGTTCTCCAGACAGATGTTGTTTCTCCAGAAAAACCTTGGATCTCCAGACAGATGTTGTTTCTCCAGAAAAACCTTGGTTCTCCAGACAGATGTTGTTTCTCCAGAAAGACCTTGGTTCCCCAGACAGATGTTGGTTCTCCAGAAAAACCTTGGTTCTCCTGACAGATGTTGTTTCTCCAGAAAGACATTGGTTCTCCAGAAAGATGTTGGTTCTCCAGACAGATGTTGTTTCTCCAGAAAGACCTTGGTTCCCCAGACAGATGTTGGTTCTCCAGAAAAACCTTGGTTCTCCTGACAGATGTTGTTTCTCCAGAAAGACGTTGGTTCTCCAGAAAGATGTTGGTTCTCCAGACAGATGTTGTTTCTCCAGAAAGACCTTGGTTCCCCAGACAGATGTTCGTTCTCCAGAAAAGCCTTGGTTCTCCTGACAGATGTTGTTTCTCCAGAAAGACGTTGGTTCTCCAGAAAGATGTTGTTTCTCCGGAAAGACCTTGGTTCCCCAGACAGATGTTCGTTCTCCAGAAAAACCTTGGTTCTCCAGACAGATGCTGGTTTTTTGGAAAGACATTGGTTCTCCAGAAAGGTGTTGGTTGTCCAGAAAGATGTTGGTTCTCCTGACTGATGTTGGTTCTCCAGAAAGATGTTTGTTCTCCAGACTGATGTTGGTTCTCCAGAAAGACATTGGTTCTCCAGACAGATGTTGGTTCTCCAGAAAGGTGTTGGTTGTCCAGAAAGACGTTGGTTCTCCAGACAGGTGTTGGTTCTCCAGAAAGGTGTTGGTTGTCCAGAAAGATGTTGGTTCTCCAGATTGATGTTGGTTCTCCAGAAAGACGTTGGTTCTCCTGACTGGTGTTGGTTCTCCAGAAAGATGTTGGTTCTCCAGACTGATGTTGGTTCTCCAGAAAGACATTGGTTCTCCAGACAGATGTTGGTTCTCCAGAAAGGTGTTGGTTGTCCAGAAGATGTTGGTTCTCCAGACTGATGTTGGTTCTCCAGAAGGACGTTGGTTCTCCAGACAGATGTTGGTTTTTTGGAAAGACGTTGGTTCCCCAGACAGATGTTGGTTCTCCAGAAGGATGTTGGTTCTCCAGACAGATGTTGGTTCTCCAGAAGGACGTTGGTTCTCTAGACAGATGTTGGTTCTTTGGAAAGACGTTGGTTCCCCAGACAGATTTTGGTTCTCCAGACAAATGTTGGTTCTCCAGAAAGACGTTGGTTCTCCAGACAGATGTTGGTTCTCCAGAATGGTGTTGGTTGTCCAGAAAGATGTTGGTTCTCCAGACTGATGTTGGTTCTCCAGAAAGACGTTGGTTGTCCTGACTGATGTTGGCTCTCCAGAAAGACGTTGGTTCTCCAGACAGATGTTGGTTCTCCAGAAAGGTGTTGGTTGTCCAGAAAGATGTTGGTTCTCCTGACAGATATTGTTTCTCCAGAAAGACCTTGGTTCTCCAGACAGATGCTGGTTCTTTGGAAAGACGTTGGTTCCCCAGACAGATTTTGGTTCTCCAGACAAATGCTGGTTCTCCAGAAGGAAGTTGGTTCCCCAGACAGATGTTGGTTCTCCAGAAGGACGTTGGTTCTCCAGACAAATGTTGGTTCTCCAGAAAGACGTTGGTTCTCCAGACATATGTTGGTTCTCCAGAATGGTGTTGATTGTCCAGAAAGATGTTGGTTCTCCAGACTGATGTTGGCTCTCCAGAAAGACGTTGGTTCTCCAGACAGATGTTCATTCTCCAGAAAGGTGTTGGTTGTCCAGAAAGATGTTGGTTCTCCTGACAGATGTTGTTTCTCCAGAAAGACCTTGGTTCTCCAGACAGATGCTGGTTCTTTGGAAAGATGTTGGTTCCCCAGACAGATTTTGGTTCTCCAGACAAATGTTGATTCTCCAGAAGGACGTTGGTTCTCCAGACAGATGTTGGTTCTTTGGAAAGACGTTGATTCCCAAGACAGACGTTGGTTCTTTGGAAAGATGTTGGTTCCCCAGACAGATGTTGGTTCTCCAGACAGATGTTGTTCCGCAGACAGATGTTGGTTCCCCAGACAGATGTTGGTTCTCCAGACGGATGTTGGTTCTCCAGACAGACGTTGATTCCCAAGACAGACGTTGGTTCTTTGGAAAGACGTTGGTTCCCCAGACAGATGTTGGTTCTCCAGACAGATGTTGGTTCCCAGACAGACGTTGGTTCTCCAGAAAGACGTTGGTTCTCCAGAGACATGTTGGTTCTCCAGAAGGACGTTGGTTCTCCAGACAGACGTTGGATCTTTGGAAAAATGTTGGTTCCCCAGACAGATGTTGGTTCTCCAGACAGATGTTGTTCTGCAGACAGATGTTGGTTCCCCAGACAGATGTTAGTTCTCCAGACAGATGTTGGTTCCCCAGAGAGATGTTGGTTCTCCAGACAGATGTTGGTTCTCCAGACAGATGTTGGTTCTTTGGAAAGATGTTGGTTCCCCAGACAGATGTTGGCTCCCCAGACAGATGTTGGTTCCCAGACAGATGTTGGTTCTTTGGAAAGACGTTGGTTCCCCAGACAGATGTTGGTTCCCCAGACAGATGTTGGTTCCTCAGACAGATGTTGGTTCCCCAGACAGATGTTGGTTCCCCAGACAGACGTTGGTTCTCCAGACAGATGTTGGTTCCCCAGACAGATGTTGGTTCTCCAGACAGATGTTGGTTCTTTGGAAAGACGTTGGTTCCCCAGACAGATGTTGGTTCCCCAGACAGATGTTGGTTCCCCAGACAGATGTTGGTTCTCCAGACAGATGTTGGTTCCCCAGACAGATGTTGGTTCCCCAGACAGATGTTGGTTCTCCAGACAGATGTTGGTTCCCCACACAGATGTTGGTTCTCCAGACAGATGTTGGTTCCCAGACAGACGTTGGTTCTCCAGAAAGATGTTGGTTCTCCAGACACATGTTGGTTCTCCAGAAGGACGTTGGTTCTCCAGACAGATGTTGGATCTTTGGAAAAACGTTGGTTCCCCAGACAGATGTTGGTTCTCCAAACAGATGTTGTTCCGCAGACAGATGTTGGTTCCCCAGACAGATGTTGGTTCTCCAGACAGATGTTGGTTCCCCAGAGAGATGTTGGTTCTCCAGACAGATGTAGGTTCTCCAGACAGATGTTGGTTCCCCACACAGATGTCGGTTCTCCAGACAGATGTTGGTTTTACAGACAGATGTTGGTTTAACAGACAGATGTTGTTTCTTTGGAAAGATGTTGGTTCCCCAGACAGATGTTGGTTCCCCAGACAGACGTTGGTTCTCCAGACAGATGTTGGTTCCCCAGACAGATGTTGGTTCTCCAAACAGATGTTGGTTCTTTGGAAAGACGTTGGTTCCTCAGACAGATGTTGGTTCCCCAGACAGATGTTGGTTCCCCAGACAGACGTTGGTTCTCCAGACAGATGTTGGTTCCCCAGACAGATGTTGGTTCTCCAGACAGATGTTGGTTCTTTGGAAAGACGTTGGTTCCCCAGACAGATGTTGGTTCCCCAGACAGATGTTGGTTCTCCAGACAGATGTTGGTTCTCCAGACAGATGTGTGCTCGGTGTGTGAAGTGTAAATTCAGCAATAGACTGATTCAACCCCGCTGCTTGAAGGAACGTTACAGGAAGTCGTTCCTCCCCACGGCAATAAGACTTTTTAACTCGTTGACCTCCGTCAGAGCCTCAATATAATTACTCATGCTTATTTCTAAGTGCCCATGTTCCGTTCTGTGTTTTACTAAATGTATGTCCTACCCAGATATTTTATGTCCTACCCAGATATTTTTATATTTTATATTTTTATGTTTTTACTTTTATATTCTATTCTATTGTATTTTACAACATTCCTAGGTACCAGAATGCTGCAACAAAACAATTTCCCTTCGGGGATGAATAAAGTTATCTATCTACCTATCTATCTATCTATCTATCTATCTATCTATCTATCTATCTATCTATCTATCTATCTATCTATCTATCTATCTATCTATCTCAATGTATGACCTTGGTCTGAAATCTCTCGGTGTCTTTGCAGCTTGTCTCTTCCGCTTCAACGTCCTGTCGTTGGTTTACTTCCTGTTCCTGCTGCTGCTGCCATGGTTCATCTGCCCCAACAAACACACCATCAGAGGTAAGACATCTCTCCATCTCTCCATCGCTTCATTCCTCCATCCCTCCATCACTCAATCCCTCCATCACTCCATCCTTCCATCCTTCCATCCCCCATCCTTAATCCCTCTGTCCCTCCATTCTACCATCCCTCCGTCCCTCCATCCCTCTATTGCCCCATCCTGCTGTCCCTCTGTCGCTTCATCCCTCTGTCCCTCCATCACTCCGTCCCTCCATTCTACCATCCCTCCGTCCCTCCATCCCTCTATTGCTCCACCCTGATGTCCCTCTGTCCCTCCATCACTCCGTCCCTCCATCGCTCCGTCACTCCATCCCTCCGTCGCTCCATCCCTCCATCGCTCCATCCCGCCGTCCCTCAGTCTTTCCATCCCTCCATCGCTCCATCCCTCCGTTGCTCCATCCCTCTTCCCTCTGGCAGGTTCCAAGCTGCTGCTGAACTTTAGTTCTCACGTCAGTTAAAGAAGAAAATGATTGAAAATATTTCTCATTTATATGATCTGAGAATGTGTTTGTGCTTCATTTCACACACACACACACACACACACACACACACACACACACACACACACACACACACACACACACACACACACACACACACACACACACACACACACACACACACACACACACACACACACACACACACACACACACACACACACACAGGGGTGCAGTGGACTCTGTTCACTCTGGTGTCTTGGTCCTCCAGGTCACACGGGCCGGTTCATCAAGGCGCTCTTGGGCACCAGCTTCTTGTTCATCGTGGCTCACGTCTGCTTCCAGACCACTCTGTACACCTACCCTCCTCTGGATGCCGCCATCGGAGACAACTGTTCCCAGTGGGACGCTGTCAGCCGACACATCGGCCTGTCCAGGTGAGAACACCACCGGGACTGTAATCCCTAGATTACCTGCAGTCACAGCAGTAATCCAAGATAACTGGCCATGCAGCAAAATGTCATGTGCAACAACAGTGATGCTGATAATAGAAATAGAAATGAAAGAAACTGGCGACCAAACATGAACAACGATGTTCTGACACTGCACGCTGTACGACGTTTGGTCGCTACACGCTGTATGATGTTCGGTCGAGACAGGATGCTCCGCTGCTACACAATGTCCGGTTGCTACACAATGTTCGAACACTACATGATGTTTGGTCGCTACAACATGTTCGGTTGCTACACGTTGCACCATGTTCGGTTACTAAATCGGTCTCTACACGCTACACGATGTTCGGTCGCTACACGATGTTCGGTTGCTACACCATGTTCGGTCGCTACAACATGTTCAATCGCTACACCATGTTCGGTTGCTACACGTTACACCATGTTCGGTTGCTACATCGGTCTCTACACGCTACATGATGTTCAATCGCTACATGATGTTCGGTTGCTACACGTTGCACCATGTTCGGTTGCTACATCGGTCTCTACACGCTACACGATGTTCAATCGCTACACCATGTTCGGTTGCTACACGTTACACCATGTACGGTTGCTACATCAGTCTCTACACGCTACACGATGTTCGGTCGCTACATGATGTTCGGTCGCTACACACTACACGATGTTCGGTCTCTACACGCTTCACGATGTTCGGTCGCTACACACTACACGATGTTCGGTCGCTACATGATGTTCGGTCGCTACACATTACACAATGTTCGGTCTCTACACGCTACACAATGTTCGGTCTCTACACACTACACGATGTTCGGTCTCTACACGCTACACGATGTTCGGTCTCTACACGCTACACGATGTTCGGTCTCTACACACTACACGATGTTCGGTCTCTACACACTACACGATGTTCGGTCGCTACACACTACACGATGTTCGGTCACTACACACTACACGATGTTCGGTCGCTACACACTACACGATGTTCGGTCTCTACACGCTTCACGATGTTCGGTCTCTACACGTTACACAATGTTCGGTCTCTACACGTTACACGATGCTCGGTCGCTACACGCTTCACGATGTTCAGTCTCTACACACTACACGATGTTCGGTCTCTACACACTACACAATGTTCGGTCTCTACACGCTACACAATGTTCGGTCTCTACACACTACACGATGTTCGGTCTCTACACGCTTCACGATGTTCGGTCTCTACACGCTACACGATGTTCGGTCTCTACACACTACACGATGTTCGGTCTCTACACGCTTCACGATGTTCGGTCACTACACGCTACACGATGTTCGGTCTCTACACGCTACACGATGTTCGGTCTCTACACACTACACGATGTTCGGTCTCTACACGCTTCACGATGTTCGGTCTCTACACGCTACACGATGTTCGGTCTCTACACGCTACACGATGTTCGGTCTCTACACACTACACGATGTTCGGTCTCTACACACTACACGATGTTCGGTCGCTACACACTACATGATGTTCGGTCGCTACACACTACACGATGTTCGGTCGCTACACACTACACGATGTTCGGTCTCTACACGCTTCACGATGTTCGGTCTCTACACGTTACACAATGTTCGGTCTCTACACGTTACACGATGCTCGGTCGCTACACGCTTCACGATGTTCAGTCTCTACACACTACACGATGTTCGGTCTCTACACACTACACGATGTTCGGTCTCTACACGCTTCACGATGTTCGGTCTCTACACGCTACACAATGTTCGGTCTCTACACACTACACGATGTTCGGTCTCTACACGCTTCACGATGTTCGGTCTCTACACGCTACACGATGTTCGGTCTCTACACGCTACACGATGTTCGGTCTCTACACACTACACGATGCTCGATCTCTACACACTACACGATGTTCGGTCTCTACACACTTCACGATGTTCGGTCTCTACACGCTACACGATGTTCGGTCTCTACACACTACACGATGCTCGGTCTCTACACACTACACGATGTTCGGTCTCTACACGCTTCACGATGTTCGGTCTCTACACGCTACACGATGTTCGGTCTCTACACGCTACACGATGTTCGGTCTCTACACACTACACGATGTTCGTTCTCTACACGCTTCACGATGTTCGGTCTCTACACGCTACACGATGCTCGGCCTCTACACGCCACATGATGCTCGGTCTCTACACGCTTCACGATGTTCGGTCTCTACACGCTACACGATGTTCAGTCACTACGCGATGTTCGGTCGCTACATGTTCCTAACTCCTACTGCTCTCCTAACTCCTACTGCTCTCCTAACTCCTGCTCTCCTAACTCCTACTGCTCTCTTCACTCCTGCTGTTCTAACTCCTGCTTCTCCCCTAAATTCTGCTCTCCTAACTTCTACTGCTCTCCTAACTCCTGCTGTCCTAACTCCCACTGCTCTCCTAACTCCTGCTCTCCTAACTCCTACTGCTCTCCTAACTCCTGCTGTCCTAACTCCTACTGCTCTCCTAACTCATGCTCTCCTAACTCCTGGTATCCTAACTCCCACTGCTCTCCTAACTCCTACTGCTCTCCTAACTCCTGCTCTCCAACTCCTACTGGTCTCCTAACTCCTACTGCTCTCCTAACTCCTGGTATCCTAATTCCCACTGCTCTCCTAACTCCTGCTCTCCTAACTCCTACTGCTCTCCTAACTCCTGGTATCCTAACTCCCACTGGTCTATTAACTCCTACTGCTCTCCTAACTCCTACTGCTCTCCTAACTCCTGCTGTCCAACTCCTACTGGTCTCCTAACTCCTACTGCTCTCCTAACTCCTGGTATCCTAACTCCCACTGCTCTCCTAAATCCTGCTCTCCTAACTCCTACTGCTCTCCTAACTCCTGCTCTCCTAACTCCTACTGCTCTCCAACTCCTGGTATCCTAACTCCTACTGGTCTCCTAACTCCTGGTATCCTAACTCCTACTGGTATCCTAACTCCTACTGGTCTCCTAACTCCTGCTGTTCTAGCTCCTGCTTCTCCCCTAAATTCTGCTCTCCTAACTTCTACTGCTCTCCTAACTCCTGCTGTCCTAACTCCCACTGCTCTCCTAACTCCTACTGCTCTCCTAACTCCTACTGCTCTCCTAACTCCTGCTCTCCTAACTCCTACTGCTCTTCTAACTCCTGCTCTCCAACTCCTACTGGTCTCCTAACTCCTACTGCTCTCCTAACTCCTGGTATCCTAACTCCTACTGGTCTCCTAACTCCTACTGGTCTCCTAACTCCTACTGCTCTCCTAACTCATGCTCTTCTAACTCCTGGTATCCTAACTCCCACTGCTCTCCTAACTCCTACTGCTCTCCTAACTCCTACTGCTCTCCTAACTCCTACTGCTCTCTTAACTCCTGCTGTTCTAACTCCTGCTTCTCCCCTAAATTCTGCTCTCCTAACTTCTACTGGTCTCCTAACTCCTGCTCTCCTAACTCCTACTGCTCTCTTAACTCCTGCTGTTCTAACTCCTGCTTCTCCCCTAAATTCTGCTCTCCTAACTTCTACTGCTCTCCTAACTCCTGCTGTCCTAACTCCTATTGCTCTCCTACCTCATGCTCTCCTAACTCCTGGTATCCTAGCTCCCACTGCTCTCCTTACTCCTGCTCTCCTAACTCCTACTACTCTCCTAACTCCTGCTCTCCAACTCCTACTGGTCTCCTAACTCCTACTGCTCTCCTAACTCCTGGTATCCTAACTCCCACTGCTCTCCTAACTCCTGCTCTCCTAACTCCTACTGCTCTCCTAACTCCTGGTATCCTAACTCCCACTGCTCTCCTAACTCCTACTGCTCTCCTAACTCCTACTGCTCTCCTAACTCCTGCTCTCCAACTCCTACTGGTCTCCTAACTCCTACTGCTCTCCTAACTCCTGGTATCCTAACTCCCACTGGTCTCCTAAATCCTGCTCTCCTAACTCCTACTGCTCTCCTAACTCCTGCTCTCCAACTCCTGGTATCCTAACTCCTACTGGTCTCCTAACTCCTGCTGTTCTAACTCCTGCTTCTCCCCTAAATTCTGCTCTCCTAACTTCTACTGCTCTCCTAACTCCTGCTGTCCTAACTCCCACTGCTCTCCTAACTCCTGCTCTCCTAACTCCTACTGCTCTCCTAACTCCTGCTCTCCTAACTCCTACTGCTCTCCTAACTCCTGCTCTCCAACTCCTGGTATCCTAACTCCTACTGGTCTCCTAACTCCTGGTATCCTAACTCCTACTGCTCTCCTAACTCCTGCTGTTCTAACTCCTGCTTCTCCCCTAAATTCTGCTCTCCTAACTTCTACTGCTCTCCTAACTCCTGCTGTCCTAACTCCTACTGCTCTCCTACCTCATGCTCTCCTAACTCCTGGTATCCTAGCTCCCACTGCTCTCCTTACTCCTGCTCTCCTAACTCCTACTGCTCTCCTAACTCCTGCTCTCCAACTCCTACTGGTCTCCTAACTCCTACTGCTCTCCTAACTCCTGGTATCCTAACTCCCACTGCTCTCCTAACTCCTGCTCTCCTAACTCCTACTGCTCTCCTAACTCCTGGTATCCTAACTCCCACTGCTCTCCTAACTCCTACTGCTCTCCTAACTCCTACTGCTCTCCTAACTCCTGCTCTCCAACTCCTACTGGTCTCCTAACTCCTACTGCTCTCCTAACTCCTGGTATCCTAACTCCCACTGGTCTCCTAAATCCTGCTCTCCTAACTCCTACTGCTCTCCTAACTCCTGCTCTCCAACTCCTGGTATCCTAACTCCTACTGGTCTCCTAACTCCTGCTGTTCTAACTCCTGCTTCTCCCCTAAATTCTGCTCTCCTAACTTCTACTGCTCTCCTAACTCCTGCTGTCCTAACTCCCACTGCTCTCCTAACTCCTGCTCTCCTAACTCCTACTGCTCTCCTAACTCCTGCTCTCCTAACTCCTACTGCTCTCCTAACTCCTGCTCTCCAACTCCTGGTATCCTAACTCCTACTGGTCTCCTAACTCCTGGTATCCTAACTCCTACTGGTCTCCTAACTCCTGCTGTTCTAACTCCTGCTTCTCCCCTAAATTCTGCTCTCCTAACTTCTACTGCTCTCCTAACTCCTGCTGTCCTAACTCCCACTGCTCTCCTAACTCCTGCTCTCTTAACTCCTACTGCTCTCCTAACTCCTGCTCTCCTAACTCCTACTGCTCTTCTAACTCCTGCTCTCCAACTCCTACTGGTCTCCTAACTCCTACTGCTCTCCTAACTCCTGGTATCCTAACTCCTACTGCTCTCCTAACTCCTACTGCTCTCCTAACTCCTGTTCTCCTAACTCCTACTGCTCTCTTCACTCCTGCTGTTCTAACTCCTGCTTCTCCCCTAAATTCTGCTCTCCTAACTTCTACTGCTCTCCTAACTCCTGCTGTCCTAACTCCCACTGCTCTCCTAACTCCTGCTCTCCTAACTCCTACTGCTCTCCTAACTCCTGCTGTCCTAACTCCTACTGCTCTCCTAACTCATGCTCTCCTAACTCCTGGTATCCTAACTCCCACTGCTCTCCTAACTCCTACTGCTCTCCTAACTCCTGCTCTCCAACTCCTACTGGTCTCCTAACTCCTACTGCTCTCCTAACTCCTGGTATCCTAATTCCCACTGCTCTCCTAACTCCTGCTCTCCTAACTCCTACTGCTCTCCTAACTCCTGGTATCCTAACTCCCACTGGTCTATTAACTCCTACTGCTCTCCTAACTCCTACTGCTCTCCTAACTCCTGCTGTCCAACTCCTACTGGTCTCCTAACTCCTACTGCTCTCCTAACTCCTGGTATCCTAACTCCCACTGCTCTCCTAAATCCTGCTCTCCTAACTCCTACTGCTCTCCTAACTCCTGCTCTCCTAACTCCTACTGCTCTCCAACTCCTGGTATCCTAACTCCTACTGGTCTCCTAACTCCTGGTATCCTAACTCCTACTGGTATCCTAACTCCTACTGGTCTCCTAACTCCTGCTGTTCTAGCTCCTGCTTCTCCCCTAAATTCTGCTCTCCTAACTTCTACTGCTCTCCTAACTCCTGCTGTCCTAACTCCCACTGCTCTCCTAACTCCTACTGCTCTCCTAACTCCTACTGCTCTCCTAACTCCTGCTCTCCTAACTCCTACTGCTCTTCTAACTCCTGCTCTCCAACTCCTACTGGTCTCCTAACTCCTACTGCTCTCCTAACTCCTGGTATCCTAACTCCTACTGGTCTCCTAACTCCTACTGGTCTCCTAACTCCTACTGCTCTCCTAACTCATGCTCTTCTAACTCCTGGTATCCTAACTCCCACTGCTCTCCTAACTCCTACTGCTCTCCTAACTCCTACTGCTCTCCTAACTCCTACTGCTCTCTTAACTCCTGCTGTTCTAACTCCTGCTTCTCCCCTAAATTCTGCTCTCCTAACTTCTACTGCTCTCCTAACTCCTGCTCTCCTAACTCCTACTGCTCTCTTAACTCCTGCTGTTCTAACTCCTGCTTCTCCCCTAAATTCTGCTCTCCTAACTTCTACTGCTCTCCTAACTCCTGCTGTCCTAACTCCTACTGCTCTCCTACCTCATGCTCTCCTAACTCCTGGTATCCTAGCTCCCACTGCTCTCCTTACTCCTGCTCTCCTAACTCCTACTACTCTCCTAACTCCTGCTCTCCAACTCCTACTGGTCTCCTAACTCCTACTGCTCTCCTAACTCCTGGTATCCTAACTCCCACTGCTCTCCTAACTCCTGCTCTCCTAACTCCTACTGCTCTCCTAACTCCTGGTATCCTAACTCCCACTGCTCTCCTAACTCCTACTGCTCTCCTAACTCCTACTGCTCTCCTAACTCCTGCTCTCCAACTCCTACTGGTCTCCTAACTCCTACTGCTCTCCTAACTCCTGGTATCCTAACTCCCACTGGTCTCCTAAATCCTGCTCTCCTAACTCCTACTGCTCTCCTAACTCCTGCTCTCCAACTCCTGGTATCCTAACTCCTACTGGTCTCCTAACTCCTGCTGTTCTAACTCCTGCTTCTCCCCTAAATTCTGCTCTCCTAACTTCTACTGCTCTCCTAACTCCTGCTGTCCTAACTCCCACTGCTCTCCTAACTCCTGCTCTCCTAACTCCTACTGCTCTCCTAACTCCTGCTCTCCTAACTCCTACTGCTCTCCTAACTCCTGCTCTCCAACTCCTGGTATCCTAACTCCTACTGGTCTCCTAACTCCTGGTATCCTAACTCCTACTGCTCTCCTAACTCCTGCTGTTCTAACTCCTGCTTCTCCCCTAAATTCTGCTCTCCTAACTTCTACTGCTCTCCTAACTCCTGCTGTCCTAACTCCTACTGCTCTCCTACCTCATGCTCTCCTAACTCCTGGTATCCTAGCTCCCACTGCTCTCCTTACTCCTGCTCTCCTAACTCCTACTGCTCTCCTAACTCCTGCTCTCCAACTCCTACTGGTCTCCTAACTCCTACTGCTCTCCTAACTCCTGGTATCCTAACTCCCACTGCTCTCCTAACTCCTGCTCTCCTAACTCCTACTGCTCTCCTAACTCCTGGTATCCTAACTCCCACTGCTCTCCTAACTCCTACTGCTCTCCTAACTCCTACTGCTCTCCTAACTCCTGCTCTCCAACTCCTACTGGTCTCCTAACTCCTACTGCTCTCCTAACTCCTGGTATCCTAACTCCCACTGGTCTCCTAAATCCTGCTCTCCTAACTCCTACTGCTCTCCTAACTCCTGCTCTCCAACTCCTGGTATCCTAACTCCTACTGGTCTCCTAACTCCTGCTGTTCTAACTCCTGCTTCTCCCCTAAATTCTGCTCTCCTAACTTCTACTGCTCTCCTAACTCCTGCTGTCCTAACTCCCACTGCTCTCCTAACTCCTGCTCTCCTAACTCCTACTGCTCTCCTAACTCCTGCTCTCCTAACTCCTACTGCTCTCCTAACTCCTGCTCTCCAACTCCTGGTATCCTAACTCCTACTGGTCTCCTAACTCCTGGTATCCTAACTCCTACTGGTCTCCTAACTCCTGCTGTTCTAACTCCTGCTTCTCCCCTAAATTCTGCTCTCCTAACTTCTACTGCTCTCCTAACTCCTGCTGTCCTAACTCCCACTGCTCTCCTAACTCCTGCTCTCTTAACTCCTACTGCTCTCCTAACTCCTGCTCTCCTAACTCCTACTGCTCTTCTAACTCCTGCTCTCCAACTCCTACTGGTCTCCTAACTCCTACTGCTCTCCTAACTCCTGGTATCCTAACTCCTACTGGTCTCCTAACTCCTACTGGTCTCCTAACTCCTACTGCTCTCCTAACTCATGCTCTTCTAACTCCTGGTATCCTAACTCCCACTGCTCTCCTAACTCCTACTGCTCTCCTAACTGCTACTGCTCTCCTAACTCCTGGTATCCTAACTCCCACTGCTCTCCTAACTCCTACTGCTCTCCTAACTCCTACTGCTCTCCTAACTCCTGGTATCCTAACTCCTACTGGTCTCCTAACTCCTACTGCTCTCCTTACTCCTGCTCTTCTAACTCCTCCTCCTTTCCTAACTCCTGCTCTCTCCTGCTGGGGTTAGGGGTCACCTTTAACCTTCAGTCAAGAAATGAAATATGACTCCATTGCATTTTGAACCTCTATAACCACACCACCACCATCCCCCCTCTCTCCCCCCACCCCCCCTCTACCCCCGCCCCCCCTCACCCCCCAGGCTTCCTTTGGACGACCCCTGGGCCGTGGCTCGTCTGCTCTGTCCCGATGTTGGAGTGTGCTTGGTGTCTCTGGTGACGGTGTTGCTGTGCAACAGGTTGCTGAGGAACAGAGCGATGGTTGCTGCAGCCAACATCACGTCGGTGAGTCTCCTGGAGACCTTCCTCCACTAGGAGGTCTTCCTCCACCAGGAGGTCTTCCTCCCTTTAGGAGGTCTTCCTCCCTCAGGAGGTCTGCATCTTCAGACTCTGCTTCAGTTTCCATAACAACACAAGATAAAAACGTTCCAATCCCGGGAATAAATGTGGAAGCAGAAGCAAACCAGTGAATTACAGTGAACAGAATATTGATGTTCAGCCTGACATACGCCTTCACACGTCCACAGGACCAGTGAGTGTTAGTGTTGAACACATTAAAGTCAGTTTTAATCTGGATTAATCTAGATTACCAGCAGGAGATGGGAGAGCTCCTGACTCTCATGACAAGGTCCAGTAGGGAAGTTTAGACTTTTTAATTAGGCCTAAATTAAAATCAATCCACCATGAAATCATTGATTAAATGTCTCATTATTTCAGTAAAAGGCCAATTCATTTTATGTAACAAAAAACAAAAACAAACAAAAAAAATAAATAAAAAATTCATGGTCCGGTGTTGCGGTGCTTCATGAGTTTATTTTATCTGTCAAACTCGCCCGTCAAAGTCAGTGGGCGGAGCTAACGCCGATCAAGTCCAATCCATTGTTTTGGTCTGGAGAATTTCAGAACATGAGGCTGCGTTCCTTAAAGGATCTGCAGGAACCTTCTGTGGACTTGGTGAGAAACGTTTTAGAGTGTGAACCGTCTCATCACTGAGGTGTTTCTCTAGTCCAGATGTTCTTCTACCTTCTACCCTGGGAGCCGTTTGGACCCGAGTCACACTGAACACAATCTCTGGAGCCCAAAACCTTGTGGACATCAAACGATGAGACTTTAACCTCTGAGCTGCAGGAAATACTGAGGACAATTCAACAATAGGGGCCAGTGGACGGGGCCTAGGGTGGGGGGTCCAGGCCACTTAACTGTGGTCGGTCCCTCCCCCGACTTTGCGCCGCCCACAATTTTAACTACGCGTAGTCACGCAGGGTCTTGAGGGGATAAGCTGGCTTTCAGGGTTCTGCCGCTGGGCAGTGGTAGAACGCCTGCCCCCCCCCCCCACTACCCCTCAATTTTAAACCGCACCCTAGACACACACATTGCACAACCTCTTCAAAACACAAATACACATCTCTATATGCACCCAACACCCCACAGGGTGGAGGGGGGGGGGGGGGGCTCCCCCCAGCACCTCCCGCTGTGGTCCCGCCGTGTTCCGGGGTGAGTGCGGCTGGAGTATAGGGGACGCTCGCTCGGGCGTGGCACCTCCGGGGGGACTGGGTAGTGGTTCTCCCTCCCTATTCATGGTTGGATTGGTGGAGGACGAGATCCCGTAGTGGCCTGGTGGGGGCCTGGGGAGTGGGGGGCACCCCCCTCCCAACCAAATAAATGTATGAGAGTTGACAGTGTTCAGGAAGGTTGGTGGAGAGTTGACAGCATTCAGGAAGGTTGGTGGAGAGTTGACAGTGTTCAGGAAGGTTGGTGGAGAGTTGACAGCATTCAGGAAGGTTGGTGGAGAGTTGACAGCATTCAGGAAGGTTGGTGGAGAGTTGACAGCGTTCAGGAAGGTTGGTGGAGAGTTGATAGCATTCAGGAAGGTTGGTGGAGAGTTAACAGCGTTCAGGAAGGTTGGTGGAGAGTTGACAGTGTTCAGGAAGGTTGGTGGAGAGTTGACAGCATTCAGGAAGGTTGGTGGAGAGTTAACAGCGTTCAGGAAGGTTGGTGGAGAGTTGACAGTGTTCAGGAAGGTTGGTGGAGAGTTGATAGCATTCAGGAAGGTTGGTGGAGAGTTAACAGCGTTCAGGAAGGTTGGTGGAGAGTTGACAGTGTTCAGGAAGGTTGGTGGAGAGTTGACAGCATTCAGGAAGGTTGGTGGAGAGTTAACAGCGTTCAGGAAGGTTGGTGGAGAGTTGACAGTGTTCAGGAAGGTTGGTGGAGAGTTGACAGCATTCAGGAAGGTTGGTGGAGAGTTGACAGTGTTCAGGAAGGTTGGTGGAGAGTTGACAGTGTTCAGGAAGGTTGGTGGAGAGTTGACAGCATTCAGGAAGGTTGGTGGAGAGTTGACAGTGTTCAGGAAGGTTGGTGGAGAGTTGACAGTGTTCAGGAAGGTTGGTGGAGAGTTGACAGCGTTCAGGAAGGTTGGTGGAGAGTTGACAGCATTCAGGAAGGTTGGTGGAGAGTTGACAGTGTTCAGGAAGGTTGGTGGAGAGTTGACAGTGTTCAGGAAGGTTGGTGGAGAGTTGACAGCGTTCAGGAAGGTTGGTGGAGAGTTGACAGTGTTCAGGAAGGTTGGTGGAGAGTTAACAGCGTTCAGGAAGGTTGGTGGAGAGTTGACAGCGTTCAGGAAGGTTGGTGGAGAGTTGACAGTGTTCAGGAAGGTTGGTGGAGAGTTGACAGTGTTCAGGAAGGTTGGTGGAGAGTTGACAGTGTTCAGGAAGGTTGGTGGAGAGTTGACAGCATTCAGGAAGGTTGGTGGAGAGTTGACAGTGTTCAGGAAGGTTGGTGGAGAGTTGACAGTGTTCAGGAAGGTTGGTGGAGAGTTGACAGCATTCAGGAAGGTTGGTGGAGAGTTGACAGTGTTCAGGAAGGTTGGTGGAGAGTTGACAGTGTTCAGGAAGGTTGGTGGTAGAGAGTTAACAGCGTTCAGGAAGGTTGGTGGAGAGTTAACAGCGTTCAGGAAGGTTGGAGGAGAGTTGACAGCATTCAGGAAGGTTGGTGGAGAGTTGACAGCGTTCAGGAAGGTTGGTGGAGAGTTGACAGTGTTCAGGAAGGTTGGAGGAGAGTTGACAGTGTTCAGGAAGGTTGGTGGAGAGTTGACAGTATTCAGGAAGGTTGGTGGAGAGTTGACAGTGTTCAGGAAGGTTGGTGGAGAGTTAACAGCGTTCAGGAAGGTTGGTGGAGAGTTGACAGCATTCAGGAAGGTTGGTGGAGAGTTGACAGTGTTCAGGAAGGTTGGTGGAGAGTTAACAGCGTTCAGGAAGGTTGGTGGAGAGTTGACAGCATTCAGGAAGGTTGGAGGAGAGTTGACAGTGTTCAGGAAGGTTGGTGGAGAGTTGACAGTGTTCAGGAAGGTTGGTGGAGAGTTGACAGTGTTCAGGAAGGTTGGTGGAGAGTTGACAGTGTTCAGGAAGGTTGGTGGAGAGTTGATAGCATTCAGGAAGGTTGGTGGAGAGTTAACAGCGTTCAGGAAGGTTGGTGGAGAGTTGACAGTGTTCAGGAAGGTTGGTGGAGAGTTGACAGCATTCAGGAAGGTTGGTGGAGAGTTAACAGCGTTCAGGAAGGTTGGTGGAGAGTTGACAGTGTTCAGGAAGGTTGGTGGAGAGTTGACAGCATTCAGGAAGGTTGGTGGAGAGTTGACAGTGTTCAGGAAGGTTGGTGGAGAGTTGACAGTGTTCAGGAAGGTTGGTGGAGAGTTGACAGCATTCAGGAAGGTTGGTGGAGAGTTGACAGTGTTCAGGAAGGTTGGTGGAGAGTTGACAGTGTTCAGGAAGGTTGGTGGAGAGTTGACAGCGTTCAGGAAGGTTGGTGGAGAGTTGACAGCATTCAGGAAGGTTGGTGGAGAGTTGACAGTGTTCAGGAAGGTTGGTGGAGAGTTGACAGTGTTCAGGAAGGTTGGTGGAGAGTTGACAGCGTTCAGGAAGGTTGGTGGAGAGTTGACAGTGTTCAGGAAGGTTGGTGGAGAGTTAACAGCGTTCAGGAAGGTTGGTGGAGAGTTGACAGCGTTCAGGAAGGTTGGTGGAGAGTTGACAGTGTTCAGGAAGGTTGGTGGAGAGTTGACAGTGTTCAGGAAGGTTGGTGGAGAGTTGACAGTGTTCAGGAAGGTTGGTGGAGAGTTGACAGCATTCAGGAAGGTTGGTGGAGAGTTGACAGTGTTCAGGAAGGTTGGTGGAGAGTTGACAGTGTTCAGGAAGGTTGGTGGAGAGTTGACAGCATTCAGGAAGGTTGGTGGAGAGTTGACAGTGTTCAGGAAGGTTGGTGGAGAGTTGACAGTGTTCAGGAAGGTTGGTGGTAGAGAGTTAACAGCGTTCAGGAAGGTTGGTGGAGAGTTAACAGCGTTCAGGAAGGTTGGAGGAGAGTTGACAGCATTCAGGAAGGTTGGTGGAGAGTTGACAGCGTTCAGGAAGGTTGGTGGAGAGTTGACAGTGTTCAGGAAGGTTGGAGGAGAGTTGACAGTGTTCAGGAAGGTTGGTGGAGAGTTGACAGTATTCAGGAAGGTTGGTGGAGAGTTGACAGTGTTCAGGAAGGTTGGTGGAGAGTTAACAGCGTTCAGGAAGGTTGGTGGAGAGTTGACAGCATTCAGGAAGGTTGGTGGAGAGTTGACAGTGTTCAGGAAGGTTGGTGGAGAGTTAACAGCGTTCAGGAAGGTTGGTGGAGACTAAACAGTGTTCAGGAAGGTTGGTGGAGAGTTGACAGTGTTCAGGAAGGTTGGTGGAGAGTTGACAGCATTCAGGAAGGTTGGTGGAGAGTTGACAGTGTTCAGGAAGGTTGGTGGAGAGTTAACAGCGTTCAGGAAGGTTGGTGGAGACTAAACAGTGTTCAGGAAGGTTGGTGGAGAGTTGACAGTGTTCAGGAAGGTTGGTGGAGAGTTGACAGTGTTCAGGAAGGTTGGTGGAGAGTTAACAGCGTTCAGGAAGGTTGGTGGAGAGTTAACAGTGTTCAGGAAGGTTGGTGGAGAGTTGACAGTGTTCAGGAAGGTTGGTGGAGAGTTGACAGTGTTCAGGAAGGTTGGTGGAGAGTTGACAGTGTTCAGGAAGGTTGGTGGAGAGTTGACAGTGTTCAGGAAGGTTGGTGGAGAGTTGACAGTGTTCAGGAAGGTTGGTGGAGAGTTGACAGTATTCAGGAAGGTTGGTGGAGAGTTGACAGTGTTCAGGAAGGTTGGTGGAGAGTTAACAGCGTTCAGGAAGGTTGGTGGAGAGTTAACAGTGTTCAGGAAGGTTGGTGGAGAGTTGACAGTGTTCAGGAAGGTTGGTGGAGAGTTGACATTGTTCAGGAAGGTTGGTGGAGAGTTGACAGTGTTCAGGAAGGTTGGTGGAGAGTTAACAGCGTTCAGGAAGGTTGGTGGAGAGTTAACAGTGTTCAGGAAGGTTGGTGGAGAGTTGACAGTGTTCAGGAAGGTTGGTGGAGAGTTGACAGTGTTCAGGAAGGTTGGAGGAGAGTTGACAGTGTTCAGGAAGGTTGGTGGAGAGTTGACAGTGTTCAGGAAGGTTGGTGGAGAGTTGACAGCATTCAGGAAGGTTGGTGGAGAGTTGACAGCATTCAGGAAGGTTGGTGGAGAGTTGACAGTGTTCAGGAAGGTTGGTGGAGAGTTGACAGTATTCAGGAAGGTTGGTGGAGAGTTGACAGTGTTCAGGAAGGTTGGTGGAGAGTTAACAGCGTTCAGGAAGGTTGGTGGAGAGTTAACAGTGTTCAGGAAGGTTGGTGGAGAGTTGACAGTGTTCAGGAAGGTTGGTGGAGAGTTGACATTGTTCAGGAAGGTTGGTGGAGAGTTGACAGTGTTCAGGAAGGTTGGTGGAGAGTTAACAGCGTTCAGGAAGGTTGGTGGAGAGTTAACAGTGTTCAGGAAGGTTGGTGGAGAGTTGACAGTGTTCAGGAAGGTTGGTGGAGAGTTGACAGTGTTCAGGAAGGTTGGAGGAGAGTTGACAGTGTTCAGGAAGGTTGGTGGAGAGTTGACAGTGTTCAGGAAGGTTGGTGGAGAGTTGACAGCATTCAGGAAGGTTGGTGGAGAGTTGACAGCATTCAGGAAGGTTGGTGGAGAGTTGACAGTGTTCAGGAAGGTTGGTGGAGAGTTGACAGTGTTCAGGAAGGTTGGTGGAGAGTTGACAGCATTCAGGAAGGTTGGTGGAGAGTTAACAGCGTTCAGGAAGGTTGGTGGAGAGTTGACAGTGTTCAGGAAGGTTGGTGGAGAGTTGACAGCATTCAGGAAGGTTGGTGGAGAGTTGACAGTGTTCAGGAAGGTTGGTGGAGAGTTGACAGTGTTCAGGAAGGTTGGTGGTAGAGAGTTAACAGCGTTCAGGAAGGTTGGTGGAGAGTTAACAGCGTTCAGGAAGGTTGGAGGAGAGTTGACAGCATTCAGGAAGGTTGGTGGAGAGTTGACAGCGTTCAGGAAGGTTGGTGGAGAGTTGACAGTGTTCAGGAAGGTTGGAGGAGAGTTGACAGTGTTCAGGAAGGTTGGTGGAGAGTTGACAGTATTCAGGAAGGTTGGTGGAGAGTTGACAGTGTTCAGGAAGGTTGGTGGAGAGTTAACAGCGTTCAGGAAGGTTGGTGGAGAGTTGACAGCATTCAGGAAGGTTGGTGGAGAGTTGACAGTGTTCAGGAAGGTTGGTGGAGAGTTAACAGCGTTCAGGAAGGTTGGTGGAGAGTTGACAGCATTCAGGAAGGTTGGAGGAGAGTTGACAGTGTTCAGGAAGGTTGGTGGAGAGTTGACAGTGTTCAGGAAGGTTGGTGGAGAGTTGACAGTGTTCAGGAAGGTTGGTGGAGAGTTGACAGTGTTCAGGAAGGTTGGTGGAGAGTTGATAGCATTCAGGAAGGTTGGTGGAGAGTTAACAGCGTTCAGGAAGGTTGGTGGAGAGTTGACAGTGTTCAGGAAGGTTGGTGGAGAGTTGACAGCATTCAGGAAGGTTGGTGGAGAGTTAACAGCGTTCAGGAAGGTTGGTGGAGAGTTGACAGTGTTCAGGAAGGTTGGTGGAGAGTTGACAGCATTCAGGAAGGTTGGTGGAGAGTTGACAGTGTTCAGGAAGGTTGGTGGAGAGTTGACAGTGTTCAGGAAGGTTGGTGGAGAGTTGACAGCATTCAGGAAGGTTGGTGGAGAGTTGACAGTGTTCAGGAAGGTTGGTGGAGAGTTGACAGTGTTCAGGAAGGTTGGTGGAGAGTTGACAGCGTTCAGGAAGGTTGGTGGAGAGTTGACAGCATTCAGGAAGGTTGGTGGAGAGTTGACAGTGTTCAGGAAGGTTGGTGGAGAGTTGACAGTGTTCAGGAAGGTTGGTGGAGAGTTGACAGCGTTCAGGAAGGTTGGTGGAGAGTTGACAGTGTTCAGGAAGGTTGGTGGAGAGTTAACAGCGTTCAGGAAGGTTGGTGGAGAGTTGACAGCGTTCAGGAAGGTTGGTGGAGAGTTGACAGTGTTCAGGAAGGTTGGTGGAGAGTTGACAGTGTTCAGGAAGGTTGGTGGAGAGTTGACAGTGTTCAGGAAGGTTGGTGGAGAGTTGACAGCATTCAGGAAGGTTGGTGGAGAGTTGACAGTGTTCAGGAAGGTTGGTGGAGAGTTGACAGTGTTCAGGAAGGTTGGTGGAGAGTTGACAGCATTCAGGAAGGTTGGTGGAGAGTTGACAGTGTTCAGGAAGGTTGGTGGAGAGTTGACAGTGTTCAGGAAGGTTGGTGGTAGAGAGTTAACAGCGTTCAGGAAGGTTGGTGGAGAGTTAACAGCGTTCAGGAAGGTTGGAGGAGAGTTGACAGCATTCAGGAAGGTTGGTGGAGAGTTGACAGCGTTCAGGAAGGTTGGTGGAGAGTTGACAGTGTTCAGGAAGGTTGGAGGAGAGTTGACAGTGTTCAGGAAGGTTGGTGGAGAGTTGACAGTATTCAGGAAGGTTGGTGGAGAGTTGACAGTGTTCAGGAAGGTTGGTGGAGAGTTAACAGCGTTCAGGAAGGTTGGTGGAGAGTTGACAGCATTCAGGAAGGTTGGTGGAGAGTTGACAGTGTTCAGGAAGGTTGGTGGAGAGTTAACAGCGTTCAGGAAGGTTGGTGGAGACTAAACAGTGTTCAGGAAGGTTGGTGGAGAGTTGACAGTGTTCAGGAAGGTTGGTGGAGAGTTGACAGCATTCAGGAAGGTTGGTGGAGAGTTGACAGTGTTCAGGAAGGTTGGTGGAGAGTTAACAGCGTTCAGGAAGGTTGGTGGAGACTAAACAGTGTTCAGGAAGGTTGGTGGAGAGTTGACAGTGTTCAGGAAGGTTGGTGGAGAGTTGACAGTGTTCAGGAAGGTTGGTGGAGAGTTAACAGCGTTCAGGAAGGTTGGTGGAGAGTTAACAGTGTTCAGGAAGGTTGGTGGAGAGTTGACAGTGTTCAGGAAGGTTGGTGGAGAGTTGACAGTGTTCAGGAAGGTTGGTGGAGAGTTGACAGTGTTCATGAAGGTAGGTGGAGAGTTGACAGTGTTCAGGAAGGTTGGTGGAGAGTTGACAGTGTTCAGGAAGGTTGGTGGAGAGTTGACAGTATTCAGGAAGGTTGGTGGAGAGTTGACAGTGTTCAGGAAGGTTGGTGGAGAGTTAACAGCGTTCAGGAAGGTTGGTGGAGAGTTAACAGTGTTCAGGAAGGTTGGTGGAGAGTTGACAGTGTTCAGGAAGGTTGGTGGAGAGTTGACATTGTTCAGGAAGGTTGGTGGAGAGTTGACAGTGTTCAGGAAGGTTGGTGGAGAGTTAACAGCGTTCAGGAAGGTTGGTGGAGAGTTAACAGTGTTCAGGAAGGTTGGTGGAGAGTTGACAGTGTTCAGGAAGGTTGGTGGAGAGTTGACAGTGTTCAGGAAGGTTGGAGGAGAGTTGACAGTGTTCAGGAAGGTTGGTGGAGAGTTGACAGTGTTCAGGAAGGTTGGTGGAGAGTTGACAGCGTTCAGGAAGGTTGGTGGAGAGTTGACAGCGTTCAGGAAGGTTGGTGGAGAGTTGACAGTGTTCAGGAAGGTTGGTGGAGAGTTGACAGTGTTCAGGAAGGTTGGTGGAGAGTTGACAGTGTTCAGGAAGGTTGGTGGAGAGTTGACAGCATTCAGGAAGGTTGGTGGAGAGTTGACAGTGTTCAGGAAGGTTGGTGGAGAGTTGACAGTGTTCAGGAAGGTTGGTGGAGAGTTGACAGCATTCAGGAAGGTTGGTGGAGAGTTGACAGTGTTCAGGAAGGTTGGTGGAGAGTTGACAGTGTTCAGGAAGGTTGGTGGTAGAGAGTTAACAGCGTTCAGGAAGGTTGGTGGAGAGTTAACAGCGTTCAGGAAGGTTGGAGGAGAGTTGACAGCATTCAGGAAGGTTGGTGGAGAGTTGACAGCGTTCAGGAAGGTTGGTGGAGAGTTGACAGTGTTCAGGAAGGTTGGAGGAGAGTTGACAGTGTTCAGGAAGGTTGGTGGAGAGTTGACAGTATTCAGGAAGGTTGGTGGAGAGTTGACAGTGTTCAGGAAGGTTGGTGGAGAGTTAACAGCGTTCAGGAAGGTTGGTGGAGAGTTGACAGCATTCAGGAAGGTTGGTGGAGAGTTGACAGTGTTCAGGAAGGTTGGTGGAGAGTTAACAGCGTTCAGGAAGGTTGGTGGAGACTAAACAGTGTTCAGGAAGGTTGGTGGAGAGTTGACAGTGTTCAGGAAGGTTGGTGGAGAGTTGACAGCATTCAGGAAGGTTGGTGGAGAGTTGACAGTGTTCAGGAAGGTTGGTGGAGAGTTAACAGCGTTCAGGAAGGTTGGTGGAGACTAAACAGTGTTCAGGAAGGTTGGTGGAGAGTTGACAGTGTTCAGGAAGGTTGGTGGAGAGTTGACAGTGTTCAGGAAGGTTGGTGGAGAGTTAACAGCGTTCAGGAAGGTTGGTGGAGAGTTAACAGTGTTCAGGAAGGTTGGTGGAGAGTTGACAGTGTTCAGGAAGGTTGGTGGAGAGTTGACAGTGTTCAGGAAGGTTGGTGGAGAGTTGACAGTGTTCATGAAGGTAGGTGGAGAGTTGACAGTGTTCAGGAAGGTTGGTGGAGAGTTGACAGTGTTCAGGAAGGTTGGTGGAGAGTTGACAGTGTTCAGGAAGGTTGGTGGAGAGTTAACAGCGTTCAGGAAGGTTGGTGGAGAGTTAACAGTGTTCAGGAAGGTTGGTGGAGAGTTGACAGTGTTCAGGAAGGTTGGTGGAGAGTTGACATTGTTCAGGAAGGTTGGTGGAGAGTTGACAGTGTTCAGGAAGGTTGGTGGAGAGTTAACAGCGTTCAGGAAGGTTGGTGGAGAGTTAACAGTGTTCAGGAAGGTTGGTGGAGAGTTGACAGTGTTCAGGAAGGTTGGTGGAGAGTTGACAGTGTTCAGGAAGGTTGGAGGAGAGTTGACAGTGTTCAGGAAGGTTGGTGGAGAGTTGACAGTGTTCAGGAAGGTTGGTGGAGAGTTGACAGCATTCAGGAAGGTTGGTGGAGAGTTGACAGCATTCAGGAAGGTTGGTGGAGAGTTGACAGTGTTCAGGAAGGTTGGTGGAGAGTTGACAGTATTCAGGAAGGTTGGTGGAGAGTTGACAGTGTTCAGGAAGGTTGGTGGAGAGTTAACAGCGTTCAGGAAGGTTGGTGGAGAGTTAACAGTGTTCAGGAAGGTTGGTGGAGAGTTGACAGTGTTCAGGAAGGTTGGTGGAGAGTTGACATTGTTCAGGAAGGTTGGTGGAGAGTTGACAGTGTTCAGGAAGGTTGGTGGAGAGTTAACAGCGTTCAGGAAGGTTGGTGGAGAGTTAACAGTGTTCAGGAAGGTTGGTGGAGAGTTGACAGTGTTCAGGAAGGTTGGTGGAGAGTTGACAGTGTTCAGGAAGGTTGGAGGAGAGTTGACAGTGTTCAGGAAGGTTGGTGGAGAGTTGACAGTGTTCAGGAAGGTTGGTGGAGAGTTGACAGCATTCAGGAAGGTTGGTGGAGAGTTGACAGCATTCAGGAAGGTTGGTGGAGAGTTGACAGTGTTCAGGAAGGTTGGTGGAGAGTTGATAGCATTCAGGAAGGTTGGTGGAGAGTTAACAGCGTTCAGGAAGGTTGGTGGAGAGTTGACAGTGTTCAGGAAGGTTGGTGGAGAGTTGACAGCATTCAGGAAGGTTGGTGGAGAGTTAACAGCGTTCAGGAAGGTTGGTGGAGAGTTGACAGTGTTCAGGAAGGTTGGTGGAGAGTTGACAGCATTCAGGAAGGTTGGTGGAGAGTTGACAGTGTTCAGGAAGGTTGGTGGAGAGTTGACAGTGTTCAGGAAGGTTGGTGGAGAGTTGACAGCGTTCAGGAAGGTTGGTGGAGAGTTGACAGTGTTCAGGAAGGTTGGTGGAGAGTTAACAGCGTTCAGGAAGGTTGGTGGAGAGTTGACAGCGTTCAGGAAGGTTGGTGGAGAGTTGACAGTGTTCAGGAAGGTTGGTGGAGAGTTGACAGTGTTCAGGAAGGTTGGTGGAGAGTTGACAGTGTTCAGGAAGGTTGGTGGAGAGTTGACAGCATTCAGGAAGGTTGGTGGAGAGTTGACAGTGTTCAGGAAGGTTGGTGGAGAGTTGACAGTGTTCAGGAAGGTTGGTGGAGAGTTGACAGCATTCAGGAAGGTTGGTGGAGAGTTGACAGTGTTCAGGAAGGTTGGTGGAGAGTTGACAGTGTTCAGGAAGGTTGGTGGTAGAGAGTTAACAGCGTTCAGGAAGGTTGGTGGAGAGTTGACAGCGTTCAGGAAGGTTGGTGGAGAGTTGACAGTGTTCAGGAAGGTTGGTGGAGAGTTAACAGCGTTCAGGAAGGTTGGTGGAGAGTTGACAGTATTCAGGAAGGTTGGTGGAGAGTTGACAGTGTTCAGGAAGGTTGGTGGAGAGTTAACAGCGTTCAGGAAGGTTGGTGGAGAGTTGACAGCATTCAGGAAGGTTGGTGGAGAGTTGACAGTGTTCAGGAAGGTTGGTGGAGAGTTAACAGCGTTCAGGAAGGTTGGTGGAGACTAAACAGTGTTCAGGAAGGTTGGTGGAGAGTTGACAGTGTTCAGGAAGGTTGGTGGAGAGTTGACAGCATTCAGGAAGGTTGGTGGAGAGTTGACAGTGTTCAGGAAGGTTGGTGGAGAGTTAACAGCGTTCAGGAAGGTTGGTGGAGACTAAACAGTGTTCAGGAAGGTTGGTGGAGAGTTGACAGTGTTCAGGAAGGTTGGTGGAGAGTTGACAGTGTTCAGGAAGGTTGGTGGAGAGTTAACAGCGTTCAGGAAGGTTGGTGGAGAGTTAACAGTTTTCAGGAAGGTTGGTGGAGAGTTGACAGTGTTCAGGAAGGTTGGTGGAGAGTTGACAGTGTTCAGGAAGGTTGGTGGAGAGTTGACAGTGTTCAGGAAGGTTGGTGGAGAGTTGACAGTGTTCAGGAAGGTTGGTGGAGAGTTGACAGTGTTCAGGAAGGTTGGTGGAGAGTTGACAGTATTCAGGAAGGTTGGTGGAGAGTTGACAGTGTTCAGGAAGGTTGGTGGAGAGTTAACAGCGTTCAGGAAGGTTGGTGGAGAGTTAACAGTGTTCAGGAAGGTTGGTGGAGAGTTGACAGTGTTCAGGAAGGTTGGTGGAGAGTTGACAGTGTTCAGGAAGGTTGGTGGAGAGTTGACAGTGTTCAGGAAGGTTGGTGGAGAGTTAACAGCGTTCAGGAAGGTTGGTGGAGAGTTAACAGTGTTCAGGAAGGTTGGTGGAGAGTTGACAGTGTTCAGGAAGGTTGGTGGAGAGTTGACAGTGTTCAGGAAGGTTGGAGGAGAGTTGACAGTGTTCAGGAAGGTTGGTGGAGAGTTGACAGTGTTCAGGAAGGTTGGTGGAGAGTTGACAGCATTCAGGAAGGTTGGTGGAGAGTTGACAGCATTCAGGAAGGTTGGTGGAGAGTTGACAGTGTTCAGGAAGGTTGGTGGAGAGTTGATAGCATTCAGGAAGGTTGGTGGAGAGTTGACAGTGTTCAGGAAGGTTGGTGGAGAGTTAACAGCGTTCAGGAAGGTTGGTGGAGACTAAACAGTGTTCAGGAAGGTTGGTGGAGAGTTGACAGTGTTCAGGAAGGTTGGTGGAGAGTTGACAGTGTTCAGGAAGGTTGGTGGAGAGTTAACAGCGTTCAGGAAGGTTGGTGGAGAGTTAACAGTGTTCAGGAAGGTTGGTGGAGAGTTGACAGTGTTCAGGAAGGTTGGTGGAGAGTTGACAGTGTTCAGGAAGGTTGGTGGAGAGTTGACAGTGTTCAGGAAGGTTGGTGGAGAGTTGACAGTGTTCAGGAAGGTTGGTGGAGAGTTGACAGTGTTCAGGAAGGTTGGTGGAGAGTTGACAGTATTCAGGAAGGTTGGTGGAGAGTTGACAGTGTTCAGGAAGGTTGGTGGAGAGTTAACAGCGTTCAGGAAGGTTGGTGGAGAGTTAACAGTGTTCAGGAAGGTTGGTGGAGAGTTGACAGTGTTCAGGAAGGTTGGTGGAGAGTTGACAGTGTTCAGGAAGGTTGGTGGAGAGTTGACAGTGTTCAGGAAGGTTGGTGGAGAGTTAACAGCGTTCAGGAAGGTTGGTGGAGAGTTAACAGTGTTCAGGAAGGTTGGTGGAGAGTTGACAGTGTTCAGGAAGGTTGGTGGAGAGTTGACAGTGTTCAGGAAGGTTGGAGGAGAGTTGACAGTGTTCAGGAAGGTTGGTGGAGAGTTGACAGTGTTCAGGAAGGTTGGTGGAGAGTTGACAGCATTCAGGAAGGTTGGTGGAGAGTTGACAGCATTCAGGAAGGTTGGTGGAGAGTTGACAGTGTTCAGGAAGGTTGGTGGAGAGTTGATAGCATTCAGGAAGGTTGGTGGAGAGTTAACAGCGTTCAGGAAGGTTGGTGGAGAGTTGACAGTGTTCAGGAAGGTTGGTGGAGAGTTGACAGCATTCAGGAAGGTTGGTGGAGAGTTAACAGCGTTCAGGAAGGTTGGTGGAGAGTTGACAGTGTTCAGGAAGGTTGGTGGAGAGTTGACAGCATTCAGGAAGGTTGGTGGAGAGTTGACAGTGTTCAGGAAGGTTGGTGGAGAGTTGACAGTGTTCAGGAAGGTTGGTGGAGAGTTGACAGCATTCAGGAAGGTTGGTGGAGAGTTGACAGTGTTCAGGAAGGTTGGTGGAGAGTTGACAGTGTTCAGGAAGGTTGGTGGAGAGTTGACAGCGTTCAGGAAGGTTGGTGGAGAGTTGACAGCATTCAGGAAGGTTGGTGGAGAGTTGACAGTGTTCAGGAAGGTTGGTGGAGAGTTGACAGTGTTCAGGAAGGTTGGTGGAGAGTTGACAGCGTTCAGGAAGGTTGGTGGAGAGTTGACAGTGTTCAGGAAGGTTGGTGGAGAGTTAACAGCGTTCAGGAATGTTGGTGGAGAGTTGACAGCGTTCAGGAAGGTTGGTGGAGAGTTGACAGTGTTCAGGAAGGTTGGTGGAGAGTTGACAGTGTTCAGGAAGGTTGGTGGAGAGTTGACAGTGTTCAGGAAGGTTGGTGGAGAGTTGACAGCATTCAGGAAGGTTGGTGGAGAGTTGACAGTGTTCAGGAAGGTTGGTGGAGAGTTGACAGTGTTCAGGAAGGTTGGTGGAGAGTTGACAGCATTCAGGAAGGTTGGTGGAGAGTTGACAGTGTTCAGGAAGGTTGGTGGAGAGTTGACAGTGTTCAGGAAGGTTGGTGGTAGAGAGTTAACAGCGTTCAGGAAGGTTGGTGGAGAGTTAACAGCGTTCAGGAAGGTTGGAGGAGAGTTGACAGCATTCAGGAAGGTTGGTGGAGAGTTGACAGCGTTCAGGAAGGTTGGTGGAGAGTTGACAGTGTTCAGGAAGGTTGGAGGAGAGTTGACAGTGTTCAGGAAGGTTGGTGGAGAGTTGACAGTATTCAGGAAGGTTGGTGGAGAGTTGACAGTGTTCAGGAAGGTTGGTGGAGAGTTAACAGCGTTCAGGAAGGTTGGTGGAGAGTTGACAGCATTCAGGAAGGTTGGTGGAGAGTTGACAGTGTTCAGGAAGGTTGGTGGAGAGTTAACAGCGTTCAGGAAGGTTGGTGGAGACTAAACAGTGTTCAGGAAGGTTGGTGGAGAGTTGACAGTGTTCAGGAAGGTTGGTGGAGAGTTGACAGCATTCAGGAAGGTTGGTGGAGAGTTGACAGTGTTCAGGAAGGTTGGTGGAGAGTTAACAGCGTTCAGGAAGGTTGGTGGAGACTAAACAGTGTTCAGGAAGGTTGGTGGAGAGTTGACAGTGTTCAGGAAGGTTGGTGGAGAGTTGACAGTGTTCAGGAAGGTTGGTGGAGAGTTAACAGCGTTCAGGAAGGTTGGTGGAGAGTTAACAGTGTTCAGGAAGGTTGGTGGAGAGTTGACAGTGTTCAGGAAGGTTGGTGGAGAGTTGACAGTGTTCAGGAAGGTTGGTGGAGAGTTGACAGTGTTCAGGAAGGTTGGTGGAGAGTTGACAGTGTTCAGGAAGGTTGGTGGAGAGTTGACAGTGTTCAGGAAGGTTGGTGGAGAGTTGACAGTATTCAGGAAGGTTGGTGGAGAGTTGACAGTGTTCAGGAAGGTTGGTGGAGAGTTAACAGCGTTCAGGAAGGTTGGTGGAGAGTTAACAGTGTTCAGGAAGGTTGGTGGAGAGTTGACAGTGTTCAGGAAGGTTGGTGGAGAGTTGACAGTGTTCAGGAAGGTTGGTGGAGAGTTGACAGTGTTCAGGAAGGTTGGTGGAGAGTTAACAGCGTTCAGGAAGGTTGGTGGAGAGTTGACAGTATTCAGGAAGGTTGGTGGAGAGTTGACAGTGTTCAGGAAGGTTGGTGGAGAGTTAACAGCGTTCAGGAAGGTTGGTGGAGAGTTAACAGTGTTCAGGAAGGTTGGTGGAGAGTTGACAGTGTTCAGGAAGGTTGGTGGAGAGTTGACAGTGTTCAGGAAGGTTGGTGGAGAGTTGACAGTGTTCAGGAAGGTTGGTGGAGAGTTAACAGCGTTCAGGAAGGTTGGTGGAGAGTTAACAGTGTTCAGGAAGGTTGGTGGAGAGTTGACAGTGTTCAGGAAGGTTGGTGGAGAGTTGACAGTGTTCAGGAAGGTTGGAGGAGAGTTGACAGTGTTCAGGAAGGTTGGTGGAGAGTTGACAGTGTTCAGGAAGGTTGGTGGAGAGTTGACAGCATTCAGGAAGGTTGGTGGAGAGTTGACAGCATTCAGGAAGGTTGGTGGAGAGTTGACAGTGTTCAGGAAGGTTGGTGGAGAGTTGATAGCATTCAGGAAGGTTGGTGGAGAGTTGACAGTGTTCAGGAAGGTTGGTGGAGAGTTAACAGCGTTCAGGAAGGTTGGTGGAGACTAAACAGTGTTCAGGAAGGTTGGTGGAGAGTTGACAGTGTTCAGGAAGGTTGGTGGAGAGTTGACAGTGTTCAGGAAGGTTGGTGGAGAGTTAACAGCGTTCAGGAAGGTTGGTGGAGAGTTAACAGTGTTCAGGAAGGTTGGTGGAGAGTTGACAGTGTTCAGGAAGGTTGGTGGAGAGTTGACAGTGTTCAGGAAGGTTGGTGGAGAGTTGACAGTGTTCAGGAAGGTTGGTGGAGAGTTGACAGTGTTCAGGAAGGTTGGTGGAGAGTTGACAGTGTTCAGGAAGGTTGGTGGAGAGTTGACAGTATTCAGGAAGGTTGGTGGAGAGTTGACAGTGTTCAGGAAGGTTGGTGGAGAGTTAACAGCGTTCAGGAAGGTTGGTGGAGAGTTAACAGTGTTCAGGAAGGTTGGTGGAGAGTTGACAGTGTTCAGGAAGGTTGGTGGAGAGTTGACAGTGTTCAGGAAGGTTGGTGGAGAGTTGACAGTGTTCAGGAAGGTTGGTGGAGAGTTAACAGCGTTCAGGAAGGTTGGTGGAGAGTTAACAGTGTTCAGGAAGGTTGGTGGAGAGTTGACAGTGTTCAGGAAGGTTGGTGGAGAGTTGACAGTGTTCAGGAAGGTTGGAGGAGAGTTGACAGTGTTCAGGAAGGTTGGTGGAGAGTTGACAGTGTTCAGGAAGGTTGGTGGAGAGTTGACAGCATTCAGGAAGGTTGGTGGAGAGTTGACAGCATTCAGGAAGGTTGGTGGAGAGTTGACAGTGTTCAGGAAGGTTGGTGGAGAGTTGACAGTGTTCAGGAAGGTTGGTGGAGAGTTAACAGTGTTCAGGAAGGTTGGTGGAGAGTTGACAGTGTTCAGGAAGGTTGGTGGAGAGTTGATAGCATTCAGGAAGGTTGGTGGAGAGTTAACAGCGTTCAGGAAGGTTGGTGGAGAGTTGACAGTGTTCAGGAAGGTTGGTGGAGAGTTGACAGCATTCAGGAAGGTTGGTGGAGAGTTAACAGCGTTCAGGAAGGTTGGTGGAGAGTTGACAGTGTTCAGGAAGGTTGGTGGAGAGTTGACAGCATTCAGGAAGGTTGGTGGAGAGTTGACAGTGTTCAGGAAGGTTGGTGGAGAGTTGACAGTGTTCAGGAAGGTTGGTGGAGAGTTGACAGCATTCAGGAAGGTTGGTGGAGAGTTGACAGTGTTCAGGAAGGTTGGTGGAGAGTTGACAGTGTTCAGGAAGGTTGGTGGAGAGTTGACAGCGTTCAGGAAGGTTGGTGGAGAGTTGACAGCATTCAGGAAGGTTGGTGGAGAGTTGACAGTGTTCAGGAAGGTTGGTGGAGAGTTGACAGTGTTCAGGAAGGTTGGTGGAGAGTTGACAGCGTTCAGGAAGGTTGGTGGAGAGTTGACAGTGTTCAGGAAGGTTGGTGGAGAGTTAACAGCGTTCAGGAAGGTTGGTGGAGAGTTGACAGCGTTCAGGAAGGTTGGTGGAGAGTTGACAGTGTTCAGGAAGGTTGGTGGAGAGTTGACAGTGTTCAGGAAGGTTGGTGGAGAGTTGACAGTGTTCAGGAAGGTTGGTGGAGAGTTGACAGCATTCAGGAAGGTTGGTGGAGAGTTGACAGTGTTCAGGAAGGTTGGTGGAGAGTTGACAGTGTTCAGGAAGGTTGGTGGAGAGTTGACAGCATTCAGGAAGGTTGGTGGAGAGTTGACAGTGTTCAGGAAGGTTGGTGGAGAGTTGACAGTGTTCAGGAAGGTTGGTGGTAGAGAGTTAACAGCGTTCAGGAAGGTTGGTGGAGAGTTAACAGCGTTCAGGAAGGTTGGAGGAGAGTTGACAGCATTCAGGAAGGTTGGTGGAGAGTTGACAGCGTTCAGGAAGGTTGGTGGAGAGTTGACAGTGTTCAGGAAGGTTGGAGGAGAGTTGACAGTGTTCAGGAAGGTTGGTGGAGAGTTGACAGTATTCAGGAAGGTTGGTGGAGAGTTGACAGTGTTCAGGAAGGTTGGTGGAGAGTTAACAGCGTTCAGGAAGGTTGGTGGAGAGTTGACAGCATTCAGGAAGGTTGGTGGAGAGTTGACAGTGTTCAGGAAGGTTGGTGGAGAGTTAACAGCGTTCAGGAAGGTTGGTGGAGACTAAACAGTGTTCAGGAAGGTTGGTGGAGAGTTGACAGTGTTCAGGAAGGTTGGTGGAGAGTTGACAGCATTCAGGAAGGTTGGTGGAGAGTTGACAGTGTTCAGGAAGGTTGGTGGAGAGTTAACAGCGTTCAGGAAGGTTGGTGGAGACTAAACAGTGTTCAGGAAGGTTGGTGGAGAGTTGACAGTGTTCAGGAAGGTTGGTGGAGAGTTGACAGTGTTCAGGAAGGTTGGTGGAGAGTTAACAGCGTTCAGGAAGGTTGGTGGAGAGTTAACAGTGTTCAGGAAGGTTGGTGGAGAGTTGACAGTGTTCAGGAAGGTTGGTGGAGAGTTGACAGTGTTCAGGAAGGTTGGTGGAGAGTTGACAGTGTTCAGGAAGGTTGGTGGAGAGTTGACAGTGTTCAGGAAGGTTGGTGGAGAGTTGACAGTGTTCAGGAAGGTTGGTGGAGAGTTGACAGTATTCAGGAAGGTTGGTGGAGAGTTGACAGTGTTCAGGAAGGTTGGTGGAGAGTTAACAGCGTTCAGGAAGGTTGGTGGAGAGTTAACAGTGTTCAGGAAGGTTGGTGGAGAGTTGACAGTGTTCAGGAAGGTTGGTGGAGAGTTGACAGTGTTCAGGAAGGTTGGTGGAGAGTTGACAGTGTTCAGGAAGGTTGGTGGAGAGTTAACAGCGTTCAGGAAGGTTGGTGGAGAGTTAACAGTGTTCAGGAAGGTTGGTGGAGAGTTGACAGTGTTCAGGAAGGTTGGTGGAGAGTTGACAGTGTTCAGGAAGGTTGGTGGAGAGTTGACAGTGTTCAGGAAGGTTGGTGGAGAGTTGACAGTGTTCAGGAAGGTTGGTGGAGAGTTAACAGTATTCAGGAAGGTTGGTGGAGAGTTGACAGTGTTCAGGAAGGTTGGTGGAGAGTTAACAGCGTTCAGGAAGGTTGGTGGAGAGTTAACAGTGTTCAGGAAGGTTGGTGGAGAGTTGACAGTGTTCAGGAAGGTTGGTGGAGAGTTGACAGTGTTCAGGAAGGTTGGTGGAGAGTTGACAGTGTTCAGGAAGGTTGGTGGAGAGTTAACAGCGTTCAGGAAGGTTGGTGGAGAGTTAACAGTGTTCAGGAAGGTTGGTGGAGAGTTGACAGTGTTCAGGAAGGTTGGTGGAGAGTTGACAGTGTTCAGGAAGGTTGGTGGAGAGTTGACAGTGTTCAGGAAGGTTGGTGGAGAGTTGACAGTGTTCAGGAAGGTTGGTGGAGAGTTAACAGTATTCAGGAAGGTTGGTGGAGAGTTGACAGTGTTCAGGAAGGTTGGTGTAGAGTTGACAGCATTCAGGAAGGTTGGTGGAGAGTTGACAGTGTTCAGGAAGGTTGGTGGAGAGTTGACAGTGTTCAGGAAGGTTGGTGGAGAGTTGACAGTATTCAGGAAGGTTGGTGGAGAGTTGACAGTGTTCAGGAAGGTTGGTGGAGAGTTAACAGCGTTCAGGAAGGTTGGTGGAGAGTTGACAGTGTTCAGGAAGGTTGGTGGTAGAGAGTTAACAGCGTTCAGGAAGGTTGGTGGAGAGTTGACAGCATTCAGGAAGGTTGGTGGTAGAGAGTGAACAGCGTTCAGGAAGGTTGGTGGAGAGTTGACAGTGTTCAGGGAAGTTGTGGGAGAGTTGGGCAGTGTTCAGGGAAGTTGTTGGAGAGTTGACAGTGTTCAGGGAGGTTGGCAGAGAGTTAACAACGTTCAGGAAGGTTGGTGGAGAGTTGGGCAGTGTTCAGGGAAGTTGGCAGAGAGTTAACAACGTTCAGGAAGGTTGGTGGAGAGTTGGGCAGTGTTCAGGGAAGTTGGCAGAGAGTTAACAACGTTCAGGAAGGTTGGTGGAGAGTTGGAGAGTTAGGCAGCGTTCAGGGAAGTTGTTGGAGAGTTAGGCAGTGTTCAAGGAGGTTGGCAGAGAGGTTACAGTGTTCAGGAATGTTGGTTGAGAGTTAACAGCATTCAGGAAGGTTGGTGGTAGAGAGTTAACAGCGTTCAGGAAGGTTGGTGGTAGAGAGTTGACAATGTTCAGGAAGGTTGGTGGTGGAGAGTTGACAGTGTTCAGGAAGGTTGGTGGAGAGTTGACAATGTTCAGGAAGGTTGGTGGAGAGTTGACAGTGTTCAGGCAAGTTGATGGAGAGTTGGAGAGTTAGGCAGCGTTCAGGGAAGTTGTGGGAGAGTTGACAGTGTTCAGGGAGGTTGGCAGAGAGTAAACGTTCAGGAAGGTTGGTGGAGAGTTGGGCAGTGTTCAGGGAAGTTGTTGGAGAGTTGACAGTGTTCAGGGAGGTTGGCAGAGAGTTAACAACGTTCAGGAAGGTTGGTGGAGAGTTGGGCAGTGTTCAGGGAAGTTGGCAGAGAGTTAACAACGTTCAGGAAGGTTGGTGGAGAGTTGGGCAGTGTTCAGGGAAGTTGGCAGAGAGTTAACAACGTTCAGGAAGGTTGGTGGAGAGTTGGAGAGTTAGGCAGCGTTCAGGGAAGTTGTTGGAGAGTTAGGCAGTGTTCAAGGAGGTTGGCAGAGAGGTTACAGTGTTCAGGAATGTTGGTTGAGAGTTAACAGCATTCAGGAAGGTTGGTGGTAGAGAGTTAACAGCGTTCAGGAAGGTTGGTGGTAGAGAGTTGACAATGTTCAGGAAGGTTGGTGGTGGAGAGTTGACAGTGTTCAGGAAGGTTGGTGGAGAGTTGACAGTGTTCAGGAAGGTTGGTGGAGAGTTGACAGTGTTCAGGAAGGTTGGTGGAGAGTTGACAGTGTTCAGGCAAGTTGATGGAGAGTTGGAGAGTTAGGCAGCGTTCAGGGAAGTTGTGGGAGAGTTGACAGTGTTCAGGGAGGTTGGCAGAGAGTAAACGTTCAGGAAGGTTGGTGGAGAGTTGGGCAGTGTTCAGGGAAGTTGTTGGAGAGTTCACAGTGTTCAGGGAGGTTGGCAGAGAGTTAACGTTCAGGAAGGTTGGTGGAGAGTTGGGCAGTTTTCAGGGAAGTTGGCAGAGAGTTAACAACGTTCAGGAAGGTTGGTGGAGAGTTAACAGCGTTCAGGAAGGTTGGTGGAGAGTTGACAGTGTTCAGGAAGGTTGGTGGAGAGTTAACAGCATTCAGGAAGGTTGGAGGAGAGTTGACAGCATTCAGGAAGGTTGGTGGAGAGTTGACAGCGTTCAGGAAGGTTGGTGGAGAGTTGATAGCATTCAGGAAGGTTGGTGGAGAGTTAACAGCGTTCAGGAAGGTTGGTGGAGAGTTGACAGTGTTCAGGAAGGTTGGTGGAGAGTTGACAGCATTCAGGAAGGTTGGTGGAGAGTTAACAGCGTTCAGGAAGGTTGGTGGAGAGTTGACAGTGTTCAGGAAGGTTGGTGGAGAGTTGATAGCATTCAGGAAGGTTGGTGGAGAGTTAACAGCGTTCAGGAAGGTTGGTGGAGAGTTAGGCAGTGTTCAAGGAGGTTGGCAGAGAGGTTACAGTGTTCAGGAATGTTGGTTGAGAGTTAACAGCATTCAGGAAGGTTGGTGGTAGAGAGTTAACAGCGTTCAGGAAGGTTGGTGGTAGAGAGTTGACAATGTTCAGGAAGGTTGGTGGTGGAGAGTTGACAGTGTTCAGGAAGGTTGGTGGAGAGTTGACAGTGTTCAGGAAGGTTGGTGGAGAGTTGACAGTGTTCAGGCAAGTTGATGGAGAGTTGGAGAGTTAGGCAGCGTTCAGGGAAGTTGTGGGAGAGTTGACAGTGTTCAGGGAGGTTGGCAGAGAGTAAACGTTCAGGAAGGTTGGTGGAGAGTTGGGCAGTGTTCAGGGAAGTTGTTGGAGAGTTGACAGTGTTCAGGGAGGTTGGCAGAGAGTTAACAACGTTCAGGAAGGTTGGTGGAGAGTTGGGCAGTGTTCAGGGAAGTTGGCAGAGAGTTAACAACGTTCAGGAAGGTTGGTGGAGAGTTGGGCAGTGTTCAGGGAAGTTGGCAGAGAGTTAACAACGTTCAGGAAGGTTGGTGGAGAGTTGGAGAGTTAGGCAGCGTTCAGGGAAGTTGTTGGAGAGTTAGGCAGTGTTCAAGGAGGTTGGCAGAGAGGTTACAGTGTTCAGGAATGTTGGTTGAGAGTTAACAGCATTCAGGAAGGTTGGTGGTAGAGAGTTGACAATGTTCAGGAAGGTTGGTGGTGGAGAGTTGACAGTGTTCAGGAAGGTTGGTGGTGGAGAGTTGACAGTGTTCAGGAAGGTTGGTGGAGAGTTGACAATGTTCAGGAAGGTTGGTGGTGGAGAGTTGACAGTGTTCAGGAAGGTTGGTGGAGAGTTGACAGTGTTCAGGAAGGTTGGTGGAGAGTTGACAGTGTTCAGGAAGGTTGGTGGAGAGTTGACAGTGTTCAGGCAAGTTGATGGAGAGTTGGAGAGTTAGGCAGCGTTCAGGGAAGTTGTGGGAGAGTTGACAGTGTTCAGGGAGGTTGGCAGAGAGTAAACGTTCAGGAAGGTTGGTGGAGAGTTGGGCAGTGTTCAGGGAAGTTGTTGGAGAGTTCACAGTGTTCAGGGAGGTTGGCAGAGAGTTAACGTTCAGGAAGGTTGGTGGAGAGTTGGGCAGTTTTCAGGGAAGTTGGCAGAGAGTTAACAACGTTCAGGAAGGTTGGTGGAGAGTTAACAGCGTTCAGGAAGGTTGGTGGAGAGTTGACAGTGTTCAGGAAGGTTGGTGGAGAGTTAACAGCATTCAGGAAGGTTGGAGGAGAGTTGACAGCGTTCAGGAAGGTTGGTGGAGAGTTGACAGTGTTCAGGAAGGTTGGTGGAGAGTTAACAGCGTTCAGGAAGGTTGGTGGAGAGTTGACAGTGTTCAGGAAGTTTGGAGGAGAGTTGACAGTGTTCAGGAAGGTTGGAGGAGAGTTGACAGTGTTCAGGAAGGTTGGTGGAGAGTTGACAGTGTTCAGGAAGGTTGGTCGAGAGTTGACAGTGTTCAGGAAGGTTGGTGGAGAGTTGACAGTGTTCAGGAAGGTTGGTGGAGAGTTAACAGCGTTCAGGAAGGTTGGTGGAGAGTTGACAGTGTTCAGGAAGGTTGGAGGAGAGTTGACAGTGTTCAGGAAGGTTGGAGGAGAGTTGACAGTGTTCAGGAAGGTTGGTGGAGAGTTGACAGTGTTCAGGAAGGTTGGTGGAGAGTTGACAGTGTTCAGGAAGGTTGGTGGAGAGTTGACAGTGTTCAGGAAGGTTGGTGGAGAGTTGACAGTGTTCAGGAAGGTTGGTGGAGAGTTAACAGCGTTCAGGAAGGTTGGTGGAGAGTTGACAGCGTTCAGGAAGGTTGGTGGAGAGTTGACAGCGTTCAGGAAGGTTGGTGGAGAGTTGACAGTGTTCAGGAAGGTTGGTGGAGAGTTGACAGTGTTCAGGAAGGTTGGTGGAGAGTTGACAGTGTTCAGGAAGGTTGGTGGAGAGTTAACAGCGTTCAGGAAGGTTGGTGGAGAGTTGACAGCGTTCAGGAAGGTTGGTGGAGAGTTGACAGCGTTCAGGAAGGTTGGTGGAGAGTTG
Source organism: Blennius ocellaris (assembly GCF_963422515.1). Lineage (NCBI taxonomy): Eukaryota > Metazoa > Chordata > Actinopteri > Blenniiformes > Blenniidae > Blennius > Blennius ocellaris. Next base: position 1,372,444 of record NC_137662.1, on the reverse strand, counting down.
ACAGTGTTCAGGAAGGTTGGTGGAGAGTTAACAGCGTTCAGGAAGGTTGGTGGAGAGTTGACAGTGTTCAGGAAGGTTGGTGTTAGAGAGTTGACAGTGTTCAGGAAGGTTGGAGGAGAGTTGACAGTGTTCAGGAAGGTTGGTGGAGAGTTGACAGTGTTCAGGAAGGTTGGAGGAGAGTTGACAGTGTTCAGGAAGGTTGGTGGAGAGTTGACAGTGTTCAGGAAGGTTGGTGGAGAGTTGACAGTGTTCAGGAAGGTTGGAGGAGAGTTGACAGTGTTCAGGAAGGTTGGTGGAGAGTTGACAGCGTTCAGGAAGGTTGGTGGAGAGTTGACAGTGTTCAGGAAGGTTGGTGTTAGAGAGTTGACAGTGTTCAGGAAGGTTGGAGGAGAGTTGACAGTGTTCAGGAAGGTTGGAGGAGAGTTGACAGTGTTCAAGAAGGTTGGTGGAGAGTTGACAGTGTTCAGGAAGGTTGGTGGAGAGTTGACAGTGTTCAAGAAGGTTGGTGGAGAGTTGACAGTGTTCAGGAAGGTTGGTGGAGAGTTGACAGTGTTCAGGAAGGTTGGAGGAGAGTTGACAGTGTTCAAGAAGGTTGGTGGAGAGTTGACAGTGTTCAGGAAGGTTGGTGGAGAGTTGGACATTCATGAACAGACCAACAACTTTACTAATAAATGTGTCAGTATATTTAAGGGTGACTTGTTACAATCAAAATGCTGATGGTTTGTACTCCGTTGTCAGCTAGAAGATGAGCCGGCGGACAGACCAGCGGACGAGGTGGAGGAGGACGGCGAGGAAGACGCATCAGGAGATGATGGAGAGGATGATGACGATGATGATCAGACTGATCCCGGTGACCTGGAGGAGGAGCTTTCAGCAGCGACCAGAGCCAAGCAGCTTCGTGAGCGTCTAAAGGCGTCGGCCCGCAGAGTTCTGCGGGACCTGGGGAGGATTCTGGCCGTCAGCCTGCTGGCTTTGGCTGGTGAGAGCTCACATTTCTATTGGCCGTCATGGCCGAGCGGCCAGGCTCGCCCTCTTACTGGCTGTTAGGTTGTGTCTGTCAGATTAAAACATTCTGATTCACTGCCGGAGACCTTCAGTCTCCAGAAGTGACAAAATATCCACCAACACAAACAACTTAGTTGCTTCCTGTGGAGGTCAGGGGGCAGCCAGACTCTGTTTGGATTTATCGGGAGCTCGGTGGAAGAGGGAATGTCAGACGTAGTGTGAGTCAGCTGGAGGCTCGATGGCCTGCTGAGCAGCATGGCTCACACTCATACGGTCTTCTCAGTCTCTTTGGAATGCATCCATTTAAATGCATGACGTCTGTCCTGTGACAGATGACAATGCAACTGTTCCAGATCAGTGTGAGAGAATCACGATTCTCTAAAAACCATTGAGTACACTGTAGAAGTACGATGTGTGTCTGTACCTGGTCGTCCTGCTCAGAGCCTGGTTCTGGCAGTACAATGTGTCTGGTGTTCATATCACTTCCTGTTTCCCCTGGTTATCCTGTCACTTCCTGTCTGTATTAAGAGCAGCAGTTTGTTGGCTGTGGAGGTGAAGCTCACTGAGTCAGACATCCAGGTCACAACTCACAAGCAAACAAGTCTTCCAACCTCAAAGGGAAGAGAAAAGAGCGCACAGATGGAAGAAAGACTGGAAAGCTTCCAGAGAACCAGCCGTCTGGACCTGCTCAGGTCAGAAGACTAAATATGAAGAGATCTCCGTCCGTCAACCAACAACTCAGTCATGAAGAACAGATATGGGAACAAATCAACCATCACCATGGAAATCCTGGAAGAATCAGAGAAAGTACTCCTACGAGGGGAAACCAGACAAGGAAAGTCGTTAACCTGATACAGGCTGTGGAAAAATCTTTGCAGAGCTCCGAGCCAGAAAACTAGTGCAAAACTGAACCCTTCACTGATCACAGTGACACAGCAGCAGAGGGAAACATTGTTATAGACTCATAGACAAATACATTAAAGCTTTTCAAAGTAATAAAAGAATTAAAAGCTGCTGGCGTCCTTGACCAGATCCTCACATCCTTGCTGGGCTGTAAGTGGAAGCATGTCCTCCAGGAGGCGCTGTGGCTGTATACTGGTCTATGGAATTCCTCAGGGGAAGTGTCACCTTAGTTCTTGTTTCATGAGGAACCAACAGATGTTGGGCAGGCTGCCATGGCCACGCCCTTCGACTTATGAAGTATTGTTATACCCTTTTCATCAGAAGGACTGTATTTACAGGCCAAAGTTCAGGTCTGTTGGATTCACCTCGTAGCAGGTGTTCAACGCCAGATGTTCACAGTTCACATCCTGTTGAGTTTAGCGTCCGGGTGGCATGACATTGTTTTATGTCCTGATGTGCTTCATGTCCTGACCAGTCTCAAGGATGACATCACAAAGGTTGAGGCCATGGTATGTGGAAATCTAATTTCTTAAACTTACTGTTACCACTAAGTGGCTCTCTGACGGTTTGAGAATGTGGAGGTCCTCAGACTGGACCTGGTGTCTGCAGGATGTTCAGGTACGACACACTGGAACCACCAATGAACGGCCAAGCTTTTGTTCCTGGAAGGTGAAGAGTTGGAGTGGGTACCCAGTTCAAATATCTCTCAAAAAAACACTTTAAAAAGCTCTCAAATACCATTACCGTATTTTCCGCACTATAAGGCACCTAAATACCTCAAATTTCCTCAAAAGCTGCCAGTGCACCTTATAACCCAGTGCGCCTTATATATGGAAGAATTGCTCTACTTGAGACTGCTATTTGACAGCTGAACAACCAGAAGCTTTTATTTTGACAACTCTAACTTCACAACCGGATCTTCAGAGCGGACGACACTCCACACAACACCTTCATCACTCATGGTTGCACACCAACATTCTAACAAACCAAAATAAACTAGATGAAATTATTACTCCCTAAACTGGGGAACAAAAACACAATAAACACAATCAACACAACACCAAGCCCAACAACAACCCACAATAACCTCCAACAACACAAAACATGAATTCCCATCATGCCTTGCATCCTGAGCTCCTCAGTGCAGCCGATAGCTGCAATGAATTATGGGAGTTTCTGTTTGTGGTGTTTTAAATGCAATTATTGGGGGTTCTATTTGGTTTGTGGTGTCGGTAATAATTGTGTTGTGTTGTGTTTTTGTTGCTTAGTTCATGTAGTTTAGTTTATTAGCGGTAGTTGTAAGTTGTCAACCAGCAGTGAAGAAGGTTTTGTGTGTAGTGTCCTCCTGGCATAGGCTGCAGGTAGGACTATCAAAATAAAGTGTGTGCACCTCTCTGGGTGTTAGAATCAGTGGAAAATGTAACCTAATGGCTTTGAGATTTAAAGGTTACTGACCACTGGTCTATTCCATGCGCCTTATAATGCGGTGCGCCTTATATATGAACAGAGTTGTAAATTATGTCAATCAATGTAGACGAGCCTTATAATCCGGTGCGCCTTATAGGGCAGAAAATACGGTAAATATACTTACAAAACTTCAAACAATCTGACATTCATCACAATGGAGGCAGTAAAGTCAGACTCCACTGTGTGATATTATCCACATGGAGTACTGCTTCACAGTGTGCTCCCACATGGCCAGTGGCGTTTCTAGATGTAAATACATGGTGCAACAAGAGTTTATTTCAGGTCTAGTGATAGCACTGAATTACAAAGTACAACCTTTTAGCCACAACAGTATAACAGCCATAAAGGCGCTGATTCCATAAAAATGGTGAGCTTTGGAGACAGCTGATTGGGAAAAAAAAGTCTTGGACAGGAATCGAACGAGGTCAGGTGGTTTCAAAAGACAAAAGTTCTAACCCTCAACCACCAGTAAAACCATAAAGTAATGACATTCTTAGAAAGTGTTGGTCACAGTGTCACTCAGTTACCTGCAGTTTCTCTACTACAGTAAGAATTTCAAATCAGTGCTCCAGTAAATAACCTCATTAATATTGATTCTTTACTGTTTGCTCTCGCTGCTCACAAGTTGATATTTATGACGACTTTCTCCGGTTCTGTGAAGCAGAGCCTCATCAACGCTAGCCAACCAGCTCTGAGCTTCTAAATGATGGGCGGGGCTTCAGACTTCAAGACCCACAAGGCATTCAAATCATGTGATCTGAATGAATAGAGCCACAGCCTGAGCATGAACACTTTACTGTAGGAAATACACACTGCGTGGTGAGAGAGGGGCGAGCTACACTAATGTAATACACACTGCGTGGTGAGAGAGGGGCGAGCTACACTAATGTAATACACACTGCGTGGTGAGAGAGGGGCGAGCTACACTAATGTAATACACACTGCGTGGTGAGAGAGGGGCGAGCTACACTAATGTAATACACACTGCGTGGTGAGAGAGGGGCGAGCTACACTAATGCGATACATACTGCATGGTGAGAGAGGGGCGAGCTACACTAATGCAATAAACACTGCATGGTGAGAGAGTGGCGAGCTACACTAATGTAATACACACTGCATGGTGAGAGAGGGGCGAGCTACACTAATGTAATACACACTGCATGGTGAGAGAGGGGCGAGCTACACTAATATAATACACACTGCATGGTGAGAGAGTGGCGAGCTACACTAATGTAATACACACTGCATGGTGAGAGAGGGGCGAGCTACACTAATGCAATACACACTGCATGGTGAGAGAGGGGCGAGCTACACTAATGTAATACACACTGCGTGGTGAGAGAGGGGCGAGCTACACTAATGTAATACACTGTGTGGTGAGAGAGGGGTGAGCTACACTAATGTAATACACTGCGTGGTGAGAGAGGGGCGAGCTACACTAATGTAATACACTGCGTGGTGAGAGAGGGGCGAGCTACACTAATGTAATACACTGCGTGGTGAGAGAGGGGCGAGCTACACTAATGTAATACACACTGCATGGTGAGAGAGGGGCGAGCTACACTAATATAATACACACTGCGTGGTGAGAGAGGGGTGAGCTACACAAATGTAATACACACTGCGTGGTGAGAGAGGGGCGAGCTACACTAATGTAACACACACTGCGTGGTGAGAGAGGGGCGAGCTACACTAATGTAATACACACTGCGTGGTGAGAGAGGGGCGAGCTACACTAATGTAATACACACTGCGTGGTGAGAGAGGGGCGAGCTACACTAATGTAACACACACTGCATGGTGAGAGAGGGGCGAGCTACACTAATACAATACACACTGCATGGTGAGAGAGGGGCGAGCTACACTAATGTAACACACACTGCATGGTGAGAGAGGGGTGAGCTACACTAATGCAATACACACTGCATGGTGAGAGAGGGGCGAGCTACACTAATGCAATACACACTGCATGGTGAGAGAGGGGCGAGCTACACTAATGCAATACACACTGCATGGTGAGAGAGGGGCGAGCTACACTAATATAATACACACTGCATGGTGAGAGAGGGGTGAGATCAGGTAGATGCTTCATCTGTGTTGGTCAGATTTTATTGTCAGTGGTTGGTTTAGAAAATGTAGTGACATTGATACCTAGATATTTAAATCCTGTGCTTGAACATGTAACAGGAAGTGAGGATGCTCTTGGCAGTGTTGGGCAACTTACTTTAAATTAGTTACTCAGTTGCAGTTACTAGTTATTACTTTCAAAAGTAACTCAGTTGCTTTAAGTTACTCGTTACTTTCAAAGTAACTAGTTACGAGGGAAAGTAACTTAATTTTTTAAACTCCAAATTCTCTTATGAATGCCTTGCCTCCCCAACAGGCCTCTGGCTTGCTTACATGGAAGTCCTACCCTACCACACCTTGTGACTTGAACGTGTAATGGCCAGAGAATGATGAAATGACTGGAAATACATTTTAACTTAAGTCTGTTTTCCTCTTATTTATTTTATCCTACTGTTTTAATTCATTTCTATTGTTTCCAACCTTCTACAGACATTATGTTGGGGGTGTCGTGGCGTAGTACTCGAGTACACAACTGAAAAATGTGATCATTGTACCCAGTATCACTACGCTGAAGCAGTGGATCAACAAAACACAACATACAGTGTGTTGAGACGTTTGACAGGCACATTTATTGTAGCCATTGAAACAGGTAGAAACATTTAGCAGCTGCAGGAATAATCAATCAAAGTGCATATCTGGTCCAATAGATGGTTTCAACATAAACACAGTGAGGTTCATCTGTTCTTTTGAACCTGAATTCATCCACTCGTCGTGCTGTCACTGATACATCCAGCCACTAGAGGGCGGCGTTCCCCTCCAGTTGTATGTGATTGCATGGAGCTGGAGGAGAGTAAGACCAGATGGGAGCCACGATGCTACCGAGTGTTTATTCAAAGTTATCAAAGAACCAGACTTTCTTCAGCATTCAGAGAAACATCACAACTTGTACGTCACTGCGTCACGTGTGCTTCACGGTTACCACGGTAACTGTCGTTCTGAGTTATGCACGTGAAGTAACGAGTAACGAGCCTTTTAGATCGCAGTAATGATAAACGCGTTACTGGTTTTGACAAAGTAATTAGTTACAGCACTTAATGCAAAAGTAACGTAGTTACTGTAACGCGTTACTTAATAACGCGTTAGTCCCAACACTGCTTGTAGATCTCAAACCGGCTGGTTCACAGGATGTTTATGTCCCAGGTAGCAGACAGGACCCAAGTGCAGGACTCTGAGGCAGGCTGAGTTCAATCAAGTCTTTATTCACAAAGACAGTACAGACCGACATGAGATGCAGGTTGCTCCTCAACCTGAGGTGCAGCAGACCTGGACTCCAGACAGCGAACAGGACGGACCAGACATGGATGAGTAACAGACCAACAGAGACAAACACACAGACAGGACATATATAGCCGGCATGGTGATGACAAACTGGTTAGAGGTGTGGAACAGGACCGCCCAGACATGTGGCCCGCCCACTCTTAAAGGGAGATCCTCAGCCTGGTCCCTGACAGTTTAAAGGACCATATTGTCTATATTTCATGTTCCACAGTCCCTCCTCTGCTCATGTGGAATAATAATGTAGATGATCCAGTAGAAACACTCACAACTAGTGAAATTCTAGTATTTCTTGGACTGAGCTGACGTCACCTCATGATGGTGGTTCTCAGCTCCTCCACCTCCTCCACCCTCACGGAGACTGCAGCCCAGCCCACAGCCGCCTCCTCCACCCCCTGGGTGACGTAGCCAGCAGCTCACCTGGTAGTTGTAGTAATGTACTGACACATCTCGGCCCTCCTTAGTCTTTTATTGTGGGAATAGCAGCAGGTTTCAAGAGGAGCTTCTGAGGAAGTCCAGTTTCAAAGTACCGTAGTTCTGGAAGCTTCTTTGGTGAAGAGTCGCTCACAAACAAACATTGTTTGTGGAAAAGAACAACAAGTCCAGCCACATTGGCCGCTGTGCTTCTTCTTCCACAAGACAAATAGTGAGGAACCATACTGGTACCTGAAAACACGTTTTCTACAGTGGACATGAAGGTGAAAACACATTTTCTCCAGTGGACATGAAGGTGAAAACACATTTTCTCCAGTGGACATGAAGGTGAAAACACATTTTCTCCAGTGGACATGATGGTGAAAACACATTTTCTCCAGTGGACATGGAGGTGAAAACACATTTTCTCCAGTGGACATGATGGTGAAAACACATTTTCTCCAGTGGACATGAAGGTGAAAACACATTTTCTCCAGTGGACATGATGGTGAAAACACATTTTCTCCAGTGGACATGAAGGTGAAAACACATTTTCTCCAGTGGACATGATGGTGAAAACACATTTTCTCCAGTGGACATGAAGGTGAAAACACATTTTCTCCAGTGGACATGATGGTGAAAACACATTTTCTCCAGTGGACATGAAGGTGAAAACACACTTTCTCCAGTGGACATGAAGGTGAAAACACATTTTCTCCAGTGGACATGGAGGTGAAAACACATTTTCTCCAGTGGACATGAAGGTGAAAACACATTTTCTCCAGTGGACATGAAGGTGAAAACACATTTTCTCCAGTGGACATGAAGGTGAAAACACATTTTCTCCAGGGGACATGATGGTGAAAACACATTTTCTCCAGTGGACATGATGGTGAAAACACATTTTGTCCAGTGGACATGAAGGTGAAAACACATTTTGTCCAGTGGACATGATGGTGAAAACACTTTCTCCAGTGGACATGATGGTGAAAACACATTTTCTCCAGTGGACATGAAGGTGAAAACACATTTTCTCCAGTGGACATGAAGGTGAAAACACATTTTCTCCAGTGGACATGAAGGTGAAAACACATTTTCTCCAGTGGACATGAAGGTGAAAACACATTTTCTCCAGTGGACATGAAGGTGAAAACACATTTTCTCCAGTGGACATGGAGGTGAAAACACATTTTCTCCAGTGGACATGAAGGTGAAAACACATTTTCTCCAGTGGACATGAAGGTGAAAACACATTTTCTCCAGTGGACATGAAGGTGAAAACACATTTTCTCCAGTGGACATGATGGTGAAAACACATTTTCTCCAGTGGACATGAAGGTGAAAACACATTTTCTCCAGTGGACATGATGGTGAAAACACATTTTCTCCAGTGGACATGAAGGTGAAGACACATTTTCTCCAGTGGACATGAAGGTGAAAACACATTTTCTCCAGTGGACATGAAGGTGAAAACACATTTTCTCCAGTGGACATGAAGGTGAAAACACATTTTATCCAGTGGACATGAAGGTGAAAACACATTTTCTCCAGTGGACATGGAGGTGAAAACACATTTTCTCCAGTGGACATGATGGTGAAAACACATTTTCTCCAGTGGACATGAAGGTGAAAACACATTTTCTCCAGTGGACATGATGGTGAAAACACATTTTCTCCAGTGGACATGAAGGTGAAAACACATTTTCTCCAGTGGACATGATGGTGAAAACACATTTTCTCCAGTGGACATGAAGGTGAAAACACATTTTCTCCAGTGGACATGATGGTGAAAACACATTTTCTCCAGTGGACATGAAGGTGAAAACACACTTTCTCCAGTGGACATGAAGGTGAAAACACATTTTCTCCAGTGGACATGGAGGTGAAAACACATTTTCTCCAGTGGACATGAAGGTGAAAACACATTTTCTCCAGTGGACATGAAGGTGAAAACACATTTTCTCCAGTGGACATGAAGGTGAAAACACATTTTCTCCAGGGGACATGATGGTGAAAACACATTTTCTCCAGTGGACATGATGGTGAAAACACATTTTGTCCAGTGGACATGAAGGTGAAAACACATTTTGTCCAGTGGACATGATGGTGAAAACACTTTCTCCAGTGGACATGATGGTGAAAACACATTTTCTCCAGTGGACATGAAGGTGAAAACACATTTTCTCCAGTGGACATGAAGGTGAAAACACATTTTCTCCAGTGGACATGAAGGTGAAAACACATTTTCTCCAGTGGACATGAAGGTGAAAACACATTTTCTCCAGTGGACATGAAGGTGAAAACACATTTTCTCCAGTGGACATGGAGGTGAAAACACATTTTCTCCAGTGGACATGAAGGTGAAAACACATTTTCTCCAGTGGACATGAAGGTGAAAACACATTTTCTCCAGTGGACATGAAGGTGAAAACACATTTTCTCCAGTGGACATGATGGTGAAAACACATTTTCTCCAGTGGACATGAAGGTGAAAACACATTTTCTCCAGTGGACATGATGGTGAAAACACATTTTCTCCAGTGGACATGAAGGTGAAAACACATTTTCTCCAGTGGACATGATGGTGAAAACACATTTTCTCCAGTGGACATGAAGGTGAAAACACATTTTCTCCAGTGGACATGGAGGTGAAAACACATTTTCTCCAGTGGACATGAAGGTGAAAACACATTTTCTCCAGTGGACATGAAGGTGAAAACACATTTTCTCCAGTGGACATGAAGGTGAAAACACATTTTCTCCAGTGGACATGAAGGTGAAAACACATTTTCTCCAGTGGACATGATGGTGAAAACACATTTTCTCCAGTGGACATGAAGGTGAAAACACATTTTCTCCAGTGGACATGATGGTGAAAACACATTTTCTCCAGTGGACATGAAGGTGAAAACACATTTTCTCCAGTGGACATGATGGTGAAAACACATTTTCTCCAGTGGACATGATGGTGAAAACACATTTTTGTCTCAACATCCAGTTAAACTCCGTCGTTACAGTAATGATTCTGCCCCGGTGAGACCGCTTGCTGACGGATGGACGTCTTGTTTATCTGGTCACCGAGCAACCGCCGAGTCGAACGCCCCCAGTGGCTGCGTGGGTCATCACAATCTCTCTTCACGCCCACCTGGTGGTCACATCGAGTCATTGCACTCTCCCTCCACGCGCCGCCGTGCGCCCCTAGTGGTCATCACGGTCACTGCCCCGAACCAGACGCCTGCCTCCCCCTGGTGTCCGTTCGAGGTCATTACACCCCCTGACACTGACCCTCCAAGGTCCGCCTCCACCTGGTGGACACTCGTGGTCATTACATCCCCACTCACACACACACACACACACACACACACACACACACACACACACACACACACACACACACACACACACACACACACACACACACACACACACACACACACACACTATTTCTTTGTACATAGTGTTGCTGTTAGTAGATTAGATCTCATGTTAGATGACATTTGTAACTTGATTGTGATGGTTTAGGAAATCATTTCTGAATAATTTCTGAATTAATTTATTCTTGTGAATAAACGCCTTTTAGCTGAATTGATCAATTCCTGGTAATTATTGTGTATTAATTGTTGACAATTCACTGGTTTGTAACAGTCTGTGCTCGAATCTCACACCTTCCCTGTTATTTAAGATTGTTATATTTTACAGAGGAATATTAACTAACTTAAATAACCCTTTTTACAAATGAGACTGATATTTTGGTATTAGCTATTTCCTGTTTAGCTGGTGGTGCCCCAATTTCATTATTATTTGATCAATAACAAATGTATTCAAATTAATAATTTTTCATTAATAAATTATTTTTGATTATTTATTCACTTTTAAGTAATTACTCAATTACTTTAAGAGTTCTTAATGAGTAATTGACCATTTACGTCCATTAATAATTAAAAATTTTCATAAATGACTTCCAGTGATGTATTACTTTCAGTAATCTTTTACTTACAGTAATTTCAATGCTAATAACCAAGCATCGATCTTTAATCATTAATGATAATATTAATTACAACAACAACAACAATAATAATAATTCTTCCCTGTGTCTGGATTTAAAGGCGATTGCCAAAGACTCGTCTTGAGGAATCTGCCAGTTGAGCCTCTGTACCTGAGAGGGGCTTTTCCTGTGGTATTTTCAGGATTCCTCTCGAATAAGTTTTTTTTCACAACTTGACTCAGACATGAAGCCTCTCACTTGTTAATCATGGTCACACACACATTCAAACACACCCCAGTGGAGGCGTCTGCCATGCAGCACCCAGGTTGTCCACTGGGGGCCGTTTTGGGATCAGCATGTTGCTCAAGGACACTTAGACATGTGGACAATGGAGACGGGAAGTCTAAGCTGCAGCCTTCAGATTGAGAGATGAGCAGCCAACCAGCTCCAGTTGCCTGACAGTGAGATAAAAACCGTCTCAGCTCCATAACGATGTCTGTGGTGGAGTATGAGGAGAAGATCAGAGACATGAAGGCTACGAGCCAACGAGTTACAATAAAACTGTGGTCAATCAAGTTTACGACTGCTGCCAGCTGCAACTGTCCTCAAGTCTGGAGGAAAAGAAACGACCACAGTCAGAAGAGGACGACTCCAACAGTATGCCAGGGAGGAAGCTCATGTAGAGCTGCTTGAGGGTCCCAAACACTTCGTCAGCATCCCGAGTCCACTTGAAGGGAGTGGAAGTAGAGGCCAGTTGAGTGAGGGGGCGGGGCTACCAGGCTGTAGTCTCGCGTGAATCACCTCTGGAAACTGGCGGCAGCTGCTTCCGAGTAGTGGCTAGGGCCAGTCCGCATGGGAAACCCATTTCTCAGCTTTTGTGAACAGTTTGTTCTGCAGGAGGCACTGCAGCACTAGTTGGACATGTTGGACATCTTTCTTAGTTACAAAGGAAAACCCTGCTCCAAGAAGAGGAGGGTGGATGAGACCTGCAGAGAGGAACTCCTGGATGTTCCTCTCCAGCGCCTCTCATGGCTGGACCAGGTGTACATCAACTGGAGGGCAGGGGGCATCAGGGAGCAGATTGGTCACACAGTCTTCAAGCTTGGCAGGGGGTAGAGAGGTTGCTCGTTGTCTATAGAGACCTCCCTGAGATCGTGATTCTCTGATGTGCCAGAAGACGATCCGTCCTTCGGGGAGGTGACCTGAAAAGCCGGAGGATGGCGGAATGGATCGGAAGTGTTCGGATTTATACACGGCCCCATTGACAAAAGTTGTGGATGGTACTGAAAGAACTGTAACCAACAGTTGTGATTTCTCATCACCCCTCCATTGAGGTACTTAGCACAATGGAATGGGTCGGATAAGGCGGAGCTACAGCGCGGCCTCTGCTGATTGGTCAGTGAGGATCGTCACTCTGGACAAGCAGCAATATTCAAATATCTCCTTGCATTATAAACCCTCTGTTGCTGTTCCCCGCTGCTTTGTGCTCATTGGTTGTTAGTGAACTGGTTTATTGAAATGTAGCGCTCCACTGCCCCCTGGTGTTCAGACGAGGTGTAGACGCTCCTCTCAGTAACAGGAGGCGGAGCTTCAGCAGGAGCTGGACGCTGCTGTTCAAAAGGAGAAAGTTAAGCTATGTAATGGAGAACGAGCCTCACGGCTGCAGTTTGGACGGGCATCTCAGCATCAGCCACAACTTCTGCATTTTCGCCCAGCTCCTGTTGCACAATGACATCACATACTTGCGTCGTTCACAATCCTGCCTACGTTTTAGCCGTCCTCTCTGTGGTGGGTACCGACTCACCTTGTCTTGCCTTGCCCTGCCTCACCTTGCCCCATTCTTCCCCACCCCACCTTGTCCCACCTCGCCCCACCTCGCCCCACTCCATCCCATCTCTTCCCACCCTGTCCCACCTCGCCTCGCCCCACCCCGCCCCAGCTCATCCCACCCCGTCCTTCCTCGCCCCGACCCCCCCTCACCTCACTCCGTCCTGCCCTGCCCCATGCCTTGCTTTACCCCACCCCACTCTTTCCCATCCCGCCCCACCTCGTCCTACCTCATCCGACCTCGTCCCACCCCATCCTGCCCCGTCCTACCTCATCCCACCTCGTCCCACCCCATCCTGCCCCGTCCTACCTCATCCCACCTCGTGTGTGACGGAGGCTTCAGGCAGAGTGCAGACAGTGACAGTGAAAATACTCCCACTGGGCCGTGTCTCCTCAGCCAGGTGAGGCCCAGCACCACAGGTGTGTAAGGAGAAGGAAGGACAACAGTAACCCACTGAGCCCCCAGACAGTAACCCACTGAGCCCCCGTGACAGTAACCCACTGAGCCCCCAGACAGTAACCCACTGAGCCCCCAGACAGTAACCCACTGAACCCCCCAGACAGTAACCCACTGAGCCCCCAGACAGTAACCCACTGAGCCCCCGTGACAGTAACCCACTGAGCCCCCGTGACAGTAACCCACTGAGCCCCCAGACAGTAACCCACTGAACCCCCCAGACAGTAACCCACTGAGCCCCCAGACAGTAACCCACTGAGCCCCCAGACAGTAACCCACTGAGCCCCCGTGACAGTAACCCACTGAACCCCCCAGACAGTAACCCACTGAACCCCCAGACAGTAACCCACTGAACCCCCCAACAGTAACTCTCTGAGCCCCCTGACAGTAATCCACTGAGCCACACTGACATTAACCCACTGAGCCCCCCCAACAGTAAAGCCTGAGCCCCTCTGAGAGTTACCCACTAAATCCTTCCTGAGAGTAACCCACTGAGCCCCCCCCAACAGGAACCCACTGAGCCCCACCGACAGTAACCCACTGAGCCCCCCCCAACAGGAACCCACTGAGCCCCACCGACAGTAGCTCTCTGAGCTCCCCCTGAGAGTAACCCACTACATCCTTCCTGAGAGTAACCCACTGCGCCCCCTAAAACTGGAGATCCTTTTTACAGAGAGGAGAACGCAGCTGAAGGCTCCTGGGTCAGCTGGGTCCGCGGGGGCCAGAGAGTTCTGCTGGTCCAGAAGACCAAGAGGCCGAGGAGGAGATGGACTAAAAGTCCAAAGTCTAAAAGAGCTTAACATCGTTGATCACATTCACCCATTCACACACTAATGGAGACTGCGGCCATGCAAGGCAACGTGACTCCACTGGGAATCAAACCTACAACCTTGGCATTGAGAGACGACCGCTCTACCAAGCGATTCCCGCCATACCGTATGTGTGAGGAATATATGAAGTGTGTATTCAGGAGTGTGTCTGTCTCCTTCTAGGCATCACACTGCCCTCGGCCTTCTCTGCCATCTACTTCCTGCTCTTCATGGGTGTGTGCACCTGGTGGGCGTGTCACCTTCCCATCAGCCACCTGGGCTTCAACGCGCTGTGTGTGATGGTGGGCTTCTTCACCGCTGGTCACATGGTGTGTCTGTACCTGTACCAGAGTCTGCTGGCCCAGGCCCTGTTCCCCCCCCACAGCCTGTGGGCCAGGTGAGACCAGCGACCAGTGAGCCCCAGGGAGTGATCACACACCAAGACAGTCACTCCTCATTCACTCCCTCTGACCACCACCAACCACTCACTCTCTCACCCTCTGACCACCACCAACCACTCTCTCACTACATTCACCCTCTGACCACCACCACCAACCACTCACTCTCTCACTCTGTGACCACCAACAACCTCTCACTCTCTCACTCTCTGACCACCACCAACCACTCTCTCTCTCACTACATTCACCCTCTGACCACCACCACCAACCACTCACTCTCTCACTCTGTGACCACCAACAACCTCTCACTCTCTCACTCTCTGACCACCACCAACCACTCACTCTCTGACCACCAACAACCTCTCACTCTCTCACTCTCTGACCACCACCAACCACTCACTCTCTGACCACCACCAACCACTCACTCTCTCACTCTCTGACCACCACCAACCACTCACTCTCTCACTCTCTGACCACCACCAACCACTCACTCTCTCACTCTCTGACCACCACCAACCACTCACTCTCTCACTCTCTGACCACCACCAACCACTCACTCTCTCACTCTCTGACCACCACCAACCACTCACTCTCTCACTCTCTGACCACCACCAACCACTCACTCTCTAACCACCACCAACCACTCACTCTCTCAGCCTCTGACCACCACCAACCACTCACTCTCTCACTCTCTGACCACCACCAACCACTCACTCTCTCACTCTCTGACCACCACCAACCACTCACTCTCTGACCACCACCAACCACTCTCTCTCTCACTACATTCACCCTCTGACCACCACCAACCACTCACTCTCTCACTACATTCACCCTCTGACCACCACCAACCACTCACTCTCTCACTACATTCACCCTCTGACCACCACCAACCACTCACTCTCTCACTACATCCACCCTCTGACCACCACCAACCACTCACTCTCTCACTACATTCACCCTCTGACCACCACCAACCACTCACTCTCTCTCTCACTACATTCACCCTCTGACCACCACCAACCACTCACTCTCTCACTACATTCACCCTCTGACCACCACCAACCACTCACTCTCTCACTACATTCACCCTGTGGAGCAGAGTAGTGAGTAGTGAAACAGAGTAGTGAGAGGTGGAGCAGAGTAGTGAGTAGTGAAACAGAGTAGTGAGAGGTGGAGCAGAGTAGTGAGAGGTGGAGCAGAGTAGTGAGTAGTGAAGCAGAGTAGTGAGAGATGGAGCAGAGTAGTGAGTAGTAAAACAGAGTAGTGAGAGGTGGAGCAGAGTAGTGAGAGGTGGAGCAGAGTAGTGAGTAGTGAAGCAGAGTAGTGAGAGGTGGAGCAGAGTAGTGAGTAGTGAAAGAGTAGTGAGAGGTGGAGCAGAGTAGTGAGTAGTGAAGCAGAGTAGTGAGAGGTGGAGCAGAGTAGTGAGAGGTGGAGCAGAGTAGTGAGTAGTGAAGCAGAGTAGTGAGAGGTGGAGCAGAGTAGTGAGAGGTGGAGCAGAGTAGTTAGTAGTGGAGCAGAGTAGTGAGAGGTGGAGCAGAGTAGTGAGTAGTGGAGCAGAGTAGTGAGAGGTGGAGCAGAGTAGTGAAAGGTAGAGCAGAGTAGTGAGAGGTGGAGCAGAGTAGTGAGAGGTGGAGCAGAGTAGTGAGTAGTGGAGCAGAGTAGTGAGTAGTGAAGCAGAGCAGTGAGAGGTGGAGCAGAGTAGTGAGTGGTGGAGCAGAGTAGTGAGAGGTAGAGCAGAGTAGTGAAAGGTAGAGCAGAGTAGTGAGAGGTGGAGCAGAGTAGTGAGAGGTGGAGCAGAGTAGTGAGTAGTGGAGCAGAGTAGTGAGTAGTGAAGCAGAGTAGTGAGAGGTGGAGCAGAGTAGTGAGAGGTGGAGTAGAGTAGTGAGTAGTGAAGCAGAGTAGTGAGAGGTGGAGCAGAGTAGTTAGTAGTGGAGCAGAGTAGTGAGAGGTGGAGCAGAGTAGTGAGTAGTGGAGCAGAGTAGTGAGAGGTGGAGCAGAGTAGTGAGAGGTGGAGCAGAGTAGTGAGACGTAGAGCAGAGTAGTGAGAGGTGGAGCAGAGTAGTGAGAGGTGGAGCAGAGTAGTGAGAGGTGGAGCAGAGTAGTGAGTAGTGGAGCAGAGTAGTGAGTAGTGAAGCAGAGTAGTGAGAGGTGGAGCAGAGTAGTGAGAGGTGGAGCAGAGTAGTGAGTAGTGAAGCAGAGTAGTGAGAGGTGGAGCAGAGTAGTGAGAGGTGGAGCAGAGTAGTGAGAGGTGGAGCAGAGTAGTGAGTAGTGAAGCAGAGTAGTGAGAGGTGGAGCAGAGTAGTGAGAGGTGGAGCAGAGTAGTGAGAGGTGGAGCAGAGTAGTGAGAGGTAGAGCAGAGTAGTGAGAGGTAGAGCAGAGTAGTGAGAGGTGGAGCAGAGTAGTGAGAGGTGGAGCAGAGTAGTGAGAGGGCAGTGAGGGTGGAGGTTTCAAGCTCATTTTCAAGAACCAGGTACAGATTATATTCCCTCTCGAACGTGATTCCTCTTAATCGTGATTGTTAGGCTGCTGCACATATAGCCTGTATATTACCTTGATGTGCTTTCTGTTCTCTTCTGTTCTCTCCTGCTCTCTGCAGACTGTTTGGTTTGAAGGACATCATCGTACCAGGAAACTGCTCTCTGCCCTTTGACCTCAACCTCAATGCCGCTCATGATTGGCCGGTTTATGTGAACCCTGGAATCCTGTTCTTCCTTTACATGACCACCGTGACTGTTCTCAAAACTGGATATCGTGCAACAGCAAATCAGGTACCATCCACCTGTCCCCAGGTACCATCCACCTGTCCCCAGGTACCATACACCTGTCCCCAGGTATCATCCATCTGTCCCCAGGTATCATCCACCTGTCCCCAGGTGCCATCCACCTGTCCCCAGGTGCCATACACCTGTCCCCAGGTATCATCCATCTGTCCCCAGGTATCATCCACCTGTCCCCAGGTACCATCCACCTGTCCCCAGGTACCATCCACCTGTCCCCAAGTACCATCCACCTGTCCCCTGGTATCATCCACCTGTCCCCAGGTATCATCCACCTGTCCCCAGGTGCCATCCACCTGTCCCCAGGTACCATACAGGTACCATCCACCTGTCCCCAGGTACCATCCACCTGTTCCCAAGTACCATTCACCTGTCCCCAGGTATCATCCACCTGTCCCCAGGTACCATCCACCTGTCCCCAGGTACCATACAGGTACCATCCACCTGTCCCCAGGTATCATCCACCTGTCCCCAGGCACCATACACCTATTCCCAGGTACCATCCACCTGTCCCCAGGTACCATCCACCTGTCCCCAGGTACCATACAGGTACCATCCACCTGTCCCCAGGTACCATACACCTGTCCCCAGGTACCATACAGGTACCATCCACCTGTCCCCAGGTACCATACAGGTACCATCCACCTGTCCCCAGGTACCATACAGGTACCACCCACCTGTCGTCCACACTGATCTGTGGATTAACACAGATCAGATCTTTGTTTGTACCAGGTGAACACAGTCCGTACCAGGTGTCAGACCAAGGGGGGTTGTGTTCAGGGAACCACAGTGCATGTTTGTTTGTGGGACTGTGGGAGGAATCCCACACAGGAGAAGATGCATACTGCACACAAAAAGAGCCCAGCTGGACTTGGAACCCACAACTTCTTGCAGTGAGGGGAGGGCGCTCACCACTGCTCCACCAAACCACTGTACAGGAACTAAAACATGGTGGTCTGATGAGCTGTAGAGAGGAGCAGCTGTGGTCCAGGAAGTACTGAGACGTTTCTAAGATTTACACTTTGTTCTTTTATCCCATTTTACTGAGAACTTTAGTTATCTGGGTTCTGACAATCCGTCTATATTACTCTATGAATATTCCTGTGACTGTTCCCTAGTGATCAGTACTCTTGGTGTGTCTTTCCAGAACGAGGAGGTGCAGCAGAAGGAGAACAGTGAAGAGTTGAAGGAAGAGCTTCTGGAGCTGAGATCGTGGAGCCAACAGAAAGAGGAGGACTATGACGACGATGCTCAGGTAAGGTCCTGCTCTACATGAGACCAACTTCCTGTTCAGCCAGAACAAGTTCCTGCTCAATCCAGATCAACTTTTTATGTTTCAGCCGAGTTTCAAACTGAAAACTGAAGTCTTTCATCTTTTAAATGTTAAAATCTTCAGTGATACAAGTTGATTTCACTGTGGTTTTCTTTGTTTCAGCTCGTTCTGCTTTCAGTGACTTCAGAGGGAGGAAGAACCCAGTCTGGAGACTGTCCTGGTACACACACACACACACACACACACACACACACACACACACACACACACACACACACACACACTACAACACTGAGTGTTGTAGTGAGTGTTGTAGTGAGTGTTGCAGTGAGTGTTGACGTGGTTGCTGGTTGTAGTGAGTGTTGTAGTGAGTGTTGTAGTGAGTGTTGGCGTGGTTGCTGGTTGTAGTGAGTGTTGTAGTGAGTGTTGTAGTGAGTGTTCCAGTGAGTGTTGACGTGGTTGCTGGTTGTAGGGAGTGTTGCAGTGAGTGTTGCAGTGAGTGTTGACGTGGTTGCTGGTTGTAGTGAGTGTTGCAGTGAGTGTTGTAGTGAGTGTTGACGTGGTTGCTGGTTGTAGTGAGTGTTGCAGTGAGTGTTGTAGTGAGTGTTGACGTGGTTGCTGGTTGTAGTGAGTGTTGCAGTGAGTGTTGCAGTGAGTGTTGTAGTGAGTGTTGACGTGGTTGCTGGTTGTAGGGAGTGTTGCAGTGAGTGTTGCAGTGAGTGTTGACGTGGTTGCTGGTTGTAGTGAGTGTTGCAGTGAGTGTTGTAGTGAGTGTTGACGTGGTTGCTGGTTGTAGTGAGTGTTGTAGTGAGTGTTGTAGTGAGTGTTGTAGTGAGTGTTGCAGTGAGTGTTGTAGTGAGTGTTGACGTGGTTGCTGGTTGTAGTGAGTGTTGTAGTGAGTGTTGTAGTGAGTGTTGCAGTGAGTGTTGTAGTGAGTGTTGTAGTGAGTGTTGACGTGGTTGCTGGTTGTAGTAAGTGTTGCAGTGAGTGTTGTAGTGAGTGTTGCAGTGAGTGTTGACGTGGTTGCTGGTTGTAGTGAGTGTTGCAGTGAGTGTTACAGTGAGTGTTGTAGTGAGTGTTGATGTGGTTGCTGGTTGCAGTGAGTGTTGTAGTGAGTGTTGATGTGGTTGCTGGTTGTAGTGAGTGTTGTAGTGAGTGTTGTAATGAGTGTTGATGTGGTTGCTGGTTGTAGTGAGTGTTGTAGTGAGTGTTGTAGTGAGTGTTGATGTGGTTGCTGGTTGTAGTGAGTGTTGTAGTGAGTGTTGCAGTGAGTGTTGTAGTGAGTGTTGTAGTGAGTGTTGACGTGGTTGCTGGTTGTAGTGAGTGTTGCAGTGAGTGTTGACGTGGTTGCTGGTTGTAGTGAGTGTTGTAGGGAGTGTTGCAGTGAGTGTTGTAGTGAGTGTTGTAGTGAGTGTTGACGTGGTTGCTGGTTGTAGTGAGTGTTGCAGTGAGTGTTGTAGTGAGTGTTGTAGTGAGTGTTGACGTGGTTGCTGGTTGTAGTGAGTGTTGTAGTGAGTGTTCCAGTGAGTGTTGACGTGGTTGCTGGTTGTAGGGAGTGTTGCAGTGAGTGTTGCAGTGAGTGTTGACGTGGTTGCTGGTTGTAGTGAGTGTTGCAGTGAGTGTTGTAGTGAGTGTTGACGTGGTTGCTGGTTGTAGTGAGTGTTGTAGTGAGTGTTGCAGTGAGTGTTGTAGTGAGTGTTGACGTGGTTGCTGGTTGTAGTGAGTGTTGTAGTGAGTGTTGTAGTGAGTGTTGCAGTGAGTGTTGACGTGGTTGCTGGTTGTAGGGAGTGTTGCAGTGAGTGTTGCAGTGAGTGTTGACGTGGTTGCTGGTTGTAGTGAGTGTTGCAGTGAGTGTTGATGTGAGTGTTGCAGTGAGTGTTGTAGTGAGTGTTGTAGTGAGTGTTGACGTGGTTGCTGGTTGTAGTGAGTGTTGCAGTGAGTGTTGATGTGAGTGTTGCAGTGAGTGTTGCAGTGAGTGTTGTAGTGAGTGTTGTAGTGAGTGTTGTAGTGAGTGTTGCAGTGAGTGTTGTAGTGAGTGTTGTAGTGAGTGTTGTAGTGAGTGTTGCAGTGAGTGTTGCAGTGAGTGTTGATGTGAGTGTTGCAGTGAGTGTTGCAGTGAGTGTTGTAGTGAGTGTTGTAGTGAGTGTTGTAGTGAGTGTTGCAGTGAGTGTTGCAGTGAGTGTTGCAGTGAGTGTTGCAGTGAGTGTTGCAGTGAGTGTTGCAGTGAGTGTTGCAGTGAGTGTTGATGTGGTTCCCTTTTGCAGTGGAAATGGACATGGTTGTTCGTTGCAGTGTGATGATGTGACTATGATTGCCGTTGCAGGTGACCCCCCCCCAGCCCGCAGGGCTCCGAGTGAGAGCCCCCTCCACCTGCTGGGCAAGGTAGTGATGCAGCAGAGCTACGTCTGTGCTCTCATCGCCATGATGGTAAACCTCTGTCTGCAGCCGCTCCGTCACACCAGACAACTTTGTTCTTCACACATGAGAAACTTTAGTTGCAGCTTTCCAGTGTTCATTCACATTCTTCACATTCATTCATTCATTCATCCATTCATCCATCCATTCATGCATTCATGCATTCATTCATTCATTCATTCATTCATTCATTCAGTCACTAAATTAATTATTAATAAGTCAATCATCAATTTGTCCAGAAACAATGAAGCATCAGGCAAACAGATGTCTGAACAGAGAAAACTTCATAAGATCAGAACTGTGAAACAGTGAACAGGATGCCGACTCCACCTGACTCCACCTGACTCCACCTGACCCCACCTGACCCCACCTGACCCCACCTGACCCCACCTGACTACACCTGACTCCACCTGACTCCACCTGACCCCACCTGACTCCATCTGACTCCACCTGACTCCACCTGACCCCACCTGATTCCACCTGACTCCACCTGACCCCACCTGATTCCACCTGACTCCACCTGACTCCACCTGACCCCACCTGATTCCACCTGACTCCACCTGACCCCACCTGATTCCACCTGACTCCACCTGACTCCACCTGACCCCACCTGACCCCACCTGACTCCACCTGACCCCACCTGACCCCACCTGACCCCACCTGACTACACCTGACTCCACCTGACTCCATCTGACCCCACCTGACTCCATCTGACTCCACCTGACCCTACCTGACCCTACCTGACCCCACCTGATTCCACCTGACTCCACCTGACTCCACCTGACCCCACCTGACCCCACCTGACTCCACCTGACCCCACCTGACTCCATCTGACTCCACCTGACTCCACCTGACTACACCTGACTCCACCTGACTCCATCTGACTCCACCTGACTCCACCTGACTCCACCTGACTCCACCTGACCCCACCTGACTCCACCTGACCCCACCTGACTCCACCTGACTCCACCTGACCCCACCTGACCCCACCTGACTCCACCTGACTCCACCTGACCCCACCTGACTCCATCTGACTCCACCTGACCCTACCTGACCCTACCTGACCCCACCTGACTCCACCTGACCCCACCTGATTCCACCTGACTCCACCTGACCCCACCTGACCCCACCTGACTCCACCTGACCCCACCTGACTCCATCTGACTCCACCTGACTCCACCTGACCCTACCTGACCCTACCTGACCCCACCTGACTCCACCTGACCCCACCTGACTCCACTTGACTCCACCTGACCCCACCTGACTCCATCTGACTCCACCTGACTCCACCTGACCCTACCTGACCCTACCTGACCCCACCTGACTCCACCTGACCCCACCTGACCCACCTGACCCCACCTGACTCCACCTGACTCCACCTGATTCCACCTGATTCCACCTGACTCCACCTGACTCCACCTGACTCCACCTGACCCCACCTGACTTCATCTGACTCCACCTGACTCCACCTGACCCTACCTGACCCTACCTGATCCCACCTGACTCCACCTGACCCCACCTGACTCCACTTGACTCCACCTGACCCCACCTGACTCCATCTGACTCCACCTGACTCCACCTGACCCTACCTGACCCTACCTGACCCCACCTGACTCCACCTGACCCCACCTGATTCCACCTGATTCCACCTGACTCCACCTGACTCCACCTGACTCCACCTGACCCCACCTGACTTCATCTGACTCCACCTGACTCCACCTGACCCTACCTGACCCTACCTGATCCCACCTGACTCCACCTGACCCCACCTGACTCCACTTGACTCCACCTGACCCCACCTGACTCCATCTGACTCCACCTGACTCCACCTGACCCTACCTGACCCTACCTGACCCCACCTGACTCCACCTGACCCCACCTGATTCCACCTGACTCCACCTGACTCCACCTGATTCCACCTGACCCCACCTGACCCCACCTGATTCCACCTGATTCCACCTGATTCCACCTGATTCCACCTGATTCCACCTGACTCCACCTGACTCCACCTGATTCCACCTGACTCCACCTGACTCCACCTGACCCCACCTGACCCCACCTGACTCCACCTGACCCCACCTGACCCCACCTGACCCCACCTGACTACACCTGACTCCACCTGACTCCATCTGACCCCACCTGACTCCATCTGACTCCACCTGACCCTACCTGACCCTACCTGACCCCACCTGATTCCACCTGACTCCACCTGACTCCACCTGACCCCACCTGACCCCACCTGACTCCACCTGACCCCACCTGACTCCATCTGACTCCACCTGACTCCACCTGACTACACCTGACTCCACCTGACTCCATCTGACTCCACCTGACTCCACCTGACTCCACCTGACCCCACCTGACTCCACCTGACCCCACCTGACTCCACCTGACTCCACCTGACCCCACCTGACCCCACCTGACCCCACCTGATTCCACCTGATTCCACCTGATTCCACCTGATTCCACCTGATTCCACCTGATTCCACCTGACTCCACCTGACTCCACCTGATTCCACCTGATTCCACCTGACTCCACCTGACTCCACCTGACTCCACCTGATTCCACCTGATTCCACCTGACCCCACCTGACCCCACCTGACTCCACCTGATTCCACCTGATTCCACCTGACCCCACCTAGCCTTTTCCCCCTTTCTTTGGACATAACCCACAATGTGCAGACTCCTTGTGATATTATCTTGCGTTTGCCTTCGTTGATGAACCCACATTGGTCCTGATCGATCAGATCCTGCCTCAACGTCTCTAGTCTTTTGGCTGTGATGGAGGTGTACATTGAGGAGTGACTGCAGATTCTCTATCCTTGCCCTCCTTTGGTGTGATGGAGATGATGGTCTCCTTCCCGGAGGGAGGGGGCCTACCTGATCTGAGGGTATAATCGAATGAGTCACGTAAATACTGACTTCACTCCCCCTGAACGTTTGATAGAATGAGGCTCCAAATCCATCTGCTCCAGGGGATTTCCCCGGTTCTGCTTCTTCTCTCTCTTCTATATTGCTTCAACATCTTCTTCTGTTTGGCACCTCTAGACGTCAAGTCCAGTCCTTCAGGAACTCTGTGATGTTCTCCTGCTACAGTGAATACAGTTTACTAGCATACTCCTCAAAAACCTTCTCTAGTTCTTCCCGTTTGTATAGAATTGCATTTGTGGCGGGATCCCTTATTTTATGTACGTTTGTTGAAGCTTGCTGTTTCCTTATACGTCTGGCAATGTTTTTCCTGGCTCTTGCTCCTCCCTCATAGTACGTTAGTTTACAAAACCTTGCTTTCCTTACCACCTCTTCGTACAGTATATCATCTATTTCTTTCCTTGCTTCCTGAATCTGAGTAAATACACCTTTTACTGTTTATGTTATCTTTTCATTGACCAATTTGCTTGTGATACATCTCCAATCTGATTTTGTATGACATCAGCCTTCTTCTCATCACGGCTTTCAAGGCGTCTCATAAAATTGTCGGCTCAACTTCCCCATTGTCATTTTCCTTCCTATATCTCACAATTTCCCCCTTCAATTCTGCAACCAGTCCCTTATAATTCTGTATGGAGGCGCCGGGATCGGGTAGGGGAGGGGGGGGGGGGGGCTCCCTGTCCACACGGCTTGGCGGTCCTGTTCCGGCCGTCCTCGGCTTGGTGGCTTGGGTCGCATCCTTCTCTTGTGGGCCCCTCTTGTCTGGAGGGTGGCATGGCTCTCCGGGGTGATTCACCAGGGCGTCCCAGGTCTGGGGGGCTCATTCCACGTCAATCAAATATGCGTGTTTTTCAAGTTTTGGGGGATAATTCAAGTTATCCACTTCAAAGCTAAGCTGTATGCTGCCATCTTGGTACGCACCAACCGGAAGACATCCACTGACCTTGGTGTTTGAGCTGTGTCCTCTGTGGATCCAGGTGTGGAGCATCACATACCACAGCTGGCTGACCTTCGTGCTGCTGCTTTGGGCCTGTCTCATCTGGATCCTGCGTTCCAGGTACGGTCTCCACTGAGGAGCTGAACCCGTTTTAACAGGGAATGATCTGTTTTTCACTTCTGTTGCTGGTCAGAGTGTCACCGTGACAACCAGCTGACTCTCCTTCACTTTTCCTCACAATGTCTTGTTCACAGGAGGCGGCTGAAGGTCGTTTCAGGCGGCTGAAGGTCATTTCAGGCAGCTGAAGTGCGTTTCAGCCGACTGAAGGTTGTTTCAGGCGACTGAAGGTCGTTTCAGGCGGCTGAAGTGCGTTTCAGCCGACTGAAGTGCGTTTCAGCCGACTGAAGGTCGTTTCAGCCGACTGAAGTGCGTTTCAGCCGACTGAAGGTCGTTTCAGCCGACTGAAGTGCGTTTCAGTCGACTGAAGGTCGTTTCAGGAGGCTGAAGGTCGTTTCAGGAGGCTGAAGGTCGTTTCAGCCGACTGAAGGTCGTTTCAGTCGACTGAAGGTCGTTTCAGGAGGCTGAAGGTCGTTTCAGCCGACTGAAGTGCGTTTCAGCCGACTGAAGTGCGTTTCAGTCGACTGAAGGTCGTTTCAGCCGACTGAAGTGCGTTTCAGTCAACTGAAGGTCGTTTCAGGAGGCTGAAGGTCGTTTCAGCCGACTGAAGGTCGTTTCAGTCGACTGAAGGTCGTTTCAGGAGGCTGAAGGTCGTTTCAGCCGACTGAAGTGCGTTTCAGCCGACTGAAGGTCGTTTCAGCCGACTGAAGTGCGGTTCAGCCGACTGAAGGTCGTTTCAGCCGACTGAAGGTCGTTTCAGCCAACTGAAGTGCGTTTCAGTCGACTGAAGGTCGTTTCAGGAGGCTGAAGGTCGTTTCAGTCGACTGAAGGTCGTTTCAGCCGACTGAAGTGCGTTTCAGCCGACTGAAGGTCGTTTCAGTCGACTGAAGTGCGTTTCAGCCGACTGAAGGTCGTTTCAGGAGGCTGAAGGTCGTTTCACGTGGTTGTGTCTGGTGTCTCCCTGCAGACGCCACGCGGCCTCCCTGTGCTCCCCCTTCATCCTGCTGTACGGCCTGGTCCTGTGCTGCCTGCAATACGTCTGGTCCCTGGAGCTGCAGGCGGAGCTTCCCGTTGCTGTGGGAACCATGAGCCTGAAGCAGCTGGGCCTGGACCGGAACCGCTACCCCTGCTTACGGCTCGGAGCATTGGTAGGAGTAGGATGTCAGCATTAACATCACCATTCAACTGTGGACTGCAGCATTAATATTCAACTGTAGACAGCAGCATTAATGCTAAACTGTATACATCAGCATTACCACTGAACTGCAGACAGCATGAACACTAAACTCCAGCTCCGCAGCATTAACATGTTAATGTTGATATGTGACGGTTTATTGGTGTTATTACTGATGGAATACCATACAGTATTAATGCTTTTGGAACACCACAGTGTATTAATGCTGATAGAACACCACACAGTGTTAACGCTGATGACGCACCACGGTGTTGATGCTGATGTGTGATGTGACTGTTTGCTCTTCAGCTTCTCTTCACTTTGACCTTCTGGCTGCTGCTGCGTCAGTCAGTGAAGGAGAACTTCAGCAGGAAGAGGAAGCTCAGCGCCCAGCTGCAGGAAGTCACCACTGCAGGTACACACACACACACACACACACACACACACACACACACACACACACACACACACACACACACACACACACACACGCACACACACACACACACACTCTTTGTACATAGTGTTTGCAGTTAGTAGATTAGATCTCCGTGTCAGATGACGTTTGTTACTTGATTGTGATGGTTTAATAAATCATTTCTGAATTAATTCATTATTGTAAATAAACACCTTTTAGCTGAATTGATCGATTCCTGGTCATTATTGTGCAGTTATGATTGTTGACATGGTTGTATGTGGGTCCATGTGATGTAGACATCGTCCTCCACCCTGTTGGTCCATGTGACGTAGATATTGTCCTCCACCCTGTCAGCATTGGTCCATGTGACGCATATATTGTCCTCCACTCTGTTGGTCCATGTGATGTAGATATCATCCTCCACCCTGTTGGTCCATGTGATGTAGATATCATCCTCCACCCTGTTGGTCCATGTGATGTAGATATCATCCTCCACCCTGTTGGTCCATGTGATGTAGATATCATCCTCCACCCTGTTGGTCCATGTGATGTAGATATCATCCTCCACCCTGTTGGTCCATGTGATGTAGATATCATCCTCCACCCTGTTGGTCCATGTGATGTAGATATCATCCTCCACCCTGTTGGTCCATGTGATGTAGATATCATCCTCCACCCTGTTGGTTCATGTGACGTAGATATGGTCCTCCACCCTGTTGGTCAACAACAGTAGGAACAACAGCAACAACAACAACAGTATCAATACCAACAGCAACAACAACAGTAGGAACAATAGCAACAACAACAGTATCAATGCCAACAGCAACAACAACAGTAGGAACAACAGCAACAACAACAACAGCAGGAACAACAGCAGCAGCAGCAACAACAACAACAACAGTATCAATAGCAACAACAACAGTATCAATGCCAACGGCAACAACAACAGTAGGAACAACAGCAACAACAACAACAGCAGGAACAACAGCAGCAGCAGCAACAACAACAGTATCAATAGCAACAACAACAACAACAGTAGGAACAACAGCAACAACAGTATCAATAGTAACAACAACAACAGTAGGAACAACAGCAACAACAACAACAGCAGGAACAACAGCAGCAGCAGCAACAACAACAACAACAGTATCAATAGCAACAACAACAGTATCAATGCCAACGGCAACAACAACAGTAGGAACAACAGCAACAACAACAACAGCAGGAACAACAGCAGCAGCAGCAACAACAACAACAGTATCAATAGCAACAACAACAGCATCAAGACAATAGCAACAACAACAGTATCAATACCAACAGTAACAACAACAGCAGGAACAATAGCAACAACAGTATCAATACCAACAGCAACAACAACAGTAGGAACAACAGCAACAACAGTATCAATAGTAACAACAACAACAGTAGGAACAACAGCAACAACAACAGCAGCAGCAAGAACAACAACAGTATCAATACCAACAGCAACAACAACAGTATCAATAACAACAGCAACAACAACAACAGCAGGAACAACAACAGTATCAATACCAACAGCAACAACAACAGTAGGAACAACAGCAGCAACAACAACAACAGTATCAATACCAACAGCAACAACAACAGTTGGAACAACAGCAACAACAACAACAGTATCAATAGCAACAACAGCAGAAACAATAGCAACAACAGCAGGAACAATAGCAACAACAACAGTATCAATAACAGCAAGAACACAGCAGAGCCTACTGAGTGTGTGAGGATTGTTACGTATCGACATGAACCCTGAAGTGTTGAACCTGCTGAGTGACGGCAGTGTCTCAAGTTGATCATGACTGAAACCTCCTCCTCCTCTTCCTCTTTCTCCTCCTCTTCTTCCTCCACCTCCTCTTTCTCCTCTTCTTCTTCCTCCTCCTCCTCCGGCTGCAGCAGAATCTCCTGCTAGTGACTCCGTTCTGAAGGTGTTGGGTGGGAAGGTGATGAGCTGCCATGCGAAGTACTGGATCTACGTGTGTGGAGGAATGTTCATCATGGTTTCCTTCGCTGGGAAGCTGGTGGCCTACAAGATCGTCTACATGCTACTCTTCCTGCTGTGCCTGTGTGTGTACCAGGTGAGAACATGCAGCCTCCGTCAGGTGAGAACATGTAGCCTCGGTCAGGTGAGGTCATGCAGCCTCCGTCAGGTGAGAACATGTAGCCTCGGTCAGGTGAGGTCATGCAGCCTCCGTCAGGTGAGAACATACAGCCTCCATCAGGTGAGAACATGCAGCCTACGTCAGGTGAGAACATATAGCCTCCATCAGGTGAGAACATACAGCCTCCATCAGGTGAGAACATGCAGCCTCCGTCAGGTGAGAACATACAGCCTCCATCAGGTGAGAACATGCAGCCTCCGTCAGGTGAGAACATGTAGCCTCCGTCAGGTGAGAACATGCAGCCTCCGTCAGGTGAGAACATGTAGTCTCCGTCAGGTGAGGCCATGCTGCCTCTTTTAGGTGAGAACATGTAACCTCCATCAGGTGAGGTCATGCAGCCTACGTCAGGTGAGAACATGCAGCCTCCGTCAGGTTAGGTCATCCAGCCTGCGTCAGGTGAGAACATGCAGCCTCCGTGAGGTGAGAACATGCAGCCTCCCTCAGGTGAGAACATGTAGCCTCCGTCAGGTGAGGTCATGCAGCCTCCGTCAGGTGAGAACATGCAGCCTCCGTCAGGTGAGGTCATGCAGCCTCCATCAGGTGAGAACATGCAGCCTCCGTCAGGTGAGGTCATGCAGCCTCCGTCAGGTGAGAACATACAGCCTCCATCAGGTGAGAACATGCAGCCTCCGTCAGGTGAGAACATACAGCCTCCATCAGGTGAGAACATGCAGCCTCCGTCAGGTGAGAACATGTAGCCTCCGTCAGGTGAGAACATGTAGCCTCCGTCAGGTGAGGTCATGCAGCCTCCGTCAGGTGAGAACATGCAGCCTCCGTCAGGTGAGGTCATGCAGCCTCCGTCAGGTGAGAACATACAGCCTCCATCAGGTGAGAACATGCAGCCTCCGTCAGGTGAGAACATACAGCCTCCATCAGGTGAGAACATGCAGCCTCCGTCAGGTGAGAACATGTAGCCTCCGTCAGGTGAGAACATGCAGCCTCCGTCAGGTGAGAACATGTAGTCTCCGTCAGGTGAGGCCATGCAGTCTCTTTCAGGTGAGAACATGTAACCTCCATCAGGTGAGGTCATGCAGCCTACGTCAGGTGAGAACATGCAGCCTCCGTCAGGTGAGGTCATGCAGCCTACGTCAGGTGAGAACATGCAGCCTCCGTCAGGTGAGAACAGGTCGCCTCCGTGAGGTGAGAACATGCAGCCTCCGTCAGGTGAGGTCATGCAGCCTACGTCAGGTGAGAACATGCAGCCTCCGTCAGGTGAGGTCATGCAGCCTACGTCAGGTGAGAACATGCAGCCTCCGTCAGGTGAGAACAGGTCGCCTCCGTGAGGTGAGAACAGGTCGCCTCCGTGAGGTGAGAACATGCAGCCTCCGTCAGGTGAGAACATGTAGCCTCCGTCAGGTGAGGTCATGCAGCCTACGTCAGGTGAGAACATGCAGCCTCCGTCAGGTGAGAACAGGTAGCCTCCGTCAGGTGAGAACATGCAGCCTCCGTCAGGTGAGGTCATGCAGCCTCTGTCAGGTGAGAACATGCAGCCTCCGTCAGGTGAGAAGATGTAGCCTCCGTCAGGTGAGAACATGTAGCCTCCTTCAGGTGAGAACATACAGCCTCCATCAGGTGAGAACATGCAGCCTCCGTCAGGTGAGAACATGTAGCCTCCGTCAGGTGAGAACATGCAGCCTCCGTCAGGTGAGAACATGTAGTCTCCGTCAGGTGAGGCCATGCAGTCTCTTTCAGGTGAGAACATGTAACCTCCATCAGGTGAGGTCATGCAGCCTACGTCAGGTGAGAACATGCAGCCTCCGTCAGGTGAGGTCATGCAGCCTACGTCAGGTGAGAACATGCAGCCTCCGTCAGGTGAGAACAGGTCGCCTCCGTGAGGTGAGAACAGGTCGCCTCCGTGAGGTGAGAACATGCAGCCTCCGTCAGGTGAGAACATGTAGCCTCCGTCAGGTGAGGTCATGCAGCCTACGTCAGGTGAGAACATGCAGCCTCCGTCAGGTGAGAACAGGTCGCCTCCGTGAGGTGAGAACATGCAGCCTCCGTCAGGTGAGAACATGTAGCCTCCGTCAGGTGAGGTCATGCAGCCTACGTCAGGTGAGAACATGCAGCCTCCGTCAGGTGAGAACAGGTAGCCTCCGTCAGGTGAGAACATGCAGCCTCCGTCAGGTGAGGTCATGCAGCCTCTGTCAGGTGAGAACATGCAGCCTCCGTCAGGTGAGAAGATGTAGCCTCCGTCAGGTGAGAACATGTAGCCTCCTTCAGGTGAGAACATGCAGCCTCCGTCAGGTTAGAACATGTAGCCTCCGTCAGGTAAGAACGTGTAGCCTCCTTCAGGTGAGAACATGCAGCCTCCGTCAGGTGACACCATGTAGCCTCCGTCAGGTGAGAACATGCAGCCTCCATCAGGTGAGAACATGCACCCTCCGTCAGGTGAGAACAGGTAGCCTCCGTCAGGTGAGAACATGCAGCCTCCGTCAGCTGAGAACAGGTAGCCTCCGTCAGGTGAGGTCATGCAGCCTCCGTCAGGTGAAAACATGTAGCCTCCGTCAGGTGAGCCCATGTAGCCTCCGTCAGGTGAGGTCATGCAACCTCCATCAGGTGAGAACATGCAGCCTCCATCAGACGAGAACATGCAGCCTCCGTCAGGTGAGGTCATGTAGCCTCCGTCAGGTGAGAACATGCAGCCTCCGTCAGGTGAGGTCCTGCACCACCCTCGATGCTGCAGGTGTGTGACGCTGCTGCGGTCCTCAGGTGTGCTACG
The DNA here is from genome assembly GCF_963422515.1 of Blennius ocellaris. Classification (NCBI taxonomy): domain Eukaryota; kingdom Metazoa; phylum Chordata; class Actinopteri; order Blenniiformes; family Blenniidae; genus Blennius; species Blennius ocellaris. Next base: position 1,340,823 of record NC_137662.1, on the reverse strand, counting down.
CGCTGTGGCGGCGCCTGCTGAAGCTGTTCTGGTGGCTGGTGGTGGCCTACACCATGCTGGTGCTCATCTCCATCTACACCTTCCAGTTCGAGGACTTCCCCGGCTACTGGAGGAACTTCACGGGCTTCACCGAGGAGCAGTGAGTGTTGTGATGGAGGTGGAGGTGGAGGTGCCGGCGGGGGCCTGCGGGTGAGCAGCTGTGATGGTGTGTGTGTGGCAGGCTGGCGGCCGTCGGCCTGGAGACGTTTGCTCTGTCCGAGCTCTTCACCAGCATCCTGATCCCCGGCTTCTTCCTGCTGGCCTGCATCCTGCAGCTGCACTACTTCCACCGGCCCTTCATGAAGATCACCGACCTGGAGCACGTCACGCCCAAACACAGGTACCTGAAGGAGCTAGGAAAGGTGTTAGGAGGCTTCCTAGAGGAGGTAGTGAAAGGTGCTAGGAGGCTTCCTAAAGGAGTTAGAGAAAGGTGTTAGGAGGCTTCCGAAAGGAGTTAAGGTGTTCGGAGGCTCCCTGAAGGAGGTAGTGAAAGGTGTTAGGAGGCTTCCTAAAGGAGGTAGTGAAAGGTGTTAGGAGGCTTCCTAAAGGAGGTAGTGAAAGGTGCTAGGAGGCTTCCTAAAGGAGTTCGAAAAGGTGTTAGGAGGCTTCCTAAAGGAGGTAGTGAAAGGTGTTAGGGGGCTTCCTAAAGGAGTTAAGGTGTTAGGAGGCTTCCTAAAGGAGGTAGTGAAAGGTGTTAGGAGGCTTCCTAAAGGAGTTAAGGTGTTAGGAGGCTTCCTAAAGGAGGTAGTGAAAGGTGTTAGGAGGCTTCCTAAAGGAGGTAGTGAAAGGTGTTAGGGGGCTTCCTAAAGGAGGTAGTGAAAGGTGTTAGGAGGCTTCCTAAAGGAGGTAGTGAAAGGTGTTAGGAGGCTTACTAAAGGAGTTAAGGTGTTAGGAGGCTTCCTAAAGGAGGTAGTGAAAGGTGCTAGGAGGCTTCCTAAAGGAGTTAAGGTGTTAGGAGGCTTCCTAAAGGAGGTAGTGAAAGGTGTTAGGAGGCTTCCTAAAGGAGTTAAGGTGTTAGGAGGCTTCCTAAAGGAGGTAGTGAAAGGTGTTAGGAGGCTTCCTAAAAGGAGTTAGAAAAGGTGTTTGGAGGCTTCCTAAAGGAGGTAGTGAGAGGTGTTAGTAGGCTTCCTAAAGGAGTTAAGGTGTTAGGATGCTTCCTAAAGGAGGTAGTGAAAGGTGTTAGGAGGCTTCCTAAAGGAGGTAGTGAAAGGTGTTAGGAGGCTTCCTAAAGGAGGTAGTGAAAGGTGTTAGGAGGCTTCCTAAAGGAGGTAGTGAAAGGTGTTAGGAGGCTTCCTAAAGGAGGTAGTGAAAGGTGCTAGGAGGCTTCCTAAAGGAGTTAAGGTGTTAGGAGGCTTCCTAAAGGAGGTAGTGAAAGGTGCTAGGAGGCTTCCTAAAGGAGTTAAGGTGTTAGGAGGATTCCTAAAGGAGGTAGTGAAAGGTGTTAGGAGGCTTCCTAAAGGAGTTAAGGTGTTAGGAGGATTCCTAAAGGAGGTAGTGAAAGGTGTTAGGAGGCTTCCTAAAGGAGTTAAGGTGTTAGGAGGCTTCCTAAAGGAGGTAGTGAAAGGTGTTAGGAGGCTTCCTAAAGGAGTTAGAAAAGGTGTTTGGAGGCTCCCTAAAGGAGGTAGTGAAAGGTGTTAGGAGGCTTCCTAAAGGAGGTAGTGAAAGGTGTTAGGAGGCTTCCTAAAGGAGGTAGTGAAAGGTGCTAGGAGGCTTCCTAAAGGAGTTAAGGTGTTAGGAGGCTTCCTAAAGGAGGTAGTGAAAGGTGCTAGGAGGCTTCCTAAAGGAGTTAAGGTGTTAGGAGGATTCCTAAAGGAGGTAGTGAAAGGTGTTAGGAGGCTTCCTAAAGGAGTTAAGGTGTTAGGAGGCTTCCTAAAGGAGGTAGTGAAAGGTGCTAGGAGGCTTCCTAAAGGAGGTAGTGAAAGGTGTTAGGAGGCTTCCTAAAGGAGGTAGTGAAAGGTGTTAGGAGGCTTCCTAAAGGAGTAAAGGTGTTCGGAGGCTCCCTAAAGGAGGTAGTGAAAGGTGTTAGGAGGCGTCCTAAAGGAGTTAGAAAAGGTGTTTGGAGGCTTCCTAAAGGACCTAGTGAAAGGTGTTAGGAGGCGTCCTAAAGGAGTTAGAAAAGGTGTTTGGAGGCTTCCTAAAGGAGGTAGTGAAAGGTGTTAGGAGGCTTCCTAAAGGAGTTAGTGAAAGGTGCTAGGAGGCTTCCTAAAGGAGGTAGTGAAAGGTGCTAGGAGGCTTCCTAAAGGAGTTAAGGTGTTAGGAGGCTTCCTAAAGGAGTTAGTGAAAGGTGTTAGGAGGCTTCCTAAAGGAGTTAGTGAAAGGTATTAGGAGGCTTCCTAAAGGAGCTAAGGTGTTAGGAGGCTTCCTAAAGGAGTTAGTGAAAGGTGCTAGGACGCTTCCTAAAGGAGTTAGAGAAAGGTGTTAGGAGGCTTCCTAAAGGAGGTAGTGAAAGGTGTTAGGAGGCTTCCTAAAGGAGTTAGTGAAATGTGTTAGGAGGCTTCCTGAAGGAGGTAGTGAAAGGTGTTAGGAGGCTTCCTAAAGGAGGTAGTGAAAGGTGTTAGGACGCTTCCTGAAGGAGGTAGTGAAAGGTGTTAGGAGGCTTCCTAAAGGAGGTAGTGAAAGGTGTTAGGAGGCTTCCTAAAGGAGTTAAGGTGTTCGGAGGCTCCCTAAAGGAGGTAGTGAAAGGTGTTAGGAGGCTTCCTAAAGGAGGTAGTGAAAGGTGTTAGGAGGCTTCCTAAAGGAGGTAGTGAAAGGTGTTAGGAGGCTTCCTAAAGGAGGTAGTGAAAGGTGTTAGGAGGCTTCCTGAAGGAGGTAGTGAAAGGTGTTAGGGGGCTTCCTAAAGGAGGTAGTGAAAGGTGTTAGGAGGCTTCCTAAAGGAGTTAAGGTGTTCGGAGGCTCCCTAAAGGAGGTAGTGAAAGGTGTTAGGAGGCTTCCTAAAGGAGGTAGTGAAAGGTGTTAGGAGGCTTCCTAAAGGAGTTAAGGTGTTCGGAGGCTCCCTAAAGGAGGTAGTGAAAGGTGTTAGGAGGCTTCCTAAAGGAGGTAGTGAAAGGTGTTAGGAGGCTTCCTAAAGGAGTTAAGGTGTTAGGAGGCTTCCTAAAGGAGTTAGTGAAAGGTGTTAGGAGGCTTCCTAAAGGAGTTAAGGTGTTAGGAGGCTTCCTAAAGGAGGTAGTGAAAGGTGTTAGGAGGCTTCCTAAAGGAGTTAAGGTGTTAGGAGGCTTCCTAAAGGAGGTAGTGAAAGGTGTTAGGAGGCTTCCTAAAGGAGGTAGTGAAAGGTGTTAGGAGGCTTCCTAAAGGAGTTAGAAAAGGTGTTTGGAGGCTTCCTAAAGGAGGTAGTGAAAGGTGTTAGGAGGCTTCCTAAAGGAGGTAGTGAAAGGTGCTAGGAGGCTTCCTAAAGGAGTTAGTGAAAGGTGCTAGGAGGCTTCCTAAAGGAGGTAGTGAAAGGTGTTAAGAGGCTTCCTAAAGGAGTTAGAGAAAGGTGTTAGGAGGCTTCCTAAAGGAGGTAGTGAAATGTGTTAGGAGGCTTCCTAAAGGAGGTAGTGAAAGGTGTTAGGAGGCTTCCTAAAGGAGTTAAGGTGTTAGGAGGCTTCCTAAAGGAGTTAGTGAAAGGTGTTAGGAGGCTTCCTAAAGGAGTTAGTGAAAGGTGTTAGGAGGCTTCCTAAAGGAGTTAGAGAAAGGTGTTAGGAGGCTTCCTAAAGGAGTTAGTGAAAGGTGTTAGGAGGCTTCCTAAAGGAGGTAGTGAAAGGTGTTAGGAGGCTTCCTGAAGGAGGTAGTGAAAGGTGTTAGGAGGCTTCCTAAAGGAGGTAGTGAAAGGTGTTAGGAGGCTTCCTAAAGGAGTTAAGGTGTTCGGAGGCTTCCTAAAGGAGTTAGTGAAAGGTGCTAGGAGGCTTCCTAAAGGAGGTAGTGAAAGGTGCTAGGAGGCTTCCTAAAGGAGTTAAGGTGTTAGGAGGCTTCCTAAAGGACCTAGTGAAAGGTGTTAGGAGGCTTCCTAAAGGAGTTAAGGTGTTAGGAGGCTTCCTAAAGGAGTTAGTGAATGGTGTTAGGAGGCTTCCTAAAGGAGGTAGTGAAAGGTGTTAGGAGGCTTCCTAAAGGAGTTAAGGTGTTAGGAGGCTTCCTAAAGGAGGTAGTGAAAGGTGTTAGGAGGCTTACTAAAGGAGGTAGTGAAAGGTGCTAGGAGGCTTCCTAAAGGAGTTCGAAAAGGTGCTAGGAGGCTTCCTAAAGGAGGTAGTGAAAGGTGTTAGGAGGCTTCCTAAAGGAGGTTGTGAAAGGTGCTAGGAGGCTTCCTAAAGGAGTTCGAAAAGGTGTTAGGAATCTTCCTAAAGGAGGTAGTGAAAGGTGCTAGGAGGCTTCCTAAAGGAGTTAAGGTGTTAGGAGGCTTCCTAAAGGAGGTAGTGAAAGGTGTTAGGAGGCTTCCTAAAGGAGTTAGTGAAAGGTGCTAGGAGGCTTCCTAAAGGAGGTAGTGAAAGGTGCTAGGAGGCTTCCTAAAGGAGTTAAGGTGTTAGGAGGCTTCCTAAAGGAGTTAGTGAAAGGTGTTAGGAGGCTTCCTAAAGGAGTTAGTGAAAGGTGTTAGGAGGCTTCCTAAAGGAGCTAAGGTGTTAGGAGGCTTCCTAAAGGAGTTAGTGAAAGGTGCTAGGACGCTTCCTAAAGGAGTTAGAGAAAGGTGTTAGGAGGCTTCCTAAAGGAGGTAGTGAAAGGTGTTAGGAGGCTTCCTAAAGGAGTTAGTGAAAGGTGTTAGGAGGCTTCCTGAAGGAGGTAGTGAAAGGTGTTAGGAGGCTTCCTAAAGGAGGTAGTGAAAGGTGTTAGGAGGCTTCCTAAAGGAGGTAGTGAAAGGTGTTAGGAGGCTTCCTAAAGGAGTTAAGGTGTTCGGAGGCTCCCTAAAGGAGGTAGTGAAAGGTGTTAGGAGGCTTCCTAAAGGAGGTAGTGAAAGGTGTTAGGAGGCTTCCTAAAGGAGTAAAGGTGTTCGGAGGCTCCCTAAAGGAGGTAGTGAAAGGTGTTAGGAGGCTTCCTAAAGGAGGTAGTGAAAGGTGTTAGGAGGCTTCCTAAAGGAGTTAAGGTGTTAGGAGGCTTCCTAAAGGAGTTAGTGAAAGGTGTTAGGAGGCTTCCTAAAGGAGTTAAGGTGTTAGGAGGCTTCCTAAAGGAGGTAGTGAAAGGTGTTAGGAGGCTTCCTAAAGGAGTTAAGGTGTTAGGAGGCTTCCTAAAGGAGGTAGTGAAAGGTGTTAGGAGGCTTCCTAAAGGAGGTAGTGAAAGGTGTTAGGAGGCTTCCTAAAGGAGTTAGAAAAGGTGTTTGGAGGCTTCCTAAAGGAGGTAGTGAAAGGTGTTAGGAGGCTTCCTAAAGGAGGTAGTGAAAGGTGCTAGGAGGCTTCCTAAAGGAGTTAGTGAAAGGTGCTAGGAGGCTTCCTAAAGGAGGTAGTGAAAGGTGTTAAGAGGCTTCCTAAAGGAGTTAGAGAAAGGTGTTAGGAGGCTTCCTAAAGGAGGTAGTGAAATGTGTTAGGAGGCTTCCTAAAGGAGGTAGTGAAAGGTGTTAGGAGGCTTCCTAAAGGAGTTAAGGTGTTAGGAGGCTTCCTAAAGGAGTTAGTGAAAGGTGTTAGGAGGCTTCCTAAAGGAGTTAGTGAAAGGTGTTAGGAGGCTTCCTAAAGGAGTTAGAGAAAGGTGTTAGGAGGCTTCCTAAAGGAGTTAGTGAAAGGTGTTAGGAGGCTTCCTAAAGGAGGTAGTGAAAGGTGTTAGGAGGCTTCCTGAAGGAGGTAGTGAAAGGTGTTAGGAGGCTTCCTAAAGGAGGTAGTGAAAGGTGTTAGGAGGCTTCCTAAAGGAGTTAAGGTGTTCGGAGGCTTCCTAAAGGAGTTAGTGAAAGGTGCTAGGAGGCTTCCTAAAGGAGGTAGTGAAAGGTGCTAGGAGGCTTCCTAAAGGAGTTAAGGTGTTAGGAGGCTTCCTAAAGGACCTAGTGAAAGGTGTTAGGAGGCTTCCTAAAGGAGTTAAGGTGTTAGGAGGCTTCCTAAAGGAGTTAGTGAATGGTGTTAGGAGGCTTCCTAAAGGAGGTAGTGAAAGGTGTTAGGAGGCTTCCTAAAGGAGTTAAGGTGTTAGGAGGCTTCCTAAAGGAGGTAGTGAAAGGTGTTAGGAGGCTTACTAAAGGAGGTAGTGAAAGGTGCTAGGAGGCTTCCTAAAGGAGTTCGAAAAGGTGCTAGGAGGCTTCCTAAAGGAGGTAGTGAAAGGTGTTAGGAGGCTTCCTAAAGGAGGTTGTGAAAGGTGCTAGGAGGCTTCCTAAAGGAGTTCGAAAAGGTGTTAGGAATCTTCCTAAAGGAGGTAGTGAAAGGTGCTAGGAGGCTTCCTAAAGGAGTTAAGGTGTTAGGAGGCTTCCTAAAGGAGGTAGTGAAAGGTGTTAGGAGGCTTCCTAAAGGAGTTAGTGAAAGGTGCTAGGAGGCTTCCTAAAGGAGGTAGTGAAAGGTGCTAGGAGGCTTCCTAAAGGAGTTAAGGTGTTAGGAGGCTTCCTAAAGGAGTTAGTGAAAGGTGTTAGGAGGCTTCCTAAAGGAGTTAGTGAAAGGTGTTAGGAGGCTTCCTAAAGGAGCTAAGGTGTTAGGAGGCTTCCTAAAGGAGTTAGTGAAAGGTGCTAGGACGCTTCCTAAAGGAGTTAGAGAAAGGTGTTAGGAGGCTTCCTAAAGGAGGTAGTGAAAGGTGTTAGGAGGCTTCCTAAAGGAGTTAGTGAAAGGTGTTAGGAGGCTTCCTGAAGGAGGTAGTGAAAGGTGTTAGGAGGCTTCCTAAAGGAGGTAGTGAAAGGTGTTAGGAGGCTTCCTGAAGGAGGTAGTGAAAGGTGTTAGGAGGCTTCCTAAAGGAGGTAGTGAAAGGTGTTAGGAGGCTTCCTAAAGGAGTTAAGGTGTTCGGAGGCTCCCTAAAGGAGGTAGTGAAAGGTGTTAGGAGGCTTCCTAAAGGAGGTAGTGAAAGGTGTTAGGAGGCTTCCTAAAGGAGGTAGTGAAAGGTGTTAGGAGGCTTCCTAAAGGAGGTAGTGAAAGGTGTTAGGAGGCTTCCTGAAGGAGGTAGTGAAAGGTGTTAGGAGGCTTCCTAAAGGAGGTAGTGAAAGGTGTTAGGAGGCTTCCTAAAGGAGTTAAGGTGTTAGGAGGCTTCCTAAAGGAGGTAGTGAAAGGTGTTAGGAGGCTTCCTAAAGGAGGTAGTGAAAGGTGCTAGGAGGCTTCCTAAAGGAGTTCGAAAAGGTGCTAGGAGGCTTCCTAAAGGAGGTAGTGAAAGGTGCTAGGAGGCTTCCTAAAGGAGTTAAGGTGTTAGGAGGCTTCCTAAAGGAGGTAGTGAAAGGTGTTAGGAGGCTTCCTAAAGGAGTTAGTGAAAGGTGCTAGGAGGCTTCCTAAAGGAGTTAAGGTGTTAGGAGGCTTCCTAAAGGAGTTAGTGAAAGGTGTTAGGAGGCTTCCTAAAGGAGTTAGTGAAAGGTGTTAGGAGGCTTCCTAAAGGAGCTAAGGTGTTAGGAGGCTTCCTAAAGGAGTTAGTAAAAGGTGCTAGGACGCTTCCTAAAGGAGTTAGAGAAAGGTGTTAGGAGGCTTCCTAAAGGAGGTAGTGAAAGGTGTTAGGAGGCTTCCTAAAGGAGTTAGTGAAAGGTGTTAGGAGGCTTCCTGAAGGAGGTAGTGAAAGGTGTTAGGAGGCTTCCTAAAGGAGGTAGTGAAAGGTGTTAGGAGGCTTCCTGAAGGAGGTAGTGAAAGGTGTTAGGGGGCTTCCTAAAGGAGGTAGTGAAAGGTGTTAGGAGGCTTCCTAAAGGAGTTAAGGTGTTCGGAGGCTCCCTAAAGGAGGTAGTGAAAGGTGTTAGGAGGCTTCCTAAAGGAGGTAGTGAAAGGTGTTAGGAGGCTTCCTAAAGGAGGTAGTGAAAGGTGTTAGGAGGCTTCCTGAAGGAGGTAGTGAAAGGTGTTAGGAGGCTTCCTAAAGGAGGTAGTGAAAGGTGTTAGGAGGCTTCCTAAAGGAGTTAAGGTGTTCGGAGGCTCCCTAAAGGAGGTAGTGAAAGGTGTTAGGAGGCTTCCTAAAGGAGGTAGTGAAAGGTGTTAGGAGGCTTCCTAAAGGAGTTAAGGTGTTCGGAGGCTCCCTAAAGGAGGTAGTGAAAGGTGTTAGGAGGCTTCCTAAAGGAGGTAGTGAAAGGTGTTAGGAGGCTTCCTATAGGAGGTAGTGAAAGGTGTTAGGAGGCTTCCTAAAGGAGTTAAGGTGTTAGGAGGCTTCCTAAAGGAGTTAGTGAAAGGTGCTAGGACGCTTCCTAAAGGAGTTAGAGAAAGGTGTTAGGAGGCTTCCTAAAGGAGGTAGTGAAAGGTGTTAGGAGGCTTCCTAAAGGAGGTAGTGAAAGGTGTTAGGAGGCTTCCTGAAGGAGGTAGTGAAAGGTGTTAGGAGGCTTCCTAAAGGAGGTAGTGAAAGGTGTTAGGAGGCTTCCTAAAGGAGTTAAGGTGTTCGGAGGCTCCCTAAAGGAGGTAGTGAAAGGTGTTAGGAGGCTCCCTAAAGGAGGTAGTGAAAGGTGTTAGGAGGCTTCCTAAAGGAGGTAGTGAAAGGTGTTAGGAGGCTTCCTAAAGGAGTTAAGGTGTTAGGAGGCTTCCTAAAGGAGTTAGTGAAAGGTGTTAGGAGGCTTCCTAAAGGAGTTAAGGTGTTAGGAGGCTTCCTAAAGGAGTTAGTGAAAGGTGTTAGGAGGCTTCCTAAAGGAGTTCAGGTGTTAGGAGGCTTCCTAAAGGAGGTAGTGAAAGGTGTCAGGAGGCTTCCTAAAGGAGGTAGTGAAAGGTGTTAGGAGGCTTCCTGAAGGAGGTAGTGAAAGGTGTTAGGAGGCTTCCTAAAGGAGGTAGTGAAAGGTGTTAGGAGGCTTCCTAAAGGAGTTAAGGTGTTCGGAGGCTCCCTAAAGGAGGTAGTGAAGGGTGTTCGGAGGCTCCCTAAAGGAAGTAGTGAAAGGTGTTAGGAGGCTTCCTAAAGGAGTTAAGGTGTTTGGAGGCTTCCTAAAGGAGGTAGTGAAAGGTGTTAGGAGGCTTCCTAAAGGAGTTAGTGAAAGGTGTTAGGAGGCTTCCTAAAGGAGTTAGAGAAAGGTGTTAGGAGGCTTCCTAAAGGAGGTAGTGAAAGGTGTTAGGAGGCTTCCTAAAGGAGGTAGTGAAAGGTGTTAGGAGGCTTCCTGAAGGAGGTAGTGAAAGGTGTTAGGAGGCTTCCTAAAGGAGTTAAGGTGTTCGGAGGCTCCCTAAAGGAGGTAGTGAAAGGTGTTAGGAGGCTTCCTAAAGGAGTTAAGGTGTTAGGAGGCTTCCTAAAGGAGGTAGTGAAAGGTGTTAGGAGGCTTCCTAAAGGAGTTAGTGAAAGGTGCTAGGAGGCTTCCTAAAGGAGGTAGTGAAAGGTGCTAGGAGGCTTCCTAAAGGAGTTAAGGTGTTAGGAGGCTTCCTAAAGGAGTTAGTGAAAGGTGTTAGGAGGCTTCCTAAAGGAGTTAGTGAAAGGTGTTAGGAGGCTTCCTAAAGGAGCTAAGGTGTTAGGAGGCTTCCTAAAGGAGTTAGTAAAAGGTGCTAGGACGCTTCCTAAAGGAGGTAGTGAAAGGTGTTAGGAGGCTTCCTAAAGGAGGTAGTGAAAGGTGTTAGGAGGCTTCCTGAAGGAGGTAGTGAAAGGTGTTAGGAGGCTTCCTAAAGGAGGTAGTGAAAGGTGTTAGGAGGCTTCCTAAAGGAGTTAAGGTGTTCGGAGGCTCCCTAAAGGAGGTAGTGAAGGGTGTTCGGAGGCTCCCTAAAGGAAGTAGTGAAAGGTGTTAGGAGGCTTCCTAAAGGAGTTAAGGTGTTTGGAGGCTTCCTAAAGGAGGTAGTGAAAGGTGTTAGGAGGCTTCCTAAAGGAGTTAGTGAAAGGTGTTAGGAGGCTTCCTAAAGGAGTTAGAGAAAGGTGTTAGGAGGCTTCCTAAAGGAGGTAGTGAAAGGTGTTAGGAGGCTTCCTAAAGGAGGTAGTGAAAGGTGTTAGGAGGCTTCCTGAAGGAGGTAGTGAAAGGTGTTAGGAGGCTTCCTAAAGGAGTTAAGGTGTTCGGAGGCTCCCTAAAGGAGGTAGTGAAAGGTGTTAGGAGGCTTCCTAAAGGAGGTAGTGAAAGGTGTTAGGAGGCTTCCTAAAGGAGTTAAGGTGTTAGGAGGCTTCCTAAAGGAGTTAGAAAAGGTGTTTGGAGGCTTCCTAAAGGAGTTAGAGAAAGGTGTTAGGAGGCTTCCTAAAGGAGGTAGTGAAAGGTGTTAGGAGGCTTCCTAAAGGAGGTAGTGAAAGGTGTTAGGAGGCTTCCTGAAGGAGGTAGTGAAAGGTGTTAGGAGGCTTCCTAAAGGAGGTAGTGAAAGGTGTTAGGAGGCTTCCTAAAGGAGTTAAGGTGTTCGGAGGCTCCCTAAAGGAGGTAGTGAAAGGTGTTCGGAGGCTTCCTAAAGGAAGTAGTGAAAGGTGTTAGGAGGCTCCCTAAAGGAAGTAGTGAAAGGTGTTAGGAGGCTTCCTAAAGGAGTTAAGGTGTTTGGAGGCTTCCTAAAGGAGGTAGTGAAAGGTGTTAGGAGGCTTCCTAAAGGAGGTAGTGAAAGGTGTTAGGAGGCTTCCTGAAGGAGGTAGTGAAAGGCGTTAGGAGGCTTCCTAAAGGAGGTAGTGAAAGGTGTTAGGAGGCTTCCTAAAGGAGTTAAGGTGTTCGGAGGCTCCCTAAAGGAGGTAGTGAAAGGTGTTCGGAGGCTCCCTAAAGGAAGTAGTGAAAGGTGTTAGGAGGCTTACTAAAGGAGTTAAGGTGTTTGGAGGCTTCCTAAAGGAGGTAGTGAAAGGTGTTAGGAGGCTTCCTAAAGGATGTAGTGAAAGGTGTTAGGAGGCTTCCTAAAGGAGTTAAGGTGTTCGGAGGCTCCCTAAAGGAGTTAGTGAAAGGTGTTAGGAGGCATCCTAAAGGAGTTAGAAAAGGTGTTAGGAGGCTTCCTAAAGGACTTAGTGAAAGGTGTTAGGAGGCTTCCTAAAGGACTTAGTGAAAGGTGTTAGGAGGCTTCCTAAAGGAGTTAAGGTGTTAGGAGGCTTCCTAAAGGAGGTAGTGAAAGGTGTTAGGAGGCTTCTTAAAGGAGGTAGTGAAAGGTGTTAGGAGGCTTCCTAAAGGAGTTAAGGTGTTCGGAGGCTCCCTAAAGGAGGTAGTGAAAGGTGTTAGGAGGCTTCCTAAAGGAGTTAAGGTGTTAGGAGGCTTCCTAAAGGAGGTAGTGAAAGGTGTTAGGAGGCTTCCTAAAGGAGGTAGTGAAAGGTGTTAGGAGGCTTCCTAAAGGAGGTAGTGAAAGGTGTTAGGAGGCTTCCTAAAGGAGTTAAGGTGTTCGGAGGCTCCCTAAAGGAGGTAGTGAAAGGTGTTAGGAGGCTTCCTAAAGGAGTTAAGGTGTTAGGAGGCTTCCTAAAGGAGGTAGTGAAAGGTGTTAGGAGGCTTCCTAAAGGAGGTAGTGAAAGGTGTTAGGAGGCTTCCTAAAGGAGGTAGTGAAAGGTGTTCGGAGGCTCCCTAAAGGAGGTAGTGAAAGGTGTTAGGAGGCTTCCTAAAGGAGTTAGAAAAGGTGTTTGGAGGCTTCCTAAAGGAGGTAGTGAAAGGTGTTCGGAGGCTCCCTAAAGGAGGTAGTGAAAGGTGTTAGGAGGCTTCCTAAAGGAGGTAGTGAAAGGTGTTAGGAGGCTTCCTAAAGGAGTTTAGGTGTTTGGAGGCTTCCTAAAGGAGGTAGTGAAAGGTGTTAGGAGGCTTCCCAAAGGAGGTAGTGAAAGGTGTTAGGAGGCTTCCTAAAGGAGTTAAGGTGTTAGGAGGCTTCCTAAAGGAGGTAGTGAAAGGTGTTAGGAGGCTTCCTAAAGGAGTTAAGGTGTTCGGAGGCTCCCTAAAGGAGTTAGTGAAAGGTGTTAGGAGGCATCCTAAAGGAGTTAGAAAAGGTGTTAGGAGGCTTCCTAAAGGACCTAGTGAAAGGTGTTAGGAGGCTTCCTAAAGGAGTTAAGGTGTTAGGAGGCTTCCTAAAGGAGGTAGTGAAAGGTGTTAGGAGCCTTCCTAAAGGAGGTAGTGAAAGGTGTTAGGAGGCTTCCTGAAGGAGGTAGTGAAAGGTGTTAGGAGGCTTCCTAAAGGAGGTAGTGAAAGGTGTTAGGAGGCTTCCTAAAAGAGTTAGAAAAGGTGTTTGGAGGCTTCCTAAAGGAGGTAGTGAAAGGTGTTAGGAGGCTTCCTAAAGGAGTTAAGGTGTTAGGAGGCTTCCTAAAGGAGGTAGTGAAAGGTGTCAGGAGCCTTCCTAAAGGAGGTAGTGAAAGGTGTTAGGAGGCTTCCTGAAGGAGGTAGTGAAAGGTGTTAGGAGGCTTCCTAAAGGAGGTAGTGAAAGGTGTTAGGAGGCTTCCTAAAGGAGTTAAGGTGTTCGGAGGCTCCCTAAAGGAGGTAGTGAAGGGTGTTCGGAGGCTCCCTAAAGGAAGTAGTGAAAGGTGTTAGGAGGCTTCCTAAAGGAGTTAAGGTGTTTGGAGGCTTCCTAAAGGAGGTAGTGAAAGGTGTTAGGAGGCTTCCTAAAGGAGTTAGTGAAAGGTGTTAGGAGGCTTCCTAAAGGAGTTAGAGAAAGGTGTTAGGAGGCTTCCTAAAGGAGGTAGTGAAAGGTGTTAGGAGGCTTCCTAAAGGAGGTAGTGAAAGGTGTTAGGAGGCTTCCTGAAGGAGGTAGTGAAAGGTGTTAGGAGGCTTCCTAAAGGAGTTAAGGTGTTCGGAGGCTCCCTAAAGGAGGTAGTGAAAGGTGTTAGGAGGCTTCCTAAAGGAGTTAAGGTGTTAGGAGGCTTCCTAAAGGAGGTAGTGAAAGGTGTTAGGAGGCTTCCTAAAGGAGTTAGTGAAAGGTGCTAGGAGGCTTCCTAAAGGAGGTAGTGAAAGGTGCTAGGAGGCTTCCTAAAGGAGTTAAGGTGTTAGGAGGCTTCCTAAAGGAGTTAGTGAAAGGTGTTAGGAGGCTTCCTAAAGGAGTTAGTGAAAGGTGTTAGGAGGCTTCCTAAAGGAGCTAAGGTGTTAGGAGGCTTCCTAAAGGAGTTAGTAAAAGGTGCTAGGACGCTTCCTAAAGGAGGTAGTGAAAGGTGTTAGGAGGCTTCCTAAAGGAGGTAGTGAAAGGTGTTAGGAGGCTTCCTGAAGGAGGTAGTGAAAGGTGTTAGGAGGCTTCCTAAAGGAGGTAGTGAAAGGTGTTAGGAGGCTTCCTAAAGGAGTTAAGGTGTTCGGAGGCTCCCTAAAGGAGGTAGTGAAGGGTGTTCGGAGGCTCCCTAAAGGAAGTAGTGAAAGGTGTTAGGAGGCTTCCTAAAGGAGTTAAGGTGTTTGGAGGCTTCCTAAAGGAGGTAGTGAAAGGTGTTAGGAGGCTTCCTAAAGGAGTTAGTGAAAGGTGTTAGGAGGCTTCCTAAAGGAGTTAGAGAAAGGTGTTAGGAGGCTTCCTAAAGGAGGTAGTGAAAGGTGTTAGGAGGCTTCCTAAAGGAGGTAGTGAAAGGTGTTAGGAGGCTTCCTGAAGGAGGTAGTGAAAGGTGTTAGGAGGCTTCCTAAAGGAGTTAAGGTGTTCGGAGGCTCCCTAAAGGAGGTAGTGAAAGGTGTTAGGAGGCTTCCTAAAGGAGGTAGTGAAAGGTGTTAGGAGGCTTCCTAAAGGAGTTAAGGTGTTAGGAGGCTTCCTAAAGGAGTTAGAAAAGGTGTTTGGAGGCTTCCTAAAGGAGTTAGAGAAAGGTGTTAGGAGGCTTCCTAAAGGAGGTAGTGAAAGGTGTTAGGAGGCTTCCTAAAGGAGGTAGTGAAAGGTGTTAGGAGGCTTCCTGAAGGAGGTAGTGAAAGGTGTTAGGAGGCTTCCTAAAGGAGGTAGTGAAAGGTGTTAGGAGGCTTCCTAAAGGAGTTAAGGTGTTCGGAGGCTCCCTAAAGGAGGTAGTGAAAGGTGTTCGGAGGCTTCCTAAAGGAAGTAGTGAAAGGTGTTAGGAGGCTCCCTAAAGGAAGTAGTGAAAGGTGTTAGGAGGCTTCCTAAAGGAGTTAAGGTGTTTGGAGGCTTCCTAAAGGAGGTAGTGAAAGGTGTTAGGAGGCTTCCTAAAGGAGGTAGTGAAAGGTGTTAGGAGGCTTCCTGAAGGAGGTAGTGAAAGGCGTTAGGAGGCTTCCTAAAGGAGGTAGTGAAAGGTGTTAGGAGGCTTCCTAAAGGAGTTAAGGTGTTCGGAGGCTCCCTAAAGGAGGTAGTGAAAGGTGTTCGGAGGCTCCCTAAAGGAAGTAGTGAAAGGTGTTAGGAGGCTTACTAAAGGAGTTAAGGTGTTTGGAGGCTTCCTAAAGGAGGTAGTGAAAGGTGTTAGGAGGCTTCCTAAAGGATGTAGTGAAAGGTGTTAGGAGGCTTCCTAAAGGAGTTAAGGTGTTCGGAGGCTCCCTAAAGGAGTTAGTGAAAGGTGTTAGGAGGCATCCTAAAGGAGTTAGAAAAGGTGTTAGGAGGCTTCCTAAAGGACTTAGTGAAAGGTGTTAGGAGGCTTCCTAAAGGACTTAGTGAAAGGTGTTAGGAGGCTTCCTAAAGGAGTTAAGGTGTTAGGAGGCTTCCTAAAGGAGGTAGTGAAAGGTGTTAGGAGGCTTCTTAAAGGAGGTAGTGAAAGGTGTTAGGAGGCTTCCTAAAGGAGTTAAGGTGTTCGGAGGCTCCCTAAAGGAGGTAGTGAAAGGTGTTAGGAGGCTTCCTAAAGGAGTTAAGGTGTTAGGAGGCTTCCTAAAGGAGGTAGTGAAAGGTGTTAGGAGGCTTCCTAAAGGAGGTAGTGAAAGGTGTTAGGAGGCTTCCTAAAGGAGGTAGTGAAAGGTGTTAGGAGGCTTCCTAAAGGAGTTAAGGTGTTCGGAGGCTCCCTAAAGGAGGTAGTGAAAGGTGTTAGGAGGCTTCCTAAAGGAGTTAAGGTGTTAGGAGGCTTCCTAAAGGAGGTAGTGAAAGGTGTTAGGAGGCTTCCTAAAGGAGGTAGTGAAAGGTGTTAGGAGGCTTCCTAAAGGAGGTAGTGAAAGGTGTTCGGAGGCTCCCTAAAGGAGGTAGTGAAAGGTGTTAGGAGGCTTCCTAAAGGAGTTAGAAAAGGTGTTTGGAGGCTTCCTAAAGGAGGTAGTGAAAGGTGTTCGGAGGCTCCCTAAAGGAGGTAGTGAAAGGTGTTAGGAGGCTTCCTAAAGGAGGTAGTGAAAGGTGTTAGGAGGCTTCCTAAAGGAGTTTAGGTGTTTGGAGGCTTCCTAAAGGAGGTAGTGAAAGGTGTTAGGAGGCTTCCCAAAGGAGGTAGTGAAAGGTGTTAGGAGGCTTCCTAAAGGAGTTAAGGTGTTAGGAGGCTTCCTAAAGGAGGTAGTGAAAGGTGTTAGGAGGCTTCCTAAAGGAGTTAAGGTGTTCGGAGGCTCCCTAAAGGAGTTAGTGAAAGGTGTTAGGAGGCATCCTAAAGGAGTTAGAAAAGGTGTTAGGAGGCTTCCTAAAGGACCTAGTGAAAGGTGTTAGGAGGCTTCCTAAAGGAGTTAAGGTGTTAGGAGGCTTCCTAAAGGAGGTAGTGAAAGGTGTTAGGAGCCTTCCTAAAGGAGGTAGTGAAAGGTGTTAGGAGGCTTCCTGAAGGAGGTAGTGAAAGGTGTTAGGAGGCTTCCTAAAGGAGGTAGTGAAAGGTGTTAGGAGGCTTCCTAAAAGAGTTAGAAAAGGTGTTTGGAGGCTTCCTAAAGGAGGTAGTGAAAGGTGTTAGGAGGCTTCCTAAAGGAGTTAAGGTGTTCGGAGGCTCCCTAAAGGAGTTAGTGAAAGGTGTTAGGAGGCATCCTAAAGGAGTTAGAAAAGGTGTTAGGAGGCTTCCTAAAGGACTTAGTGAAAGGTGTTAGGAGGCTTCCTAAAGGAGTTAAGGTGTTAGGAGGCTTCCTAAAGGAGGTAGTGAAAGGTGTTAGGAGGCTTCCTGAAGGAGGTAGTGAAAGGTGTTAGGAGGCTTCCTAAAGGAGGTAGTGAAAGGTGTTAGGAGGCTTCCTAAAGGAGTTAGTGAAAGGTGCTAGGACGCTTCCTAAAGGAGTTAGAGAAAGGTGTTAGGAGGCTTCCTAAAGGAGGTAGTGAAAGGTGTTAGGAGGCTTCCTAAAGGAGGTAGTGAAAGGTGTTAAGAGGCTTCCTAAAGGAGTTAAGGTGTTCGGAGGCTCCCTAAAGGAGGTAGTGAAAGGTGTTAGGAGGCTTCCTAAAGGAGGTAGTGAAAGGTGTTAGGAGGCTTCCTAAAGGAGTTAGAAAAGGTGTTTGGAGGCTTCCTAAAGGAGGTAGTGAAAGGGGTTAGGAGGCTTCCTAAAGGAGTTAAGGTGTTCGGAGGTTCCCTAAAGGAGTTAGTGAAAGGTGTTAGGAGGCATCCTAAAGGAGTTAGAAAAGTTGTTAGGAGGCTTCCTAAAGGACTTAATGAAAGGTGTTAGGAGGCTTCCTAAAGGAGGTTGTGAAAGGTGTTAGGAGGCTTCCTAAAGGAGTTAAGGTGTTAGGAGGCTTCCTAAAGGAGGTGGTGAAAGGTGTTAGGAGGCTTCCTAAAGGAGTTAGTGAAAGGTGTTAGGAGGCTTCCTAAAGGAGGTAGTGAAAGGTGCTAGGAGGCTTCCTAAAGGAGTTAAGGTGTTAGGAGGCTTCCTAAAGGAGGTAGTGAAAGGTGTTAGGAGGCTTCCTAAAGGAGTTAAGGTGTTAGGAGGCTTCCTAAAGGAGGTAGTGAAAGGTGTTAGGAGGCTTCCTAAAAGGAGTTAGAAAAGGTGTTTGGAGGCTTCCTAAAGGAGGTAGTGAAAGGTGTTCGGAGGCTTCCTAAAGGAGGTAGTGAGAGGTGTTAGTAGGCTTCCTAAAGGAGTTAAGGTGTTAGGATGCTTCCTAAAGGAGGTAGTGAAAGGTGTTAGGAGGCTTCCTAAAGGAGGTAGTGAAAGGTCTTAGGAGGCTTCCTAAAGGAGGTAGTGAAAGGTGTTAGGAGGCTTCCTAAAGGAGGTAGTGAAAGGTGTTAGGAGGCTTCCTAAAGGAGGTAGTGAAAGGTGCTAGGAGGCTTCCTAAAGGAGTTAAGGTGTTAGGAGGCTTCCTAAAGGAGGTAGTGAAAGGTGCTAGGAGGCTTCCTAAAGGAGTTAAGGTGTTAGGAGGCTTCCTAAAGGAGGTAGTGAAAGGTGTTAGGAGGCTTCCTAAAGGAGTTAAGGTGTTAGGAGGCTTCCTAAAGGAGGTAGTGAAAGGTGTTAGGAGGCTTCCTAAAGGAGTTAGAAAAGGTGTTTGGAGGCTTCCTAAAGGAGGTAGTGAAAGGTGTTAGGAGGCTTCCTAAAGGAGTAAAGGTGTTCGGAGGCTCCCTAAAGGAGGTAGTGAAAGGTGTTAGGAGGCGTCCTAAAGGAGTTAGAAAAGGTGTTTGGAGGCTTCCTAAAGGAGGTAGTGAAAGGTGTTAGGAGGCTTCCTAAAGGAGTTAGTGAAAGGTGCTAGGAGGCTTCCTAAAGGAGGTAGTGAAAGGTGCTAGGAGGCTTCCTAAAGGAGTTAAGGTGTTAGGAGGCTTCCTAAAGGAGTTAGTGAAAGGTGTTAGGAGGCTTCCTAAAGGAGTTAGTGAAAGGTGTTAGGAGGCTTCCTAAAGGAGCTAAGGTGTTAGGAGGCTTCCTAAAGGAGTTAGTGAAAGGTGCTAGGACGCTTCCTACAGGAGTTAGAGAAAGGTGTTAGGAGGCTTCCTAAAGGAGGTAGTGAAAGGTGTTAGGAGGCTTCCTAAAGGAGTTAGTGAAAGGTGTTAGGAGGCTTCCTGAAGGAGGTAGTGAAAGGTGTTAGGAGGCTTCCTAAAGGAGGTAGTGAAAGGTGTTAGGACGCTTCCTGAAGGAGGTAGTGAAAGGTGTTAGGAGGCTTCCTAAAGGAGGTAGTGAAAGGTGTTAGGAGGCTTCCTAAAGGAGTTAAGGTGTTCGGAGGCTCCCTAAAGGAGGTAGTGAAAGGTGTTAGGAGGCTTCCTAAAGGAGGTAGTGAAAGGTGTTAGGAGGCTTCCTAAAGGAGGTAGTGAAAGGTGTTAGGAGGCTTCCTAAAGGAGGTAGTGAAAGGTGTTAGGAGGCTTCCTGAAGGAGGTAGTGAAAGGTGTTAGGAGGCTTCCTAAAGGAGGTAGTGAAAGGTGTTAGGAGGCTTCCTAAAGGAGTTAAGGTGTTCGGAGGCTCCCTAAAGGAGGTAGTGAAAGGTGTTAGGAGGCTTCCTAAAGGAGGTAGTGAAAGGTGTTAGGAGGCTTCCTAAAGGAGTTAAGGTGTTCGGAGGCTCCCTAAAGGAGGTAGTGAAAGGTGTTAGGAGGCTTCCTAAAGGAGGTAGTGAAAGGTGTTAGGAGGCTTCCTAAAGGAGTTAAGGTGTTAGGAGGCTTCCTAAAGGAGTTAGTGAAAGGTGTTAGGAGGCTTCCTAAAGGAGTTAAGGTGTTAGGAGGCTTCCTAAAGGAGGTAGTGAAAGGTGTTAGGAGGCTTCCTAAAGGAGTTAAGGTGTTAGGAGGCTTCCTAAAGGAGGTAGTGAAAGGTGTTAGGAGGCTTCCTAAAGGAGGTAGTGAAAGGTGTTAGGAGGCTTCCTAAAGGAGTTAGAAAAGGTGTTTGGAGGCTTCCTAAAGGAGGTAGTGAAAGGTGTTAGGAGGCTTCCTAAAGGAGGTAGTGAAAGGTGCTAGGAGGCTTCCTAAAGGAGTTAGTGAAAGGTGCTAGGAGGCTTCCTAAAGGAGGTAGTGAAAGGTGTTAGGAGGCTTCCTAAAGGAGTTAGAGAAAGGTGTTAGGAGGCTTCCTAAAGGAGGTAGTGAAATGTGTTAGGAGGCTTCCTAAAGGAGGTAGTGAAAGGTGTTAGGAGGCTTCCTAAAGGAGTTAAGGTGTTAGGAGGCTTCCTAAAGGAGTTAGTGAAAGGTGTTAGGAGGCTTCCTAAAGGAGTTAGTGAAAGGTGTTAGGAGGCTTCCTAAAGGAGTTAGAGAAAGGTGTTAGGAGGCTTCCTAAAGGAGGTAGTGAAAGGTGTTAGGAGGCTTCCTAAAGGAGGTAGTGAAAGGTGTTAGGAGGCTTCCTGAAGGAGGTAGTGAAAGGTGTTAGGAGGCTTCCTAAAGGAGGTAGTGAAAGGTGTTAGGAGGCTTCCTAAAGGAGTTAAGGTGTTCGGAGGCTTCCTAAAGGAGTTAGTGAAAGGTGCTAGGAGGCTTCCTAAAGGAGGTAGTGAAAGGTGTTAGGAGGCTTCCTAAAGGAGCTAAGGTGTTAGGAGGCTTCCTAAAGGAGTTAGTGAAAGGTGCTAGGACGCTTCCTAAAGGAGTTAGAGAAAGGTGTTAGGAGGCTTCCTAAAGGAGGTAGTGAAAGGTGTTAGGAGGCTTCCTGAAGGAGGTAGTGAAAGGTGTTAGGAGGCTTCCTAAAGGAGGTAGTGAAAGGTGTTAGGAGGCTTCCTGAAGGAGGTAGTGAAAGGTGTTAGGAGGCTTCCTAAAGGAGGTAGTGAAAGGTGTTAGGAGGCTTCCTAAAGGAGTTAAGGTGTTCGGAGGCTCCCTAAAGGAGGTAGTGAAAGGTGTTAGGAGGCTTCCTAAAGGAGGTAGTGAAAGGTGTTAGGAGGCTTCCTAAAGGAGGTAGTGAAAGGTGTTAGGAGGCTTCCTGAAGGAGGTAGTGAAAGGTGTTAGGAGGCTTCCTAAAGGAGGTAGTGAAAGGTGTTAGGAGGCTTCCTGAAGGAGGTAGTGAAAGGTGTTAGGAGGCTTCCTAAAGGAGGTAGTGAAAGGTGTTAGGAGGCTTCCTAAAGGAGTTAAGGTGTTCGGAGGCTCCCTAAAGGAGGTAGTGAAAGGTGTTAGGAGGCTTCCTAAAGGAGGTAGTGAAAGGTGTTAGGAGGCTTCCTAAAGGAGGTAGTGAAAGGTGTTAGGAGGCTTCCTAAAGGAGGTAGTGAAAGGTGTTAGGAGGCTTCCTGAAGGAGGTAGTGAAAGGTGTTAGGAGGCTTCCTAAAGGAGGTAGTGAAAGGTGTTAGGAGGCTTCCTAAAGGAGTTAGAAAAGGTGTTTGGAGGCTTCCTAAAGGAGGTAGTGAAAGGTGTTAGGAGGCTTCCTAAAGGAGGTAGTGAAAGGTGCTAGGAGGCTTCCTAAAGGAGTTAGTGAAAGGTGCTAGGAGGCTTCCTAAAGGAGGTAGTGAAAGGTGTTAGGAGGCTTCCTAAAGGAGTTAGAGAAAGGTGTTAGGAGGCTTCCTAAAGGAGGTAGTGAAATGTGTTAGGAGGCTTCCTAAAGGAGGTAGTGAAAGGTGTTAGGAGGCTTCCTAAAGGAGGTAGTGAAAGGTGTTAGGAGGCTTCCTAAAGGAGTTAAGGTGTTAGGAGGCTTCCTAAAGGAGTTAGTGAAAGGTGTTAGGAGGCTTCCTAAAGGAGTTAAGGTGTTAGGAGGCTTCCTAAAGGAGGTAGTGAAAGGTGTTAGGAGGCTTCCTAAAGGAGTTAAGGTGTTAGGAGGCTTCCTAAAGGAGGTAGTGAAAGGTGTTAGGAGGCTTCCTAAAGGAGGTAGTGAAAGGTGTTAGGAGGCTTCCTAAAGGAGTTAGAAAAGGTGTTTGGAGGCTTCCTAAAGGAGGTAGTGAAAGGTGTTAGGAGGCTTCCTAAAGGAGGTAGTGAAAGGTGCTAGGAGGCTTCCTAAAGGAGTTAGTGAAAGGTGCTAGGAGGCTTCCTAAAGGAGGTAGTGAAAGGTGTTAGGAGGCTTCCTAAAGGAGTTAGAGAAAGGTGTTAGGAGGCTTCCTAAAGGAGGTAGTGAAATGTGTTAGGAGGCTTCCTAAAGGAGGTAGTGAAAGGTGTTAGGAGGCTTCCTAAAGGAGTTAAGGTGTTAGGAGGCTTCCTAAAGGAGTTAGTGAAAGGTGTTAGGAGGCTTCCTAAAGGAGTTAGTGAAAGGTGTTAGGAGGCTTCCTAAAGGAGTTAGAGAAAGGTGTTAGGAGGCTTCCTAAAGGAGGTAGTGAAAGGTGTTAGGAGGCTTCCTAAAGGAGGTAGTGAAAGGTGTTAGGAGGCTTCCTGAAGGAGGTAGTGAAAGGTGTTAGGAGGCTTCCTAAAGGAGGTAGTGAAAGGTGTTAGGAGGCTTCCTAAAGGAGTTAAGGTGTTCGGAGGCTTCCTAAAGGAGTTAGTGAAAGGTGCTAGGAGGCTTCCTAAAGGAGGTAGTGAAAGGTGTTAGGAGGCTTCCTAAAGGAGCTAAGGTGTTAGGAGGCTTCCTAAAGGAGTTAGTGAAAGGTGCTAGGACGCTTCCTAAAGGAGTTAGAGAAAGGTGTTAGGAGGCTTCCTAAAGGAGGTAGTGAAAGGTGTTAGGAGGCTTCCTAAAGGAGTTAGTGAAAGGTGTTAGGAGGCTTCCTGAAGGAGGTAGTGAAAGGTGTTAGGAGGCTTCCTAAAGGAGGTAGTGAAAGGTGTTAGGAGGCTTCCTGAAGGAGGTAGTGAAAGGTGTTAGGAGGCTTCCTAAAGGAGGTAGTGAAAGGTGTTAGGAGGCTTCCTAAAGGAGTTAAGGTGTTCGGAGGCTCCCTAAAGGAGGTAGTGAAAGGTGTTAGGAGGCTTCCTAAAGGAGGTAGTGAAAGGTGTTAGGAGGCTTCCTAAAGGAGGTAGTGAAAGGTGTTAGGAGGCTTCCTAAAGGAGGTAGTGAAAGGTGTTAGGAGGCTTCCTGAAGGAGGTAGTGAAAGGTGTTAGGAGGCTTCCTAAAGGAGGTAGTGAAAGGTGTTAGGAGGCTTCCTAAAGGAGTTAGAAAAGGTGTTTGGAGGCTTCCTAAAGGAGGTAGTGAAAGGTGTTAGGAGGCTTCCTAAAGGAGGTAGTGAAAGGTGCTAGGAGGCTTCCTAAAGGAGTTAGTGAAAGGTGCTAGGAGGCTTCCTAAAGGAGGTAGTGAAAGGTGTTAGGAGGCTTCCTAAAGGAGTTAGAGAAAGGTGTTAGGAGGCTTCCTAAAGGAGGTAGTGAAATGTGTTAGGAGGCTTCCTAAAGGAGGTAGTGAAAGGTGTTAGGAGGCTTCCTAAAGGAGTTAAGGTGTTAGGAGGCTTCCTAAAGGAGTTAGTGAAAGGTGTTAGGAGGCTTCCTAAAGGAGTTAGTGAAAGGTGTTAGGAGGCTTCCTAAAGGAGTTAGAGAAAGGTGTTAGGAGGCTTCCTAAAGGAGGTAGTGAAAGGTGTTAGGAGGCTTCCTAAAGGAGGTAGTGAAAGGTGTTAGGAGGCTTCCTGAAGGAGGTAGTGAAAGGTGTTAGGAGGCTTCCTAAAGGAGGTAGTGAAAGGTGTTAGGAGGCTTCCTAAAGGAGTTAAGGTGTTCGGAGGCTTCCTAAAGGAGTTAGTGAAAGGTGCTAGGAGGCTTCCTAAAGGAGGTAGTGAAAGGTGTTAGGAGGCTTCCTAAAGGAGCTAAGGTGTTAGGAGGCTTCCTAAAGGAGTTAGTGAAAGGTGCTAGGACGCTTCCTAAAGGAGTTAGAGAAAGGTGTTAGGAGGCTTCCTAAAGGAGGTAGTGAAAGGTGTTAGGAGGCTTCCTAAAGGAGTTAGTGAAAGGTGTTAGGAGGCTTCCTGAAGGAGGTAGTGAAAGGTGTTAGGAGGCTTCCTAAAGGAGGTAGTGTAAGGTGTTAGGAGGCTTCCTGAAGGAGGTAGTGAAAGGTGTTAGGAGGCTTCCTAAAGGAGGTAGTGAAAGGTGTTAGGAGGCTTCCTAAAGGAGGTAAGGTGTTAGGAGGCTTCCTAAAGGAGGTAGTGAAAGGTGTTAGGAGGCTTCCTAAAAGGAGTTAGAAAAGGTGTTTGGAGGCTTCCTAAAGGAGGTAGTGAAAGGTGTTCGGAGGTTTCCTAAAGGAGGTAGTGAGAGGTGTTAGTAGGCTTCCTAAAGGAGTTAAGGTGTTAGGATGCTTCCTAAAGGAGGTAGTGAAAGGTGTTAGGAGGCTTCCTAAAGGAGGTAATGAAAGGTCTTAGGAGGCTTCCTAAAGGAGGTAGTGAAAGGTGTTAGGAGGCTTCCTAAAGGAGGTAGTGAAAGGTGTTAGGAGGCTTCCTAAAGGAGGTAGTGAAAGGTGCTAGGAGGCTTCCTAAAGGAGTTAAGGTGTTAGGAGGCTTCCTAAAGGAGGTAGTGAAAGGTGCTAGGAGGCTTCCTAAAGGAGTTAAGGTGTTAGGAGGCTTCCTAAAGGAGGTAGTGAAAGGTGTTAGGAGGCTTCCTAAAGGAGTTAAGGTGTTAGGAGGCTTCCTAAAGGAGGTAGTGAAAGGTGTTAGGAGGCTTCCTAAAGGAGTTAGAAAAGGTGTTTGGAGGCTTCCTAAAGGAGGTAGTGAAAGGTGTTAGGAGGCTTCCTAAAGGAGTAAAGGTGTTCGGAGGCTCCCTAAAGGAGGTAGTGAAAGGTGTTAGGAGGCGTCCTAAAGGAGTTAGTGAAAGGTGTTAGGAGGCTTCCTGAAGGAGGTAGTGAAAGGTGTTAGGAGGCTTCCTAAAGGAGGTAGTGAAAGGTGTTAGGAGGCTTCCTGAAGGAGGTAGTGAAAGGTGTTAGGAGGCTTCCTAAAGGAGGTAGTGAAAGGTGTTAGGAGGCTTCCTAAAGGAGTTAAGGTGTTCGGAGGCTCCCTAAAGGAGGTAGTGAAAGGTGTTAGGAGGCTTCCTAAAGGAGGTAGTGAAAGGTGTTAGGAGGCTTCCTAAAGGAGGTAGTGAAAGGTGTTAGGATGCTTCCTAAAGGAGGTAGTGAAAGGTGTTAGGAGGCTTCCTGAAGGAGGTAGTGAAAGGTGTTAGGAGGCTTCCTAAAGGAGGTAGTGAAAGGTGTTAGGAGGCTTCCTAAAGGAGTTAGAAAAGGTGTTTGGAGGCTTCCTAAAGGAGGTAGTGAAAGGTGTTAGGAGGCTTCCTAAAGGAGGTAGTGAAAGGTGCTAGGAGGCTTCCTAAAGGAGTTAGTGAAAGGTGCTAGGAGGCTTCCTAAAGGAGGTAGTGAAAGGTGTTAGGAGGCTTCCTAAAGGAGTTAGAGAAAGGTGTTAGGAGGCTTCCTAAAGGAGGTAGTGAAATGTGTTAGGAGGCTTCCTAAAGGAGGTAGTGAAAGGTGTTAGGAGGCTTCCTAAAGGAGTTAAGGTGTTAGGAGGCTTCCTAAAGGAGTTAGTGAAAGGTGTTAGGAGGCTTCCTAAAGGAGTTAGTGAAAGGTGTTAGGAGGCTTCCTAAAGGAGTTAGAGAAAGGTGTTAGGAGGCTTCCTAAAGGAGGTAGTGAAAGGTGTTAGGAGGCTTCCTAAAGGAGGTAGTGAAAGGTGTTAGGAGGCTTCCTGAAGGAGGTAGTGAAAGGTGTTAGGAGGCTTCCTAAAGGAGGTAGTGAAAGGTGTTAGGAGGCTTCCTAAAGGAGTTAAGGTGTTCGGAGGCTTCCTAAAGGAGTTAGTGAAAGGTGCTAGGAGGCTTCCTAAAGGAGGTAGTGAAAGGTGTTAGGAGGCTTCCTAAAGGAGCTAAGGTGTTAGGAGGCTTCCTAAAGGAGTTAGTGAAAGGTGCTAGGACGCTTCCTAAAGGAGTTAGAGAAAGGTGTTAGGAGGCTTCCTAAAGGAGGTAGTGAAAGGTGTTAGGAGGCTTCCTAAAGGAGTTAGTGAAAGGTGTTAGGAGGCTTCCTGAAGGAGGTAGTGAAAGGTGTTAGGAGGCTTCCTAAAGGAGGTAGTGAAAGGTGTTAGGAGGCTTCCTGAAGGAGGTAGTGAAAGGTGTTAGGAGGCTTCCTAAAGGAGGTAGTGAAAGGTGTTAGGAGGCTTCCTAAAGGAGGTAAGGTGTTAGGAGGCTTCCTAAAGGAGGTAGTGAAAGGTGTTAGGAGGCTTCCTAAAAGGAGTTAGAAAAGGTGTTTGGAGGCTTCCTAAAGGAGGTAGTGAAAGGTGTTCGGAGGTTTCCTAAAGGAGGTAGTGAGAGGTGTTAGTAGGCTTCCTAAAGGAGTTAAGGTGTTAGGATGCTTCCTAAAGGAGGTAGTTAAAGGTGTTAGGAGGCTTCCTAAAGGAGGTAATGAAAGGTCTTAGGAGGCTTCCTAAAGGAGGTAGTGAAAGGTGTTAGGAGGCTTCCTAAAGGAGGTAGTGAAAGGTGTTAGGAGGCTTCCTAAAGGAGGTAGTGAAAGGTGCTAGGAGGCTTCCTAAAGGAGTTAAGGTGTTAGGAGGCTTCCTAAAGGAGGTAGTGAAAGGTGCTAGGAGGCTTCCTAAAGGAGTTAAGGTGTTAGGAGGCTTCCTAAAGGAGGTAGTGAAAGGTGTTAGGAGGCTTCCTAAAGGAGTTAAGGTGTTAGGAGGCTTCCTAAAGGAGGTAGTGAAAGGTGTTAGGAGGCTTCCTAAAGGAGTTAGAAAAGGTGTTTGGAGGCTTCCTAAAGGAGGTAGTGAAAGGTGTTAGGAGGCTTCCTAAAGGAGTAAAGGTGTTCGGAGGCTCCCTAAAGGAGGTAGTGAAAGGTGTTAGGAGGCGTCCTAAAGGAGTTAGAAAAGGTGTTTGGAGGCTTCCTAAAGGAGGTAGTGAAAGGTGTTAGGAGGCTTCCTAAAGGAGTTAGTGAAAGGTGCTAGGAGGCTTCCTAAAGGAGGTAGTGAAAGGTGCTAGGAGGCTTCCTAAAGGAGTTAAGGTGTTAGGAGGCTCCCTAAAGGAGGTAGTGAAAGGTGTTAGGAGGCTTCCTAAAGGAGGTAGTGAAAGGTGTTAGGAGGCTTCCTAAAGGAGGTAGTGAAAGGTGTTAGGAGGCTTCCTAAAGGAGGTAGTGAAAGGTGTTAGTAGGCTTCCTGAAGGAGGTAGTGAAAGGTGTTAGGAGGCTTCCTAAAGGAGGTAGTGAAAGGTGTTAGGAGGCTTCCTAAAGGAGTTAAGGTGTTCGGAGGCTCCCTAAAGGAGGTAGTGAAAGGTGTTAGGAGGCTTCCTAAAGGAGGTAGTGAAAGGTGTTAGGAGGCTTCCTAAAGGAGTTAAGGTGTTCGGAGGCTCCCTAAAGGAGGTAGTGAAAGGTGTTAGGAGGCTTCCTAAAGGAGGTAGTGAAAGGTGTTAGGAGGCTTCCTAAAGGAGTTAAGGTGTTAGGAGGCTTCCTAAAGGAGTTAGTGAAAGGTGTTAGGAGGCTTCCTAAAGGAGTTAAGGTGTTAGGAGGCTTCCTAAAGGAGGTAGTGAAAGGTGTTAGGAGGCTTCCTAAAGGAGTTAAGGTGTTAGGAGGCTTCCTAAAGGAGGTAGTGAAAGGTGTTAGGAGGCTTCCTAAAGGAGTTAGAAAAGGTGTTTGGAGGCTTCCTAAAGGAGGTAGTGAAAGGTGTTAGGAGGCTTCCTAAAGGAGGTAGTGAAAGGTGCTAGGAGGCTTCCTAAAGGAGTTAGTGAAAGGTGCTAGGAGGCTTCCTAAAGGAGGTAGTGAAAGGTGTTAGGAGGCTTCCTAAAGGAGTTAGAGAAAGGTGTTAGGAGGCTTCCTAAAGGAGGTAGTGAAATGTATTAGGAGGCTTCCTAAAGGAGGTAGTGAAAGGTGTTAGGAGGCTTCCTAAAGGAGTTAAGGTGTTAGGAGGCTTCCTAAAGGAGTTAGTGAAAGGTGTTAGGAGGCTTCCTAAAGGAGTTAGTGAAAGGTGTTAGGAGGCTTCCTAAAGGAGTTAGAGAAAGGTGTTAGGAGGCTTCCTAAAGGAGGTAGTGAAAGGTGTTAGGAGGCTTCCTAAAGGAGGTAGTGAAAGGTGTTAGGAGGCTTCCTGAAGGAGGTAGTGAAAGGTGTTAGGAGGCTTCCTAAAGGAGGTAGTGAAAGGTGTTAGGAGGCTTCCTAAAGGAGTTAAGGTGTTCGGAGGCTTCCTAAAGGAGTTAGTGAAAGGTGCTAGGAGGCTTCCTAAAGGAGGTAGTGAAAGGTGTTAGGAGGCTTCCTAAAGGAGCTAAGGTGTTAGGAGGCTTCCTAAAGGAGTTAGTGAAAGGTGCTAGGACGCTTCCTAAAGGAGTTAGAGAAAGGTGTTAGGAGGCTTCCTAAAGGAGGTAGTGAAAGGTGTTAGGAGGCTTCCTAAAGGAGTTAGTGA
This sequence comes from Blennius ocellaris, assembly GCF_963422515.1. NCBI lineage: Eukaryota > Metazoa > Chordata > Actinopteri > Blenniiformes > Blenniidae > Blennius > Blennius ocellaris. The sequence goes on along the minus strand of NC_137662.1, from coordinate 1,314,124 downwards.
AAGGTGTTAGGAGGCTTCCTGAAGGAGGTAGTGAAAGGTGTTAGGAGGCTTCCTAAAGGAGGTAGTGAAAGGTGTTAGGAGGCTTCCTGAAGGAGGTAGTGAAAGGTGTTAGGAGGCTTCCTAAAGGAGGTAGTGAAAGGTGTTAGGAGGCTTCCTAAAGGAGTTAAGGTGTTCGGAGGCTCCCTAAAGGAGGTAGTGAAAGGTGTTAGGAGGCTTCCTAAAGGAGGTAGTGAAAGGTGTTAGGAGGCTTCCTAAAGGAGGTAGTGAAAGGTGTTAGGAGGCTTCCTAAAGGAGGTAGTGAAAGGTGTTAGGAGGCTTCCTGAAGGAGGTAGTGAAAGGTGTTAGGAGGCTTCCTAAAGGAGGTAGTGAAAGGTGTTAGGAGGCTTCCTAAAGGAGTTAGAAAAGGTGTTTGGAGGCTTCCTAAAGGAGGTAGTGAAAGGTGTTAGGAGGCTTCCTAAAGGAGGTAGTGAAAGGTGCTAGGAGGCTTCCTAAAGGAGTTAGTGAAAGGTGCTAGGAGGCTTCCTAAAGGAGGTAGTGAAAGGTGTTAGGAGGCTTCCTAAAGGAGTTAGAGAAAGGTGTTAGGAGGCTTCCTAAAGGAGGTAGTGAAATGTGTTAGGAGGCTTCCTAAAGGAGGTAGTGAAAGGTGTTAGGAGGCTTCCTAAAGGAGTTAAGGTGTTAGGAGGCTTCCTAAAGGAGTTAGTGAAAGGTGTTAGGAGGCTTCCTAAAGGAGTTAGTGAAAGGTGTTAGGAGGCTTCCTAAAGGAGTTAGAGAAAGGTGTTAGGAGGCTTCCTAAAGGACGTAGTGAAAGGTGTTAGGAGGCTTCCTAAAGGAGGTAGTGAAAGGTGTTAGGAGGCTTCCTGAAGGAGGTAGTGAAAGGTGTTAGGAGGCTTCCTAAAGGAGGTAGTTAAAGGTGTTAGGAGGCTTCCTAAAGGAGTTAAGGTGTTCGGAGGCTTCCTAAAGGAGTTAGTGAAAGGTGCTAGGAGGCTTCCTAAAGGAGGTAGTGAAAGGTGTTAGGAGGCTTCCTAAAGGAGCTAAGGTGTTAGGAGGCTTCCTAAAGGAGTTAGTGAAAGGTGCTAGGACGCTTCCTAAAGGAGTTAGAGAAAGGTGTTAGGAGGCTTCCTAAAGGAGGTAGTGAAAGGTGTTAGGAGGCTTCCTAAAGGAGTTAGTGAAAGGTGTTAGGAGGCTTCCTGAAGGAGGTAGTGAAAGGTGTTAGGAGGCTTCCTAAAGGAGGTAGTGAAAGGTGTTAGGAGGCTTCCTGAAGGAGGTAGTGAAAGGTGTTAGGAGGCTTCCTAAAGGAGGTAGTGAAAGGTGTTAGGAGGCTTCCTAAAGGAGTTAAGGTGTTCGGAGGCTCCCTAAAGGAGGTAGTGAAAGGTGTTAGGAGGCTTCCTAAAGGAGGTAGTGAAAGGTGTTAGGAGGCTTCCTAAAGGAGGTAGTGAAAGGTGTTAGGAGGCTTCCTAAAGGAGGTAGTGAAAGGTGTTAGGAGGCTTCCTGAAGGAGGTAGTGAAAGGTGTTAGGAGGCTTCCTAAAGGAGGTAGTGAAAGGTGTTAGGAGGCTTCCTAAAGGAGTTAAGGTGTTAGGAGGCTTCCTAAAGGAGGTAGTGAAAGGTGTTAGGAGGCTTCCTAAAGGAGGTAGTGAAAGGTGCTAGGAGGCTTCCTAAAGGAGTTCGAAAAGGTGCTAGGAGGCTTCCTAAAGGAGGTAGTGAAAGGTGCTAGGAGGCTTCCTAAAGGAGTTAAGGTGTTAGGAGGCTTCCTAAAGGAGGTAGTGAAAGGTGTTAGGAGGCTTCCTAAAGGAGTTAGTGAAAGGTGCTAGGAGGCTTCCTAAAGGAGGTAGTGAAAGGTGCTAGGAGGCTTCCTAAAGGAGTTAAGGTGTTAGGAGGCTTCCTAAAGGAGTTAGTGAAAGGTGTTAGGAGGCTTCCTAAAGGAGTTAGTGAAAGGTGTTAGGAGGCTTCCTAAAGGAGCTAAGGTGTTAGGAGGCTTCCTAAAGGAGTTAGTAAAAGGTGCTAGGAGGCTTCCTAAAGGAGTTAGAGAAAGGTGTTAGGAGGCTTCCTAAAGGAGGTAGTGAAAGGTGTTAGGAGGCTTCCTAAAGGAGTTAGTGAAAGGTGTTAGGAGGCTTCCTGAAGGAGGTAGTGAAAGGTGTTAGGAGGCTTCCTAAAGGAGGTAGTGAAAGGTGTTAGGAGGCTTCCTGAAGGAGGTAGTGAAAGGTGTTAGGGGGCTTCCTAAAGGAGGTAGTGAAAGGTGTTAGGAGGCTTCCTAAAGGAGTTAAGGTGTTCGGAGGCTCCCTGAAGGAGGTAGTGAAAGGTGTTAGGAGGCTTCCTAAAGGAGGTAGTGAAAGGTGTTAGGAGGCTTCCTAAAGGAGGTAGTGAAAGGTGTTAGGAGGCTTCCTAAAGGAGGTAGTGAAAGGTGTTAGGAGGCTTCCTGAAGGAGGTAGTGAAAGGTGTTAGGAGGCGTCCTAAAGGAGGTAGTGAAAGGTGTTAGGAGGCTTCCTAAAGGAGTTAAGGTGTTCGGAGGCTCCCTAAAGGAGGTAGTGAAAGGTGTTAGGAGGCTTCCTAAAGGAGGTAGTGAAAGGTGTTAGGAGGCTTCCTAAAGGAGTTAAGGTGTTCGGAGGCTCCCTAAAGGAGGTAGTGAAAGGTGTTAGGAGGCTTCCTAAAGGAGGTAGTGAAAGGTGTTAGGAGGCTTCCTATAGGAGGTAGTGAAAGGTGTTAGGAGGCTTCCTAAAGGAGTTAAGGTGTTAGGAGGCTTCCTAAAGGAGTTAGTGAAAGGTGCTAGGACGCTTCCTAAAGGAGTTAGAGAAAGGTGTTAGGAGGCTTCCTAAAGGAGGTAGTGAAAGGTGTTAGGAGGCTTCCTGAAGGAGGTAGTGAAAGGTGTTAGGAGGCTTCCTAAAGGAGGTAGTGAAAGGTGTTAGGAGGCTTCCTAAAGGAGTTAAGGTGTTCGGAGGCTCCCTAAAGGAGGTAGTGAAAGGTGTTAGGAGGCTCCCTAAAGGAGGTAGTGAAAGGTGTTAGGAGGCTTCCTAAAGGAGGTAGTGAAAGGTGTTAGGAGGCTTCCTAAAGGAGTTAAGGTGTTAGGAGGCTTCCTAAAGGAGTTAGTGAAAGGTGTTAGGAGGCTTCCTAAAGGAGTTAAGGTGTTAGGAGGCTTCCTAAAGGAGTTAGTGAAAGGTGTTAGGAGGCTTCCTAAAGGAGTTCAGGTGTTAGGAGGCTTCCTAAAGGAGGTAGTGAAAGGTGTTAGGAGGCTTCCTAAAGGAGGTAGTGAAAGGTGTTAGGAGGCTTCCTGAAGGAGGTAGTGAAAGGTGTTAGGAGGCTTCCTAAAGGAGGTAGTGAAAGGTGTTAGGAGGCTTCCTAAAGGAGTTAAGGTGTTCGGAGGCTCCCTAAAGGAGGTAGTGAAGGGTGTTCGGAGGCTCCCTAAAGGAAGTAGTGAAAGGTGTTAGGAGGCTTCCTAAAGGAGTTAAGGTGTTTGGAGGCTTCCTAAAGGAGGTAGTGAAAGGTGTTAGGAGGCTTCCTAAAGGAGTTAGTGAAAGGTGTTAGGAGGCTTCCTAAAGGAGTTAGAGAAAGGTGTTAGGAGGCTTCCTAAAGGAGGTTGTGAAAGGTGTTAGGAGGCTTCCTAAAGGAGGTAGTGAAAGGTGTTAGGAGGCTTCCTGAAGGAGGTAGTGAAAGGTGTTAGGAGGCTTCCTAAAGGAGTTAAGGTGTTCGGAGGCTCCCTAAAGGAGGTAGTGAAAGGTGTTAGGAGGCTTCCTAAAGGAGGTAGTGAAAGGTGTTAGGAGGCTTCCTAAAGGAGTTAAGGTGTTAGGAGGCTTCCTAAAGGAGTTAGAAAAGGTGTTTGGAGGCTTCCTAAAGGAGTTAGAGAAAGGTGTTAGGAGGCTTCCTGAAGGAGGTAGTGAAAGGTGTTAGGAGGCTTCCTAAAGGAGTTAAGGTGTTCGGAGGCTCCCTAAAGGAGGTAGTGAAAGGTGTTAGGAGGCTTCCTAAAGGAGGTAGTGAAAGGTGTTAGGAGGCTTCCTAAAGGAGTTAAGGTGTTAGGAGGCTTCATAAAGGAGTTAGAAAAGGTGTTAGGAGGCTTCCTAAAGGAGTTAAGGTGTTCGGAGGCTCCCTAAAGGAGGTAGTGAAAGGTGTTCGGAGGCTCCCTAAAGGAAGTAGTGAAAGGTGTTAGGAGGCTTCCTAAAGGAGTTAAGGTGTTTGGAGGCTTCCTAAAGGAGGTAGTGAAAGGTGTTAGGAGGCTTCCTAAAGGAGGTAGTGAAAGGTGTTAGGAGGCTTCCTGAAGGAGGTAGTGAAAGGCGTTAGGAGGCTTCCTAAAGGAGGTAGTGAAAGGTGTTAGGAGGCTTCCTAAAGGAGTTAAGGTGTTCGGAGGCTCCCTAAAGGAGGTAGTGAAAGGTGTTCGGAGGCTCCCTAAAGGAAGTAGTGAAAGGTGTTAGGAGGCTTACTAAAGGAGTTAAGGTGTTTGGAGGCTTCCTAAAGGAGGTAGTGAAAGGTGTTAGGAGGCTTCCTAAAGGATGTAGTGAAAGGTGTTAGGAGGCTTCCTAAAGGAGTTAAGGTGTTCGGAGGCTCCCTAAAGGAGTTAGTGAAAGGTGTTAGGAGGCATCCTAAAGGAGTTAGAAAAGGTGTTAGGAGGCTTCCTAAAGGACTTAGTGAAAGGTGTTAGGAGGCTTCCTAAAGGAGTTAAGGTGTTAGGAGGCTTCCTAAAGGAGGTAGTGAAAGGTGTTAGGAGGCTTCCTAAAGGAGGTAGTGAAAGGTGTTAGGAGGCTTCCTAAAGGAGGTAGTGAAAGGTGTTAGGAGGCTTCCTAAAGGAGTTAAGGTGTTCGGAGGCTCCCTAAAGGAGGTAGTGAAAGGTGTTAGGAGGCTTCCTAAAGGAGTTAAGGTGTTAGGAGGCTTCCTAAAGGAGGTAGTGAAAGGTGTTAGGAGGCTTCCTAAAGGAGGTAGTGAAAGGTGTTAGGAGGCTTCCTAAAGGAGGTAGTGAAAGGTGTTAGGAGGCTTCCTAAAGGAGTTAAGGTGTTCGGAGGCTCCCTAAAGGAGGTAGTGAAAGGTGTTAGGAGGCTTCCTAAAGGAGTTAAGGTGTTAGGAGGCTTCCTAAAGGAGGTAGTGAAAGGTGTTAGGAGGCTTCCTAAAGGAGGTAGTGAAAGGTGTTAGGAGGCTTCCTAAAGGAGGTAGTGAAAGGTGTTCGGAGGCTCCCTAAAGGAGGTAGTGAAAGGTGTTAGGAGGCTTCCTAAAGGAGTTAGAAAAGGTGTTTGGAGGCTTCCTAAAGGAGGTAGTGAAAGGTGTTCGGAGGCTCCCTAAAGGAGGTAGTGAAAGGTGTTAGGAGGCTTCCTAAAGGAGGTAGTGAAAGGTGTTAGGAGGCTTCCTAAAGGAGTTAAGGTGTTCGGAGGCTACCTAAAGGAGGTAGTGAAAGGTGTTCGGAGGCTCCCTAAATGAGGTAGTGAAAGGTGTTAGGAGGCTTCCTAAAGGAGTTTAGGTGTTTGGAGGCTTCCTAAAGGAGGTAGTGAAAGGTGTTAGGAGGCTTCCTAAAGGAGGTAGTGAAAGGTGTTAGGAGGCTTCCTAAAGGAGTTAAGGTGTTAGGAGGCTTCCTAAAGGAGGTAGTGAAAGGTGTTAGGAGGCTTCCTAAAGGAGTTAAGGTGTTCGGAGGCTCCCTAAAGGAGTTAGTGAAAGGTGTTAGGAGGCATCCTAAAGGAGTTAGAAAAGGTGTTAGTAGGCTTCCTAAAGGAGTTAAGGTGTTAGGAGGCTTCCTAAAGGAGGTAGTGAAAGGTGTTAGGAGGCTTCCTAAAGGAGGTAGTGAAAGGTGTTAGGAGGCTTCCTAAAGGAGGTAGTGAAAGGTGTTCGGAGGCTCCCTAAAGGAGGTAGTGAAAGGTGTTAGGAGGCTTCCTAAAGGAGTTAGAAAAGGTGTTTGGAGGCTTCCTAAAGGAGGTAGTGAAAGGTGTTCGGAGGCTCCCTAAAGGAGGTAGTGAAAGGTGTTAGGAGGCTTCCTAAAGGAGGTAGTGAAAGGTGTTAGGAGGCTTCCTAAAGGAGTTAAGGTGTTCGGAGGCTACCTAAAGGAGGTAGTGAAAGGTGTTCGGAGGCTCCCTAAATGAGGTAGTGAAAGGTGTTAGGAGGCTTCCTAAAGGAGTTTAGGTGTTTGGAGGCTTCCTAAAGGAGGTAGTGAAAGGTGTTAGGAGGCTTCCTAAAGGAGTTAAGGTGTTAGGAGGCTTCCTAAAGGAGGTAGTGAAAGGTGTTAGGAGGCTTCCTAAAGGAGTTAAGGTGTTCGGAGGCTCCCTAAAGGAGTTAGTGAAAGGTGTTAGGAGGCATCCTAAAGGAGTTAGAAAAGGTGTTAGGAGGCTTCCTAAAGGACCTAGTGAAAGGTGTTAGGAGGCTTCCTAAAGGAGTTAAGGTGTTAGGAGGCTTCCTAAAGGAGGTAGTGAAAGGTGTTAGGAGGCTTCCTAAAGGAGGTAGTGAAAGGTGTTAGGAGGCTTCCTGAAGGAGGTAGTGAAAGGTGTTAGGAGGCTTCCTAAAGGAGGTAGTGAAAGGTGTTAGGAGGCTTCCTAAAAGAGTTAGAAAAGGTGTTTGGAGGCTTCCTAAAGGAGGTAGTGAAAGGTGTTAGGAGGCTTCCTAAAGGAGTTAAGGTGTTCGGAGGCTCCCTAAAGGAGTTAGTGAAAGGTGTTAGGAGGCATCCTAAAGGAGTTAGAAAAGGTGTTAGGAGGCTTCCTAAAGGACTTAGTGAAAGGTGTTAGGAGGCTTCCTAAAGGAGTTAAGGTGTTAGGAGGCTTCCTAAAGGAGGTAGTGAAAGGTGTTAGGAGGCTTCCTGAAGGAGGTAGTGAAAGGTGTTAGGAGGCTTCCTAAAGGAGGTAGTGAAAGGTGTTAGGAGGCTTCCTAAAGGAGTTAGTGAAAGGTGCTAGGACGCTTCCTAAAGGAGTTAGAGAAAGGTGTTAGGAGGCTTCCTAAAGGAGGTAGTGAAAGGTGTTAGGAGGCTTCCTACAGGAGGTAGTGAAAGGTGTTAAGAGGCTTCCTAAAGGAGTTAAGGTGTTCGGAGGCTCCCTAAAGGAGGTAGTGAAAGGTGTTAGGAGGCTTCCTAAAGGAGGTAGTGAAAGGTGTTAGGAGGCATCCTAAAGGAGTTAGAAAAGTTGTTAGGAGGCTTCCTAAAGGACTTAATGAAAGGTGTTAGGAGGCTTCCTAAAGGAGGTTGTGAAAGGTGTTAGGAGGCTTCCTAAAGGAGTTAAGGTGTTAGGAGGCTTCCTAAAGGAGGTGGTGAAAGGTGTTAGGAGGCTTCCTAAAGGAGTTAGTGAAAGGTGTTAGGAGGCTTCCTAAAGGAGTTAGAAAAGGTGTTAGGAGGCTTCCTAAAGGAGGTAGTGAAAGGTGTTAAGAGGCTTCCTAAAGGAGGTAGTGAAAGGTGTTTGGAGGCTTCCTAAAGGAGGTAGTGAAAGGTGTTAGGAGGCTTCCTAAAGGAGTTAAGGTGTTAGGAGGCTTCCTAAAGGAGGTAGTGAAAGGTGTTAGGAGGCTTCCTAAAGGAGGTAGTGAAAGGTGTTAGGAGGCTTCCTAAAGGAGTTAAGGTGTTCGGAGGCTCCCTAAAGGAGGTAGTGAAAGGTGTTAGGAGGCTTCCTAAAGGAGGTAGTGAAAGGTGTTAGGAGGCTTCCTAAAGGAGGAGATGAAAGGTGTTAGGAGGCTTCCTAAAGGAGTTAGAAAAGGTGTTTGGAGGCTTCCTAAAGGAGGTAGTGAAAGGTGTTCGGAGGCTCCCTAAAGGAGGTAGTGAAAGGTGTTAGGAGGCTTCCTAAAGGAGGTAGTGAAAGGTTTTAGGAGGCTTCCTAAAGGAGTTAGAAAAGGTGTTTGGAGGCTTCCTAAAGGAGTTAGAGAAAGGTGTTAGGAGGCTTCCTGAAGGAGGTAGTGAAAGGTGTTAGGAGGCTTCCTAAAGGAGTTAAGGTGTTCGGAGGCTCCCTAAAGGAGGTAGTGAAAGGTGTTAGGAGGCTTCCTAAAGGAGGTAGTGAAAGGTGTTAGGAGGCTTCCTAAAGGAGTTAAGGTGTTAGGAGGCTTCCTAAAGGAGTTAGAAAAGGTGTTAGGAGGCTTCCTAAAGGAGTTAAGGTGTTCGGAGGCTCCCTAAAGGAGGTAGTGAAAGGTGTTCGGAGGCTCCCTAAAGGAAGTAGTGAAAGGTGTTAGGAGGCTTCCTAAAGGAGTTAAGGTGTTTGGAGGCTTCCTAAAGGAGGTAGTGAAAGGTGTTAGGAGGCTTCCTAAAGGAGGTAGTGAAAGGTGTTAGGAGGCTTCCTGAAGGAGGTAGTGAAAGGCGTTAGGAGGCTTCCTAAAGGAGGTAGTGAAAGGTGTTAGGAGGCTTCCTAAAGGAGTTAAGGTGTTCGGAGGCTCCCTAAAGGAGGTAGTGAAAGGTGTTCGGAGGCTCCCTAAAGGAAGTAGTGAAAGGTGTTAGGAGGCTTACTAAAGGAGTTAAGGTGTTTGGAGGCTTCCTAAAGGAGGTAGTGAAAGGTGTTAGGAGGCTTCCTAAAGGATGTAGTGAAAGGTGTTAGGAGGCTTCCTAAAGGAGTTAAGGTGTTCGGAGGCTCCCTAAAGGAGTTAGTGAAAGGTGTTAGGAGGCATCCTAAAGGAGTTAGAAAAGGTGTTAGGAGGCTTCCTAAAGGACTTAGTGAAAGGTGTTAGGAGGCTTCCTAAAGGAGTTAAGGTGTTAGGAGGCTTCCTAAAGGAGGTAGTGAAAGGTGTTAGGAGGATTCCTAAAGGAGGTAGTGAAAGGTGTTAGGAGGCTTCCTAAAGGAGGTAGTGAAAGGTGTTAGGAGGCTTCCTAAAGGAGTTAAGGTGTTCGGAGGCTCCCTAAAGGAGGTAGTGAAAGGTGTTAGGAGGCTTCCTAAAGGAGTTAAGGTGTTAGGAGGCTTCCTAAAGGAGGTAGTGAAAGGTGTTAGGAGGCTTCCTAAAGGAGGTAGTGAAAGGTGTTAGGAGGCTTCCTAAAGGAGGTAGTGAAAGGTGTTAGGAGGCTTCCTAAAGGAGTTAAGGTGTTCGGAGGCTCCCTAAAGGAGGTAGTGAAAGGTGTTAGGAGGCTTCCTAAAGGAGTTAAGGTGTTAGGAGGCTTCCTAAAGGAGGTAGTGAAAGGTGTTAGGAGGCTTCCTAAAGGAGGTAGTGAAAGGTGTTAGGAGGCTTCCTAAAGGAGGTAGTGAAAGGTGTTCGGAGGCTCCCTAAAGGAGGTAGTGAAAGGTGTTAGGAGGCTTCCTAAAGGAGGTAGTGAAAGGTGTTAGGAGGCTTCCTAAAGGAGGTAGTGAAAGGTGTTCGGAGGCTCCCTAAAGGAGGTAGTGAAAGGTGTTAGGAGGCTTCCTAAAGGAGTTAGAAAAGGTGTTTGGAGGCTTCCTAAAGGAGGTAGTGAAAGGTGTTCGGAGGCTCCCTAAAGGAGGTAGTGAAAGGTGTTAGGAGGCTTCCTAAAGGAGGTAGTGAAAGGTGTTAGGAGGCTTCCTAAAGGAGTTAAGGTGTTCGGAGGCTACCTAAAGGAGGTAGTGAAAGGTGTTCGGAGGCTCCCTAAATGAGGTAGTGAAAGGTGTTAGGAGGCTTCCTAAAGGAGTTTAGGTGTTTGGAGGCTTCCTAAAGGAGGTAGTGAAAGGTGTTAGGAGGCTTCCTAAAGGAGGTAGTGAAAGGTGTTAGGAGGCTTCCTAAAGGAGTTAAGGTGTTAGGAGGCTTCCTAAAGGAGGTAGTGAAAGGTGTTAGGAGGCTTCCTAAAGGAGTTAAGGTGTTCGGAGGCTCCCTAAAGGAGTTAGTGAAAGGTGTTAGGAGGCATCCTAAAGGAGTTAGAAAAGGTGTTAGGAGGCTTCCTAAAGGAGTTAAGGTGTTAGGAGGCTTCCTAAAGGAGGTAGTGAAAGGTGTTAGGAGGCTTCCTAAAGGAGGTAGTGAAAGGTGTTAGGAGGCTTCCTAAAGGAGGTAGTGAAAGGTGTTCGGAGGCTCCCTAAAGGAGGTAGTGAAAGGTGTTAGGAGGCTTCCTAAAGGAGTTAGAAAAGGTGTTTGGAGGCTTCCTAAAGGAGGTAGTGAAAGGTGTTCGGAGGCTCCCTAAAGGAGGTAGTGAAAGGTGTTAGGAGGCTTCCTAAAGGAGGTAGTGAAAGGTGTTAGGAGGCTTCCTAAAGGAGTTAAGGTGTTCGGAGGCTACCTAAAGGAGGTAGTGAAAGGTGTTCGGAGGCTCCCTAAATGAGGTAGTGAAAGGTGTTAGGAGGCTTCCTTAAGGAGTTTAGGTGTTTGGAGGCTTCCTAAAGGAGGTAGTGAAAGGTGTTAGGAGGCTTCCTAAAGGAGGTAGTGAAAGGTGTTAGGAGGCTTCCTAAAGGAGTTAAGGTGTTAGGAGGCTTCCTAAAGGAGGTAGTGAAAGGTGTTAGGAGGCTTCCTAAAGGAGTTAAGGTGTTCGGAGGCTCCCTAAAGGAGTTAGTGAAAGGTGTTAGGAGGCATCCTAAAGGAGTTAGAAAAGGTGTTAGGAGGCTTCCTAAAGGACCTAGTGAAAGGTGTTAGGAGGCTTCCTAAAGGAGTTAAGGTGTTAGGAGGCTTCCTAAAGGAGGTAGTGAAAGGTGTTAGGAGGCTTCCTAAAGGAGGTAGTGAAAGGTGTTAGGAGGCTTCCTGAAGGAGGTAGTGAAAGGTGTTAGGAGGCTTCCTAAAGGAGGTAGTGAAAGGTGTTAGGAGGCTTCCTAAAAGAGTTAGAAAAGGTGTTTGGAGGCTTCCTAAAGGAGGTAGTGAAAGGTGTTAGGAGGCTTCCTAAAGGAGTTAAGGTGTTCGGAGGCTCCCTAAAGGAGTTAGTGAAAGGTGTTAGGAGGCATCCTAAAGGAGTTAGAAAAGGTGTTAGGAGGCTTCCTAAAGGACTTAGTGAAAGGTGTTAGGAGGCTTCCTAAAGGAGTTAAGGTGTTAGGAGGCTTCCTAAAGGAGGTAGTGAAAGGTGTTAGGAGGCTTCCTGAAGGAGGTAGTGAAAGGTGTTAGGAGGCTTCCTAAAGGAGGTAGTGAAAGGTGTTAGGAGGCTTCCTAAAGGAGTTAGTGAAAGGTGCTAGGACGCTTCCTAAAGGAGTTAGAGAAAGGTGTTAGGAGGCTTCCTATAGGAGGTAGTGAAAGGTGTTAGGAGGCTTCCTACAGGAGGTAGTGAAAGGTGTTAAGAGGCTTCCTAAAGGAGTTAAGGTGTTCGGAGGCTCCCTAAAGGAGGTAGTGAAAGGTGTTAGGAGGCTTCCTAAAGGAGGTAGTGAAAGGTGTTAGGAGGCATCCTAAAGGAGTTAGAAAAGTTGTTAGGAGGCTTCCTAAAGGACTTAATGAAAGGTGTTAGGAGGCTTCCTAAAGGAGGTTGTGAAAGGTGTTAGGAGGCTTCCTAAAGGAGTTAAGGTGTTAGGAGGCTTCCTAAAGGAGGTGGTGAAAGGTGTTAGGAGGCTTCCTAAAGGAGTTAGTGAAAGGTGTTAGGAGGCTTCCTAAAGGAGTTAGAAAAGGTGTTAGGAGGCTTCCTAAAGGAGGTAGTGAAAGGTGTTAAGAGGCTTCCTAAAGGAGGTAGTGAAAGGTGTTTGGAGGCTTCCTAAAGGAGGTAGTGAAAGGTGTTAGGAGGCTTCCTAAAGGAGTTAAGGTGTTAGGAGGCTTCCTAAAGGAGGTAGTGAAAGGTGTTAGGAGGCTTCCTAAAGGAGGTAGTGAAAGGTGTTAGGAGGCTTCCTAAAGGAGTTAAGGTGTTCGGAGGCTCCCTAAAGGAGGTAGTGAAAGGTGTTAGGAGGCTTCCTAAAGGAGGTAGTGAAAGGTGTTAGGAGGCTTCCTAAAGGAGGAGATGAAAGGTGTTAGGAGGCTTCCTAAAGGAGTTAGAAAAGGTGTTTGGAGGCTTCCTAAAGGAGGTAGTGAAAGGTGTTCGGAGGCTCCCTAAAGGAGGTAGTGAAAGGTGTTAGGAGGCTTCCTAAAGGAGGTAGTGAAAGGTTTTAGGAGGCTTCCTAAAGGAGTTAAGGTGTTAGGAGGCTTCCTAAAGGAGTTAGAAAAGGTGTTAGGAGGCTTCCTAAAGGAGGTAGTGAAAGGTGTTAAGAGGCTTCCTAAAGGAGGTAGTGAAATGTGTTAGGAGGCTTCCTAAAGGAGTTAAGGTGTTAGGAGGCTTCCTAAAGGAGTTAGTGAAAGGTGTTAGGAGGCTTCCTAAAGGAGTTAACGTGTTAGGAGGCTTCCTAAAGGAGTTAGTGAAAGGTGTTAGGAGGCTTCCTAAAGGAGTTAAGGTGTTAGGAGGCTTCCTAAAGGAGGTAGTGAAAGGTGTTAGGAGGCTTCCTAAAGGAGTTAAGGTGTTCGGAGGCTCCCTAAAGGAGGTAGTGAAAGGTGTTAGGAGGCTTCCTAAAGGAGGTAGTGAAAGGTGTTAGGAGGCTTCCTAAAGGAGGAGATGAAAGGTGTTAGGAGGCTTCCTAAAGGAGTTAGAAAAGGTGTTTGGAGGCTTCCTAAAGGAGGTAGTGAAAGGTGTTCGGAGGCTCCCTAAAGGAGGTAGTGAAAGGTGTTAGGAGGCTTCCTAAAGGAGGTAGTGAAAGGTGTTAGGAGGCTTCCTAAAGGAGTTAAGGTGTTCGGAGGCTCCCTAAAGGAGGTAGTGAAAGGTGTTAGGAGGCTTCCTAAAGGAGTTAAGGTGTTTGGAGGCTTCCTAAAGGAGGTAGTGAAAGGTGTTAGGAGGCTTCCTAAAGGAGGTAGTGAAAGGTGTTAGGAGGCTTCCTAAAGGAGGTAGTGAAAGGTGTTAGGAGGCTTCCTAAAGGAGTTAAGGTGTTAGGAGGCTTCCTAAAGGAGGTAGTGAAAGGTGTTAGGAGGCTTCCTAAAGGAGTTAAGTTGTTCGGAGGCTCCCTAAAGGAGTTTGTGAAAGGTGTTAGGAGGCATCCTAAAGGAGTTAGAAAAGGTGTTAGGAGGCTTCCTAAAGGACTTAGTGAAAGGTGTTAGGAGGCTTCCTAAAGGAGTTAAGGTGTTAGGAGGCTTCCTAAAGGAGGTAGTGAAAGGTGTTAGGAGGCTTCCTAAAGGAGGTAGTGAAAGGTGTTAGGAGGCTTCCTGAAGGAGGTAGTGAAAGGTGTTAGGAGGCTTCCTAAAGGAGGTAGTGAAAGGTGTTAGGAGGCTTCCTAAAGGAGTTAGAAAAGGTGTTTGGAGGCTTCCTAAAGGAGCTAGTGAAAGGTGTTAGGAGGCTTCCTAAAGGAGTTAAGGTGTTCGGAGGCTCCCTAAAGGAGTTAGTGAAAGGTGTTAGGAGGCATCCTAAAGGAGTTAGAAAAGGTGTTAGGAGGCTTCCTAAAGGACTTAGTGAAAGGTGTTAGGAGGCTTCCTAAAGGAGTTAAGGTGTTAGGAGGCTTCCTAAAGGAGGTAGTGAAAGGTGTTAGGAGGCTTCCTGAAGGAGGTAGTGAAAGGTGTTAGGAGGCTTCCTAAAGGAGGTAGTGAAAGGTGTTAGGAGGCTTCCTAAAGGAGTTAGTGAAAGGTGCTAGGACGCTTCCTAAAGGAGTTAGAGAAAGGTGTTAGGAGGCTTCCTAAAGGAGGTAGTGAAAGGTGTTAGGAGGCTTCCTAAAGGAGGTAGTGAAAGGTGTTAGGAGGCTTCCTAAAGGAGTTAAGGTGTTCGGAGGCTCCCTAAAGGAGGTAGTGAAAGGTGTTAGGAGGCTTCCTAAAGGAGGTAGTGAAAGGTGTTAGGAGGCTTCCTAAAGGAGTTAGAAAAGGTGTTTGGAGGCTTCCTAAAGGAGGTAGTGAAAGGGGTTAGGAGGCTTCCTAAAGGAGTTAAGGTGTTCGGAGGCTTCCTAAAGGAGGTAGTGAAAGGTGTTAGGAGGCATCCTAAAGGAGTTAGAAAAGGTGTTAGGAGGCTTCCTAAAGGACTTAATGAAAGGTGTTAGGAGGCTTCCTAAAGGAGGTTGTGAAAGGTGTTAGGAGGCTTCCTAAAGGAGTTAAGGTGTTAGGAGGCTTCCTAAAGGAGGTAGTGAAAGGTGTTAGGAGGCTTCCTAAAGGAGGTAGTGAGAGGTGTTAGGAGGCTTCCTAAAGGAGTTAGAAAAGGTGTTAGGAGGCTTCCTAAAGGAGGTAGTGAAAGGTGTTCAGAGGCTTCCTAAAGGAGGTAGTGAAAGGTGTTAGGAGGCTTCCTTAAGGAGGTAGTGAAAGGTGTTAGGAGGCTTCCTAAAGGAGTTAAGGTGTTAGGAGGCTTCCTAAAGGAGGTAGTGAAAGGTGTTAGGAGGCTTCATAAAGGAGTTAGAAAAGGTGTTAGGAGGCTTCCTAAAGGAGTTAGTGAAAGGTGTTAGGAGGCTTCATAAAGGAGTTAGAAAAGGTGTTAGGAGGCTTCCTAAAGGAGTTAGTGGTTCCTAGGCTAAAGGAAGCATCAGTGTTTCCTAGGCTGAAGGAGGATGTAAAGGAAGCATCAGTGGTTCCTAGGCTAAAGGAGGCTCTAAAGGAAGCATCAGTGTTTCCTAGGCTAAAGGAGGCTCTAAAGGAAGCATCGGTGTTTCCTAGGCTAAAGGAGGCTCTAAAGGAAGCATCAGTGTTTCCTAGGCTAAAGGAGGTTCTAAAGGAAACATCAGTGGTTCCTAGGCTAAAGGAAGCATCAGTGTTTCCTAGGCTAAAGGAGGTTCTAAAGGAAGCACCAGTGGTTCCTCGGCTAAAGGAGGTTCTAAAGGAAGCATCAGTGGTTCCTAGGCTAAAGGAGGCTCTAAAGGAAGCATCAGTGTTTCCTAGGCTAAAGGAAGCATCAGTGTTTCCTAGGCTAAAGGAGGCTCTAAAGGAAGCATCAGTGTTTCCTAGGCTAAAGGAAGCATCAGTGTTTCCTAGGCTAAAGGAGGTTCTAAAGGAAGCATCGGTGGTTCCTATGCTAAAGGAGGCTATAAAGGAAGCATCAGTGTTTCCTAGGCTAAAGGAAGTTCTAAAGGAAGCATCAGTGTTTCCTAGGCTAAAGGAGGCTCTAAAGGAAGCATCAGTGTTTCCTAGGCTAACTGAGGCTCTAAAGGAAGCATCAGTGTTTCCTAGGCTAAAGGAGGTTCTAAAGGAAGCATTAGTGTTTCCTAGGCTAAAGGAAGCATCAGTGTTTCCTAGGATAAAGGAGGTTCTAAAGGAAGCATCAGTGTTTCCTAGGCTAAAGGAGGCTCTAAAGGAAGCATCAGTGTTTCCTAGGCTAAAGGAGGCTCTAAAGGAAGCATCAGTGGTTCCTATGCTAAAGGAGGTTCTAAAGAAGCATCAGTGGTTCCTATGCTATAGGAGGCTCTAAAGGAAGCATCAGTGTTTCCTAGGCTAAAGGAGGTTCTAAAGGAAGCATCAGTGTTTCCTAGGCTAAAGGAGGCTCTAAAGGAAGCATCAGAGTTTCTTGGGCTAAAGGAGGTTCTAAAGGAAGCATCAGTGGTTCCTATGCTAAAGGAAGCATCAGTGTTTCCTAGGCTAAAGGAGGTTCTAAAAGAAACATCAGTGGTTCCTAGGCTAAAGGAGGTTCTAAAGGAAGCATTAGTGGTTCCTAGGCTAAAGGAGGTTCTAAAGGAAGCATCAGTGTTTCCTAGGCTAAAGGAGGTTCTAAAGGAAGCATCAGTGTTTCCTAGGCTAAAGGAGGTTCTAAAGGAAGCATCAGTGTTTCTTAGGCTAAAGGAAGCATCAGTGGTTCCTATCCTAAAGGAAGCATCAGTGGTTCCTTGGCTAAAGGAAGCATCAGTGTTTCCTAGGCTAAAGGAGGTTCTAAAAGAAACATCAGTGGTTCCTAGGCTAAAGGAGGCTCTAAAGGAAGCATTAGTGGTTCCTAGGCTAAAGGAGGCTCTAAAGGAAGCATCAGTGTTTCCTAGGCTAAAGGAGGTTCTAAAGGAAGCATCAGTGGTTCCTAGGCTAAAGGAGGCTCTAAAGGAAGCATCAGTGTTTTCTAGGCTAAAGGAAGCATCAGTGTTTCCTAGGCTAAAGGAGGTTCTAAAGGAAGCATCAGTGTTCCCTAGGCTAAAGGAAGCATCAGTGTTTCCTATGCTAAAGGAGGTTCTAAAGGAAGCATCAGTGTTTCCTATGCTAAAGGAGGCTCTAAAGGAACCATCACTGTTTCCTAGGCTAAAGGAAGCATCAGTGTTTCCTAGGCTAAAGGAGGTTCTAAAGGAAGCATCAGTGTTCCCTAGGCTAAAGGAAGCATCAGTGTTTCCTATGCTAAAGGAGGTTCTAAAGGAAGCATCAGTGTTTCCTATTCTAAAGGAGGCTCTAAACGAACCATCACTGTTTCCTAGGCTAAAGGAGGTTCTAAAGGAAGCATCAGTGTTCCCTAGGCTAAAGGAAGCATCAGTGTTTCCTATGCTAAAGGAGGGTCTAAAGGAAGCATCAGTGTTTCCTATGCTAAAGGAGGTTCTAAAGGAAGCATCAGCGGTTCCTAGGCTAAATGAAGCATCAGTGTTTCCTAGGCTAAAGGAGGTTAAATCGTTTCCTTGTTGAATCATTTCCTCATTGAATCATTTTTTCCTCATTGAATCGTTTTTTTCCTCATTGAATCGTTTTTTCCTCATTGAATCGTTTCCTCATTGAATCATTTTTTCCTCATTGAATCGTTTTTTCCTCATTGAATCGTTTCCTCATTGAATCGTTGTTTCCTCATTGAATCATTTTTTCCTCATTGAATCGTTTCCTCAGACAGAAAAGCAGCGAGCGGCTGGATGCTGGTGAAGAAGACGAGCTGAAGGCTCAGGATGAAGAGCAGAACACCAAAGAGGAAGAGTCAGAGACTGAAGGTAAGTCTGTTTCCCCAGTTTACACTGTAGTGGGGGTAACGGGGTAATGAGGTAACAGGGGGTAACTGGGGCTTATGAGGTAACAGGGGGTAACTGGGGGTAATGAGGTAGCAGGGGGTAACTGGGGCTAATGAGGTAACAGGGGGTAACTGGGGCTAATGAGGTAACAAGGGGTAACGGGGTAATGAGGTAACAGGGGGTAACTGGGGCTTATGAGGTAACAGGGGGTAACTGGGGGTAATGAGGTAGCAGGGGGTAACTGGGGCTAATGAGGTAACAGGGGGTAACTGGGGGTAATGAGGTAACAGGGGGTAACTGGGGGTAATGAGGTAACAGGGGGTAGCTGGGGCTTATGAGGTAAGGGGGGGTAACTGGGGCTAAAGGTAACAGGGGGTAGCTGGGGGTAACAGGGGGTAACTGGGTGTAATGAGGTAACAGGGGGTAACTGGGGGTAACTGGGGGTAATGAGGTAACAGGGGGTAACTGGGGGTAACAGGGGGTAACTGGGGGTAATGAGGTAACAGGGGGTAACTGGGGTAATGAGGTAACAGGGGGTAACTGGGGGTAACTGGGGGTAATGGGGTAACTGGGGGTAACAGGGGGTAACTGGGGGTAATGAGGTAACAGGGGGTAACTGGGGTAATGAGGTAACAGGGGGTAACAGGGGGTAACTGGGGGTAATGAGGTAACAGGGGGTAACAGGGGGTAATGGGGTAACTGGGGGTAACAGGGGGTAATGAGGTGATGGGGTAACTGGGGGTAATGAGGTAACAGGGGGTAACTGGGGCTAATGAGGTAACAGGGGGTAACTGGGGGTAATGAGGTAACGGGGTAACTGGGGGTAATGAGGTAACAGGGGGTAACTGGGGCTAATGAGGTAACTGGGGGTAACAGGGGGTAATGAGGTAACAGGGGGTAACTGGGGGTAATGAGGTAACAGGGGGTAACTGGGGCTAATGAGGTAACGGGGTAACTGGGGCTAATGAGGTAACAGGGGGTAACTGGGGGTAATGAGGTAACGGGGTAACTGGGGGTAATGAGGTAACAGGGGGTAACTGGGGCTAATGAGGTAACATGGGGTAACTGGGGGTAATGAGATAACAGGGGGTAACGGGCTAATGAGGTAACAGGGGGTAACTGGGGGTAATGAGGTAACGGGGTAACTGGGGGTAATGAGGTAACAGGGGGTAACTGGGGCTAATGAGGTAACAGGGGGTAACTGGGGCTAATGAGGTTACAGGGGGTAACGAGGTTATGGGGCAAGGGGGTAACGGGAGTAATGAAGTAACAGGGGACAATGAGGCAACGGGGGTAGTTGGGAAACTTGGGGTAATAAGGTAACGGAGTAAAGGAGAAACGGGGGGTAATGGGGGTAACAGGGAGTGATGGGGTAACAGGGGGTTAATGGGGCAATGGTGGAATGGGTAAAAGGGGGTTAAGGGGCAATGGGGGATAATTGGGTAACAGGGCTAATGATGCAACAGGGGGTAAGGGATAACAGTACCCTCTGTGCCCCCCACAGTACAGAACCCCCCCACAGGGCGGAACCCCCCCACGTTGGTCAACCTGCCTCTCACCCCCTCCCTCTCTCCCCCCAGTGGACCCCCCCCCCAGTAAGTGGGGTCTGGTGATGGACCGGCTCCTGGATCTGTCTCGCAGGTTCTCCGACACCCTGACCTCCATCCAGGCTTTCATCTGGAGGCTGCTGGAGCTGCACATTCTCAAGATGGTGGCCTTCTTCTCCGTGTGGGTGGCGCTGGAGGAGGTGGGTGTCTCCACCCTGTTCCCACCCCGTGTCCTCTACCCTCACCCCCTCCACCCTGCTCCCACCCTGTGTCCTCTACCCTCACCCCCTCCACCCTGTTCCCACCCCGTGTCCTCTACCCTCACCCCCTCCACCCTGTTCCCACCCCGTGTCCTCTACCCTCACCCCCTCCACCCTGTTCCCACCCCGTGTCCTCTACCCTCACCCCCTCCACCCTGCTCCCACCCTGTGTCCTCTACCCTCACCTCCTCCACCCTGTTCCCACCCCGTGTCCTCTACCCTCACCCCCTCCACCCTGCTCCCACCCTGTGTCTCTACCCTCACCCCCTCCACCCTGTTCCCACCCCGTGTCCTCTACCCTCACCCCCCTCCACCCTGCTCCCACCCTGTGTCCTCTACCCTCACCCCCCTCCACCCTGTTCCCACCCCGTGTCCTCCACCCTCACCTCCTCCACCCTGTTCCCACCCCGTGTCCTCTACCCTCACCTCCTCCACCCTGTTCCCACCCCGTGTCCTCTACCCTCACCCCCTCCACCCTGTTTCGTCCATCCTCACCTCCTCCATCTTCATGTACTGCACCCTGCATGTCTTCACCTCCTCCACCCATCATGTCTTCACCTCCTCCACCCGTCATGTCTTGGCCTCCTCCAGCCCTCCATCATGAACCTGGTCCTGCTGGTGCTGTGGTCTCTGGCGATGCCGTACCGTGGGTTCCGCCCCATGGCGTCCTGCTTGTCCACCGTGTGGGTGTGTGTCATCATCGTGTGCAAGATGCTCTACCAGCTCAGCGTTGTCAACCCCGAGGAATACTCCAGGAACTGCACCTGGGTGAGAGCACTGCCGGGGCGATCAGGAGAGATTAGCAACA